>NC_134269.1:45230858-45559608 GCF_031893055.1 Leptodactylus fuscus
CCAGCTTTCCCAGGATCCTGAATGGAATACACTGTCAGTGTATTCCCGTATACCCGATATATACCCCGATACCCGTTCCAACGGTGTGCCCCCCCACCTTCACCCCAGAAATACCCTGCAAGTCCCCTAGCAATAGAATTGGGGCTATATACACCCACAATTTTTACTACTGGTATACAGTGCCATTGTCTGACTGGGAATTCAAAGAATATATTGGGAATACAAATACCCTCATTTCTTGCTACTGCCATATAGTGCCAGTGTCTGACTGGGAATTCAAAGAATATATTGGGGTTACGTGCACCCACAATTTTTACTACTGGTATACAGTGCCATTGTCTGACTGGGAATTCAAAGAATATATTGGGAATACAAATACCCTCATTTCTTGCTACTGCCATATAGTGCCAGTTTCTGACTGGCAATTCAAAGAATATATTGGGGTTACGTGCACCCACAATTTTTACTACTGGTATACAGTGCCATTGTCTGACTGGGAATTCAAAGAATATATTGGGAATACAAATACCCTCATTTCTTGCTACTGCCATATAGTGCCAGTGTCTGACTGGGAATTCAAAGAATATATTGGGGTTACGTGCACCCACAATTTTTACTACTGGTATACAGTGCCATTGTCTGACTGGGAATTCAAAGAATATATTGGGGTTATAAATACCCTCATTTCTTGCTACTGCCATATAGTGCCAGTTTCTGACTGGTAATTCAAAGAATATATTGGGGTTACGTGCACCCACAATTTTTACTACTGGTATACAGTGCCATTGTCTGACTGGGAATTCAAAGAGTATATTGGGAATACAAATACCCTCATTTCTTGCTACTGCCATATAGTGCCAGTTTCTGACTGGTAATTCAAAGAATATATTGGGGTTACGTGCACCCACAATTTTTACTACTGGTATACAGTGCCATTGTCTGACTGGGAATTCAAAGAATATATTGGGGTTATAAATACCCTCATTTCTTGCTACTGCCATATAGTGCCAGTTTCTGACTGGTAATTCAAAGAATATATTGGGGTTACGTGCACCCACAATTTTTACTACTGGTATACAGTGCCATTGTTTGACTGGGAATTCAAAGAGTATATTGGGAATACAAATACCCTCATTTCTTGCTACTGCCATATAGTGCCAGTTTCTGACTGGTAATTCAAAGAATATATTGGGGTTACGTGCACCCACAATTTTTACTACTGGTATACAGTGCCATTGTCTGACTGGGAATTCAAAGAGTATATTGGGAATACAAATACCCTCATTTCTTGCTACTGCCATATAGTGCCAGTTTCTGACTGGTAATTCAAAGAATATATTGGGGTTACGTGCACCCACAATTTTTACTACTGGTATACAGTGCCATTGTCTGACTGGGAATTCAAAGAATATATTGGGGTTATAAATACCCTCATTTCTTGCTACTGCCATATAGTGCCAGTTTCTGACTGGTAATTCAAAGAATATATTGGGGTTACGTGCACCCACAATTTTTACTACTGGTATACAGTGCCATTGTCTGACTGGGAATTCAAAGAGTATATTGGGAATACAAATACCCTCATTTCTTGCTACTGCCATATAGTGCCAGTTTCTGACTGGTAATTCAAAGAATATATTGGGGTTACGTGCACCCACAATTTTTACTACTGGTATACAGTGCCATTGTCTGACTGGGAATTCAAAGAATATATTGGGGTTATAAATACCCTCATTTCTTGCTACTGCCATATAGTGCCAGTTTCTGACTGGTAATTCAAAGAATATATTGGGGTTACGTGCACCCACAATTTTTACTACTGGTATACAGTGCCATTGTTTGACTGGGAATTCAAAGAGTATATTGGGAATACAAATACCCTCATTTCTTGCTACTGCCATATAGTGCCAGTTTCTGACTGGTAATTCAAAGAATATATTGGGGTTACGTGCACCCACAATTTTTACTACTGGTATACAGTGCCATTGTCTGACTGGGAATTCAAAGAGTATATTGGGAATACAAATACCCTCATTTCTTGCTACTGCCATATAGTGCCAGTTTCTGACTGGTAATTCAAAGAATATATTGGGGTTACGTGCACCCACAATTTTTACTACTGGTATACAGTGCCATTGTCTGACTGGGAATTCAAAGAATATATTGGGGTTATAAATACCCTCATTTCTTGCTACTGCCATATAGTGCCAGTTTCTGACTGGTAATTCAAAGAATATATTGGGGTTACGTGCACCCACAATTTTTACTACTGGTATACAGTGCCATTGTCTGACTGGGAATTCAAAGAGTATATTGGGAATACAAATACCCTCATTTCTTGCTACTGCCATATAGTGCCAGTTTCTGACTGGGAATTCAAAGAATATATTGGGGTTACGTGCACCCACAATTTTTACTACTGGTATACAGTGCCATTGTCTGACTGGGAATTCAAAGAATATATTGGGGTTATAAATACCCTCATTTCTTGCTACTGCCATATAGTGCCAGTTTCTGACTGGTAATTCAAAGAATATATTGGGGTTACGTGCACCCACAATTTTTACTACTGGTATACAGTGCCATTGTCTGACTGGGAATTCAAAGAGTATATTGGGAATACAAATACCCTCATTTCTTGCTACTGCCATATAGTGCCAGTTTCTGACTGGTAATTCAAAGAATATATTGGGGTTACGTGCACCCACAATTTTTACTACTGGTATACAGTGCCATTGTCTGACTGGGAATTCAAAGAATATATTGGGGTTATAAATACCCTCATTTCTTGCTACTGCCATATAGTGCCAGTTTCTGACTGGTAATTCAAAGAATATATTGGGGTTACGTGCACCCACAATTTTTACTACTGGTATACAGTGCCATTGTCTGACTGGGAATTCAAAGAGTATATTGGGAATACAAATACCCTCATTTCTTGCTACTGCCATATAGTGCCAGTTTCTGACTGGGAATTCAAAGAATATATTGGGGTTACGTGCACCCACAATTTTTACTACTGGTATACAGTGCCATTGTCTGACTGGGAATTCAAAGAATATATTGGGGTTATAAATACCCTCATTTCTTGCTACTGCCATATAGTGCCAGTTTCTGACTGGTAATTCAAAGAATATATTGGGGTTACGTGCACCCACAATTTTTACTACTGGTATACAGTGCCATTGTCTGACTGGGAATTCAAAGAGTATATTGGGAATACAAATACCCTCATTTCTTGCTACTGCCATATAGTGCCAGTTTCTGACTGGGAATTCAAAGAATATATTGGGGTTACGTGCACCCACAATTTTTACTACTGGTATACAGTGCCATTGTCTGACTGGGAATTCAAAGAATATATTGGGGTTATAAATACCCTCATTTCTTGCTACTGCCATATAGTGCCAGTTTCTGACTGGTAATTCAAAGAATATATTGGGGTTACGTGCACCCACAATTTTTACTACTGGTATACAGTGCCATTGTCTGACTGGGAATTCAAAGAGTATATTGGGAATACAAATACCCTCATTTCTTGCTACTGCCATATAGTGCCAGTTTCTGACTGGGAATTCAAAGAATATATTGGGGTTACGTGCACCCACAATTTTTACTACTGGTATACAGTGCCATTGTCTGACTGGGAATTCAAAGAGTATATTGGGAATACAAATACCCTCATTTCTTGCTACTGCCATATAGTGCCAGTTTCTGACTGGTAATTCAAAGAATATATTGGGGTTACGTGCACCCACAATTTTTACTACTGGTATACAGTGCCATTGTCTGACTGGGAATTCAAAGAATATATTGGGGTTATAAATACCCTCATTTCTTGCTACTGCCATATAGTGCCAGTTTCTGACTGGTAATTCAAAGAATATATTGGGGTTACGTGCACCCACAATTTTTACTACTGGTATACAGTGCCATTGTCTGACTGGGAATTCAAAGAGTATATTGGGAATACAAATACCCTCATTTCTTGCTACTGCCATATAGTGCCAGTTTCTGACTGGGAATTCAAAGAATATATTGGGGTTACGTGCACCCACAATTTTTACTACTGGTATACAGTGCCATTGTCTGACTGGGAATTTAAAGAGTATATTGGGAATACAAATACCCTCATTTCTTGCTACTGCCATATAGTGCCAGTGTCTGACTGGGAATTCAAAGAATATATTGGGGTTACGTGCACCCACAATTTTTACTACTGGTATACAGTGCCAATTTCTAACTAGGAATTCAAAATGCGCAAGGCTCCCGGAAAGGGACGTGGACGAGGCCGTGGGCGAGGTCGGGGGAATGGTTCTGGGGAGCAAGGTAGCAGTGAAGCCACAGGGCGTCCCGTGCCTACTCCTGTGGGGCAGCAAGCATTGCGCCACTCCACAGTGCCAGGGTTGCTTGCCACATTAACTAAACTGCAGGGTACAAACCTTAGTAGGCCCGAGAACCAGGAACAGGTCTTGCAATGGCTGTCAGAGAACGCTTACAGCACATTGTCCAGCAGCCAGTCAGACTCTGCCTCCTCTCCTCCTATTACCCAACAGTCTTGTCTTCCTTCCTCCCAAAATTCCGAAGCTTTACAGAACAATAACCCAAACTGTCCCTGCTCCCCAGAGCTGTTCTCCGCTCCTTTCATTGTCCCTCAACCTGCCTCTCCACGTCACGATTCCACGAACCTAACAGAGGAGCATCTGTGTCCAGATGCTCAAACACTAGAGTCTCCTCCATCTCCGTTCGATTTGGTGGTGGATGACCAGCAACCCACCCTCATCGACGATGATGTGACGCAGTTGCCGTCAGGGCATGCAGTTGACCGGCGCATTGTGCGGGAGGAGGAGATGAGACAGGAGTTGGAAGAGGAAGTGGTGGATGATGAGGACACTGACCCGACCTGGACAGGGGGGATGTCAAGCGGGGAAAGTAGTGTGGATGTTGAGGCAGGTGCAGCACCAAAAAGGGTAGCTAGAGGCAGAGGCAGAGGTCAGCAGCTTAGGCGAAGCCAGGCCACACCCGGAATCTCCCAAGATGTTCCAGTTCGTACCCAGCCCCGAAAAACTCCCACCTCGAGGGCACGTTTCTCGAAGGTGTGGAGTTTTTTCAAGGAATGCGCCGAGGACAGATATAGTGTTGTCTGCACAATTTGCCTCTCGAAATTGATTAGGGGCTCTGAGAAGAGCAACCTGTCCACCACTTCAATGCGCCGTCATTTGGAATCCAAGCACTGGAATCAGTGGCAGGCAGCAACGGCAGGACAAAGGCCGCCTGCCGTTCACGCCACTGCCACTGCCTCTGCCACTGCCTCTGCCTCTGCCACTGCCACTGCTGACTGTGCTGGCGATGCACTCCAGAGGACGAGCCAGGACACCACTTCATCTGCCTCCGCCACTTTGTTGACTTCTACCTCATCCTCCCCTGGTCCTGTCTTATCTCCTTCTCCTGCACCATCAAAGGCACCATCAGGCGTTTCTTTACAACAACCCACCATCTCTCAGACATTGGAGCGGCGGCAGAAATACACTGCTAACCACCCACACGCGCAAGCCTTGAACGCCAACATCGCTAAACTGCTGGCCCAGGAGATGTTGGCGTTCCGGCTTGTTGAAACTCCCGCCTTCCTGGACCTGATGGCAACTGCGGCACCTCGCTATGCCGTCCCTAGCCGTCACTACTTCTCCCGGTGTGCCGTCCCCGCCTTGCACCAGCACGTGTCACTCAACATCAGGCGGGCCCTTAGTTCCGCGCTTTGCACAAAGGTCCACTTGACCACCGACGCGTGGACAAGTGCATGCGGACAGGGACGCTACATTTCACTGACGGCACACTGGGTGAATGTAGTTGAGGCTGGGACTGCTTCCCAAACTGGCCCGGTGTACCTCGTCTCCCCGCCTAACATTCCTGGCAGGGACACGAGAAGAACACCCCCCTCCTCCTCCTCCTCTACCGCCTCCTCCTCCGCCACCGCCTCCTCCTCCGCCACCGCCTCCTCCTCCGCTGTTAGATTGACCCCAGCTACGAGTTGGAAACGTTGCAGCACTGGCGTTGGTAGACGTCAGCAGGCTGTGCTGAAGCTGATCAGCTTGGGGGACAGACAGCACACTGCCTCCGAGGTGAGGGATGCCCTCCTCGATGAGACGGCAATATGGTTTGAGCCGCTGCACCTGGGCCCAGGCATGGTCGTTTGTGATAACGGCCGGAACCTGGTAGCAGCTCTGGAGCTTGCCGGACTCCAACATGTTCCATGCCTGGCCCACGTCTTCAACCTAGTGGTGCAACGTTTCCTAAAGAGCTACCCCAATGTTCCAGAGCTACTGGTGAAAGTGCGGCGCATGTGCGCCCACTTTCGCAAGTCGACAGTAGCCGCTGCTAGCTTAAAATCTCTCCAGCAACGCCTGCATGTGCCACAACACCGGCTTTTGTGCGACGTCCCCACACGCTGGAACTCAACGTTTCAGATGTTGAATAGAGTGGTTGAGCAGCAGAGACCTTTGATGGAATACCAGCTACAAAACCCTAGGGTGCCACAAAGTCAGCTGCCTCAGTTTCACATCCATGAGTGGCCATGGATGAGAGACCTTTGTGACATCCTACGGGTCTTTGAGGAGTCCACAAGGAGGGTGAGCTCTGAGGATGCGATGGTGAGCCTTACAATCCCGCTCTTGTGTGTTCTGAGAGAATCCCTGATTGACATCAGGGATAACTCAGATCACACAGAGGAGTTAGGGATAGCATCCGATCCGTCACAGCTGGAGAGTAGGTCCACACATCTGTCCGCTTCACTGCGTTTAATGGAGGAGGAGGAGGAGGAGGAGGAGGAAGAAGAGTTGACCGATGATGTGATGGTGATACAGGAGGCTTCCGGGCAACTTCGAATCGTCCCATTGTTGCAGCGCGGATGGGTAGACATGGAGGATGAGGAGGAAATGGAGATTGAACTTTCCGGTGGGGCCAGAGGAGTCATGCCAACTAACACTGTGGCAGACATGGCTGAGTTCATGTTGGGGTGCTTTACAACCGACAAGCGTATTGTCAAAATCATGGAGGACAACCAGTACTGGATCTTTGCTATCCTTGACCCCCGGTATAAAAACAACATCTCGTCTTTTATTCCGGTAGAGGGGAGGGCCAATCGCATCAATGCTTGCCACAGGCAATTGGTGCAGAATATGATGGAGATGTTTCCAGCATGTGACGTTGGCGGCAGGGAGGGCAGTTCCTCCAGTAGGCAACCAAGTTCTCACCGGTCCACACAAACGAGGGGCACACTGTCTAAGGTCTGGGACACCTTGATGGCACCCCCTCGCCAAAGTGCCACCACGGAGGGTCCTAGTGTCACCAGGCGTGAGAAGTAT
The DNA here is from genome assembly GCF_031893055.1 of Leptodactylus fuscus. NCBI lineage: Eukaryota > Metazoa > Chordata > Amphibia > Anura > Leptodactylidae > Leptodactylus > Leptodactylus fuscus. The sequence continues at coordinate 45,238,220 of NC_134269.1, forward strand.
AGGCGCATGTTGCGGGAATACCTTTCCGACCACAGCCCTGTCCTCTCTGACCCCTCTGCGCCCTACACGTATTGGGTGTCGAAGTTGGACCTGTGGCTTGAACTTGCCCTATATGCCTCGGAGGTGCTGTCCTGTCCTGCCGCCAGCGTCCTATCTGAGAGGGTGTTCAGTGCAGCCGGTGGCATCATCACTGACAAGCGCACCCGTCTGTCAGCTGAGAGTGCCGACCGGCTCACTTTGATAAAAATGAACCACCACTGGATAGAGCCTTCATTTTTGTGCCCACCTGTGTAAAGCACCCCAACATGAAACTCCATGTCTGTACTCAACCTCTCCAATTCCTCCGCATCCTCATACTCATCCACCATAAGCGTTGCACAATTCTGCTAATACTAGGCTCCCTCCAACATGATTTCCCCCAACTCTGCTGGTTAGAGGCTCCCTCCACCCTGATTTCCACCAACTCTGCTGGTTAGAGGCTCCCTCCACCCTGCTTTCCCACAACTCTGCTGGTTAGAGGCTCCTTCCACCATGAATTTGCCAAAACTGGGCTGTTTAGAGGCTCCCTCCACCATGAATTGGTCCAAACTGGGCTGGTTAGAGGCTCCCTCCACCATGAATTTGCCCAAACTTGGCTGTTTAGAGGCTCCCTCCACCATGAATTGGTCCAAACTGGGGTGGTTAGAGGCTCCCTCCACCATTAATTGGTCCAAACTGGGCTGGTTAGAGGCTCCCTCCACCATTAATTGGTCCAAACTGGGCTGGTTAGAGGCTCCCTCCACCATGAATTGGTCCAAACTGGGTTTTTTAGAGGCTCCCTCCACCATGAATTTGCCCAAACTGGGCTGTTTAGAGGCTCCCTCCACCATGAATTGGTCCAAACTGGGCTGGTTAGAGGCTCCCTCCACCATGAATTTCCCAAAACTTGGCTGTTTAGAGGCTCCCTCCACCATTAATTGGTCCAAACTGGGCTGGTTAGAGGCTCCCTCCACCATGAATTGGTCCAAACTGGGGTTTTTAGAGGCTCCCTCCACCATGAATTGGTCCAAACTTGGCTGTTTAGAGGCTCCCTCCACCATGAATTGGTCCAAACTGGGGTGGTTAGAGGCTCCCTCCACCATTAATTGGTCCAAACTGGGCTGGTTAGAGGCTCCCTCCACCATTAATTGGTCCAAACTGGGCTGGTTAGAGGCTCCCTCCACCATGAATTTGCCCAAACTGGGCTGTTTAGAGGCTCCCTCCACCATGAATTTGCCCAAACTGGGCTGGTTAGAGGCTCCCTCCACCATGAATTGGTCCAAACGGGTTTTTAGAGGCTCCCTTCACCATGAATTGGTCCAAACTTGGCTGTTTAGAGGCTCCCTCCACCATGAATTGGTCCAAACTGGGGTGGTTAGAGGCTCCCTCCACCATTAATTGGTCCAAACTGGGCTGGTTAGAGGCTCCCTCCACCATTAATTGGTCCAAACTGGGCTGGTTAGAGGCTCCCTCCACCATGAATTGGTCCAAACTTGGCTGTTTAGAGGCTCCCTCCACCATTAATTGGTCCAAACTGGGCTGGTTAGAGGCTCCCTCCACCATGAATTGGTCCAAACTGGGTTTTTTAGAGGCTCCCTCCACCATGATGTTGCCCAAACTGGGCTGTTTAGAGGCTCCCTCCACCATGAATTGGTCCAAACTGGGTTTTTTAGAGGCTCCCTCCACCATGAATTGGTCCAAACTGGGCTGGTTAGAGGCTCCCTCCACCATGAATTGGTCCAAACTGGGGTGGTTAGAGGCTCCCTCCACCATTAATTGGTCCAAACTGGGCTGGTTAGAGGCTCCCTCCACCATGAATTGGTCCAAACTGGGCTGGTTAGAGGCTCCCTCCACCATTAATTGGTCCAAACTGGGCTGGTTAGAGGCTCCCTCCACCATGAATTTGCCCAAACTGGGCTGTTTAGAGGCTCCCTCCACCATGAATTTGCCCAAACTGGGCTGGTTAGAGGCTCCCTCCACCATGAATTGGTCCAAACTGGGGTTTTTAGAGGCTCCCTCCACCATGAATTGGTCCAAACTTGGCTGTTTAGAGGCTCCCTCCACCATTAATTGGTCCAAACTGGGCTGGTTAGAGGCTCCCTCCACCATGAATTGGTCCAAACTGGGTTTTTTAGAGGCTCCATCCACCATGAATTTGCCCAAACTGGGCTGTTTAGAGGCTCCCTCCACCATGAATTGGTCCAAACTGGGGTGGTTAGAGGCTCCCTCCACCATTAATTGGTCCAAACTGGGCTGGTTAGAGGCTCCCTCCACCATTAATTGGTCCAAACTGGGCTGGTTAGAGGCTCCCTCCACCATGAATTGGTCCAAACTGGGGTTTTTAGAGGCTCCCTCCACCATGAATTGGTCCAAACTTGGCTGTTTAGAGGCTCCCTCCACCATTAATTGGTCCAAACTGGGCTGGTTAGAGGCTCCCTCCACCATGAATTGGTCCAAACTGGGTTTTTTAGAGGCTCCCTCCACCATGAATTTGCCCAAACTGGGCTGTTTAGAGGCTCCCTCCACCATGAATTGGTCCAAACTGGGTTTTTTAGAGGCTCCCTCCACCATGAATTTGCCCAAACTGGGCTGTTTAGAGGCTCCCTCCACCATGAATTGGTCCAAACTGGGTTTTTTAGAGGCTCCCTCCACCATGAATTGGTCCAAACTGGGCTGGTTAGAGGCTCCCTCCACCATGAATTGGTCCAAACTGGGGTGGTTAGAGGCTCCCTCCACCATTAATTGGTCCAAACTGGGCTGGTTAGAGGCTCCCTCCACCATGAATTGGTCCAAACTGGGCTGGTTAGAGGCTCCCTCCACCATGAATTGGTCCAAACTGGGCTGGTTAGAGGCTCCCTCCACCATGAATTTGCCCAAACTGGGCTGTTTAGAGGCTCCCTCCACCATGAATTTGCCCAAACTGGGCTGGTTAGAGGCTCCCTCCACCATGAATTGGTCCAAACTGGGGTTTTTAGAGGCTCCCTCCACCATGAATTGGTCCAAACTTGGCTGTTTAGAGGCTCCCTCCACCATTAATTGGTCCAAACTGGGCTGGTTAGAGGCTCCCTCCACCATGAATTGGTCCAAACTGGGTTTTTTAGAGGCTCCATCCACCATGAATTTGCCCAAACTGGGCTGTTTAGAGGCTCCCTCCACCATGAATTGGTCCAAACTGGGGTGGTTAGAGGCTCCCTCCACCATTAATTGGTCCAAACTGGGCTGGTTAGAGGCTCCCTCCACCATTAATTGGTCCAAACTGGGCTGGTTAGAGGCTCCCTCCACCATGAATTGGTCCAAACTGGGGTTTTTAGAGGCTCCCTCCACCATGAATTGGTCCAAACTTGGCTGTTTAGAGGCTCCCTCCACCATTAATTGGTCCAAACTGGGCTGGTTAGAGGCTCCCTCCACCATGAATTGGTCCAAACTGGGTTTTTTAGAGGCTCCCTCCACCATGAATTTGCCCAAACTGGGCTGTTTAGAGGCTCCCTCCACCATGAATTGGTCCAAACTGGAGTGGTTAGAGGCTCCCTCCACCATTAATTGGTCCAAACTGGGCTGGTTAGAGGCTCCCTCCACCATTAATTGGTCCAAACTGGGCTGGTTAGAGGCTCCCTCCACCATGAATTGGTCCAAACTGGGGTTTTTAGAGGCTCCCTCCACCATGAATTGGTCCAAACTTGGCTGTTTAGAGGCTCCCTCCACCATTAATTGGTCCAAACTGGGCTGGTTAGAGGCTCCCTCCACCATGAATTGGTCCAAACTGGGTTTTTTAGAGGCTCCCTCCACCATGAATTTGCCCAAACTGGGCTGTTTAGAGGCTCCCTCCACCATGAATTGGTCCAAACTGGGTTTTTTAGAGGCTCCCTCCACCATGAATTGGTCCAAACTGGGCTGGTTAGAGGCTCCCTCCACCATGAATTGGTCCAAACTGGGGTGGTTAGAGGCTCCCTCCACCATTAATTGGTCCAAACTGGGCTGGTTAGAGGCTCCCTCCACCATTAATTGGTCCAAACTGGGCTGGTTAGAGGCTCCCTCCACCATTAATTGGTCCAAACTGGGCTGGTTAGAGGCTCCCTCCACCATGAATTTGCCCAAACTGGGCTGTTTAGAGGCTCCCTCCACCATGAATTTGCCCAAACTGGGCTGGTTAGAGGCTCCCTCCACCATGAATTGGTCCAAACTGGGGTTTTTAGAGGCTCCCTCCACCATGAATTGGTCCAAACTTGGCTGTTTAGAGGCTCCCTCCACCATTAATTGGTCCAAACTGGGCTGGTTAGAGGCTCCCTCCACCATGAATTTGCCCAAACTGGGCTGTTTAGAGGCTCCCTCCACCATGAATTTGCCCAAACTGGGCTGGTTAGAGGCTCCCTCCACCATGAATTGGTCCAAACTGGGGTTTTTAGAGGCTCCCTCCACCATGAATTGGTCCAAACTTGGCTGTTTAGAGGCTCCCTCCACCATTAATTGGTCCAAACTGGGCTGGTTAGAGGCTCCCTCCACCATGAATTGGTCCAAACTGGGTTTTTTAGAGGCTCCCTCCACCATGAATTTGCCCAAACTGGGCTGTTTAGAGGCTCCCTCCACCATGAATTGGTCCAAACTGGGGTGGTTAGAGGCTCCCTCCACCATGAATTGGTCCAAACTGGGGTGGTTAGAGGCTCCCTCCACCATTAATTGGTCCAAACTGGGCTGGTTAGAGGCTCCCTCCACCATTAATTGGTCCAAACTGGGCTGGTTAGAGGCTCCCTCCACCATGAATTTGCCCAAACTGGGCTGTTTAGAGGCTCCCTCCACCATGAATTTGCCCAAACTGGGCTGGTTAGAGGCTCCCTCCACCATGAATTGGTCCAAACTGGGCTGGTTAGAGGCTCCCTCCACCATGAATTTCCCAAAACTTGGCTGTTTAGAGGCTCCCTCCACCATTAATTGGTCCAAACTGGGCTGGTTAGAGGCTCCCTCCACCATGAATTGGTCCAAACTGGGGTTTTTAGAGGCTCCCTCCACCATGAATTGGTCCAAACTTGGCTGTTTAGAGGCTCCCTCCACCATGAATTGGTCCAAACTGGGGTGGTTAGAGGCTCCCTCCACCATTAATTGGTCCAAACTGGGCTGGTTAGAGGCTCCCTCCACCATTAATTGGTCCAAACTGGGCTGGTTAGAGGCTCCCTCCACCATGAATTTGCCCAAACTGGGCTGTTTAGAGGCTCCCTCCACCATGAATTTGCCCAAACTGGGCTGGTTAGAGGCTCCCTCCACCATGAATTGGTCCAAACGGGTTTTTAGAGGCTCCCTTCACCATGAATTGGTCCAAACTTGGCTGTTTAGAGGCTCCCTCCACCATGAATTGGTCCAAACTGGGGTGGTTAGAGGCTCCCTCCACCATTAATTGGTCCAAACTGGGCTGGTTAGAGGCTCCCTCCACCATTAATTGGTCCAAACTGGGCTGGTTAGAGGCTCCCTCCACCATGAATTGGTCCAAACTGGGGTTTTTAGAGGCTCCCTCCACCATGAATTGGTCCAAACTTGGCTGTTTAGAGGCTCCCTCCACCATTAATTGGTCCAAACTGGGCTGGTTAGAGGCTCCCTCCACCATGAATTGGTCCAAACTGGGTTTTTTAGAGGCTCCCTCCACCATGAATTGGTCCAAACTGGGCTGGTTAGAGGCTCCCTCCACCATGAATTGGTCCAAACTGGGGTGGTTAGAGGCTCCCTCCACCATTAATTGGTCCAAACTGGGCTGGTTAGAGGCTCCCTCCACCATGAATTGGTCCAAACTGGGCTGGTTAGAGGCTCCCTCCACCATTAATTGGTCCAAACTGGGCTGGTTAGAGGCTCCCTCCACCATGAATTTGCCCAAACTGGGCTGTTTAGAGGCTCCCTCCACCATGAATTTGCCCAAACTGGGCTGGTTAGAGGCTCCCTCCACCATGAATTGGTCCAAACTGGGGTTTTTAGAGGCTCCCTCCACCATGAATTGGTCCAAACTTGGCTGTTTAGAGGCTCCCTCCACCATTAATTGGTCCAAACTGGGCTGGTTAGAGGCTCCCTCCACCATGAATTGGTCCAAACTGGGTTTTTTAGAGGCTCCATCCACCATGAATTTGCCCAAACTGGGCTGTTTAGAGGCTCCCTCCACCATGAATTGGTCCAAACTGGGGTGGTTAGAGGCTCCCTCCACCATTAATTGGTCCAAACTGGGCTGGTTAGAGGCTCCCTCCACCATTAATTGGTCCAAACTGGGCTGGTTAGAGGCTCCCTCCACCATGAATTGGTCCAAACTGGGGTTTTTAGAGGCTCCCTCCACCATGAATTGGTCCAAACTTGGCTGTTTAGAGGCTCCCTCCACCATTAATTGGTCCAAACTGGGCTGGTTAGAGGCTCCCTCCACCATGAATTGGTCCAAACTGGGTTTTTTAGAGGCTCCCTCCACCATGAATTTGCCCAAACTGGGCTGTTTAGAGGCTCCCTCCACCATGAATTGGTCCAAACTGGGTTTTTTAGAGGCTCCCTCCACCATGAATTTGCCGAAACTGGGCTGTTTAGAGGCTCCCTCCACCATGAATTGGTCCAAACTGGGTTTTTTAGAGGCTCCCTCCACCATGAATTGGTCCAAACTGGGCTGGTTAGAGGCTCCCTCCACCATGAATTGGTCCAAACTGGGGTGGTTAGAGGCTCCCTCCACCATTAATTGGTCCAAACTGGGCTGGTTAGAGGCTCCCTCCACCATGAATTGGTCCAAACTGGGCTGGTTAGAGGCTCCCTCCACCATTAATTGGTCCAAACTGGGCTGGTTAGAGGCTCCCTCCACCATGAATTTGCCCAAACTGGGCTGTTTAGAGGCTCCCTCCACCATGAATTTGCCCAAACTGGGCTGGTTAGAGGCTCCCTCCACCATGAATTGGTCCAAACTGGGGTTTTTAGAGGCTCCCTCCACCATGAATTGGTCCAAACTTGGCTGTTTAGAGGCTCCCTCCACCATTAATTGGTCCAAACTGGGCTGGTTAGAGGCTCCCTCCACCATGAATTGGTCCAAACTGGGTTTTTTAGAGGCTCCATCCACCATGAATTTGCCCAAACTGGGCTGTTTAGAGGCTCCCTCCACCATGAATTGGTCCAAACTGGGGTGGTTAGAGGCTCCCTCCACCATTAATTGGTCCAAACTGGGCTGGTTAGAGGCTCCCTCCACCATTAATTGGTCCAAACTGGGCTGGTTAGAGGCTCCCTCCACCATGAATTGGTCCAAACTGGGGTTTTTAGAGGCTCCCTCCACCATGAATTGGTCCAAACTTGGCTGTTTAGAGGCTCCCTCCACCATTAATTGGTCCAAACTGGGCTGGTTAGAGGCTCCCTCCACCATGAATTGGTCCAAACTGGGTTTTTTAGAGGCTCCCTCCACCATGAATTTGCCCAAACTGGGCTGTTTAGAGGCTCCCTCCACCATGAATTGGTCCAAACTGGGGTGGTTAGAGGCTCCCTCCACCATTAATTGGTCCAAACTGGGCTGGTTAGAGGCTCCCTCCACCATTAATTGGTCCAAACTGGGCTGGTTAGAGGCTCCCTCCACCATGAATTGGTCCAAACTGGGGTTTTTAGAGGCTCCCTCCACCATGAATTGGTCCAAACTTGGCTGTTTAGAGGCTCCCTCCACCATTAATTGGTCCAAACTGGGCTGGTTAGAGGCTCCCTCCACCATGAATTGGTCCAAACTGGGTTTTTTAGAGGCTCCCTCCACCATGAATTTGCCCAAACTGGGCTGTTTAGAGGCTCCCTCCACCATGAATTGGTCCAAACTGGGTTTTTTAGAGGCTCCCTCCACCATGAATTGGTCCAAACTGGGCTGGTTAGAGGCTCCCTCCACCATGAATTGGTCCAAACTGGGGTGGTTAGAGGCTCCCTCCACCATTAATTGGTCCAAACTGGGCTGGTTAGAGGCTCCCTCCACCATTAATTGGTCCAAACTGGGCTGGTTAGAGGCTCCCTCCACCATTAATTGGTCCAAACTGGGCTGGTTAGAGGCTCCCTCCACCATGAATTTGCCCAAACTGGGCTGTTTAGAGGCTCCCTCCACCATGAATTTGCCCAAACTGGGCTGGTTAGAGGCTCCCTCCACCATGAATTGGTCCAAACTGGGGTTTTTAGAGGCTCCCTCCACCATGAATTGGTCCAAACTTGGCTGTTTAGAGGCTCCCTCCACCATTAATTGGTCCAAACTGGGCTGGTTAGAGGCTCCCTCCACCATGAATTGGTCCAAACTGGGTTTTTTAGAGGCTCCCTCCACCATGAATTTGCCCAAACTGGGCTGTTTAGAGGCTCCCTCCACCATGAATTGGTCCAAACTGGGGTGGTTAGAGGCTCCCTCCACCATTAATTGGTCCAAACTGGGCTGTTTAGAGGCTCCCTCCACCATGAATTGGTCCAAACTGGGGTGGTTAGAGGCTCCCTCCACCATAAATTGGTCCAAACTGGGCTGGTTAGAGGCTCCCTCCACCATTAATTGGTCCAAACTGGGCTGGTTAGAGGCTCCCTCCACCATGAATTTGCCCAAACTGGGCTGTTTAGAGGCTCCCTCCACCATGAATTGGTCCAAACTGGGTTTTTTAGAGGCTCCCTCCACCATGAATTGGTCCAAACTGGGCTGGTTAGAGGCTCCCTCCACCATGAATTGGTCCAAACTGGGGTGGTTAGAGGCTCCCTCCACCATTAATTGGTCCAAACTGGGCTGGTTAGAGGCTCCCTCCACCATTAATTGGTCCAAACTGGGCTGGTTAGAGGCTCCCTCCACCATTAATTGGTCCAAACTGGGCTGGTTAGAGGCTCCCTCCACCATGAATTTGCCCAAACTGGGCTGTTTAGAGGCTCCCTCCACCATGAATTTGCCCAAACTGGGCTGGTTAGAGGCTCCCTCCACCATGAATTGGTCCAAACTGGGGTTTTTAGAGGCTCCCTCCACCATGAATTGGTCCAAACTTGGCTGTTTAGAGGCTCCCTCCACCATTAATTGGTCCAAACTGGGCTGGTTAGAGGCTCCCTCCACCATGAATTGGTCCAAACTGGGTTTTTTAGAGGCTCCCTCCACCATGAATTTGCCCAAACTGGGCTGTTTAGAGGCTCCCTCCACCATGAATTGGTCCAAACTGGGGTGGTTAGAGGCTCCCTCCACCATTAATTGGTCCAAACTGGGCTGGTTAGAGGCTCCCTCCACCATTAATTGGTCCAAACTGGGCTGGTTAGAGGCTCCCTCCACCATGAATTTGCCCAAACTGGGCTGGTTAGAGGCTCCCTCCACCATGAATTGGTCCAAACTGGGTTTTTTAGAGGCTCCCTCCACCATGAATTTGCCCAAACTGGGCTGGTTAGAGGCTCCCTCCACCATGAATTGGTCCAAACTGGGGTTTTTAGAGGCTCCCTCCACCATGAATTTGCCCAAACTGGGCTGTTTAGAGGCTCCCTCCACCATGAATTGGTCCAAACTGGGTTTTTTAGAGGCTCCCTCCACCATGAATTGGTCCAAACTGGGCTGGTTAGAGGCTCCCTCCACCATGAATTGGTCCAAACTGGGGTGGTTAGAGGCTCCCTCCACCATTAATTGGTCCAAACTGGGCTGGTTAGAGGCTCCCTCCACCATGAATTTGCCCAAACTGGGCTGTTTAGAGGCTTCCTCCACCATGAATTTGCCCAAACTGGGCTGGTTAGAGGCTCCCTCCACCATGAATTGGTCCAAACTGGGGTTTTTAGAGGCTCCCTCCACCATGAATTGGTCCAAACTTGGCTGTTTAGAGGCTCCCTCCACCATTAATTGGTCCAAACTGGGCTGGTTAGAGGCTCCCTCCACCATGAATTGGTCCAAACTGGGTTTTTTAGAGGCTCCCTCCACCATGAATTTGCCCAAACTGGGCTGTTTAGAGGCTCCCTCCACCATGAATTGGTCCAAACTGGGGTGGTTAGAGGCTCCCTCCACCATTAATTGGTCCAAACTGGGCTGGTTAGAGGCTCCCTCCACCATTAATTGGTCCAAACTGGGCTGGTTAGAGGCTCCCTCCACCATGAATTTGCCCAAACTGGGCTGGTTAGAGGCTCCCTCCACCATGAATTGGTCCAAACTGGGTTTTTTAGAGGCTCCCTCCACCATGAATTGGTCCAAACTGGGGTTTTTAGAGGCTCCCTCCACCATGAATTTGCCCAAACTCTGCTGGTTAGAGGCTCAATCCACCCTGATTTTCAAAACAAATGTTGGTGCCAACCTCAACTTACTACAAGGGCCAAATTCACTGCTGGTGACAAGCTCTCCTCACTGCAAGTGCCAAATACACATGTTTCAAGGTGTTTTCCTACTGTCAGAGAGGTGGTATTGAGTGTGTAAAGTGTGTAGTTGTTAGGCTGTGATGTTGGGGTAATAGAGGGTCTTTGGTGTGTTAGATGCCCCCAGACATGCTTCCCCTGCTGTCCCAGTGTCATTCCAGGGTGTTGGTATCATTTCCTGGGGTGTCATAGTGGACTTGGTGACCCTCCAGACACGGATTTGGGTTTCCCCCTTAACGAGTATCTGTTCCCCATAGACTATAATGGGGTTCGAAACCCGTTCGAACACACGAACATTGAGCGGCTGTTCGAATCGAATTTCGAACCTCGAACATTTTAGTGTTCGCTCATCTCTAGAGGTAACCTATTCAATGTTTAGTTAGAGCCTAGCCGGGCAAGGATTTATTTTTGTATTGTTTCCTTTTGTTGTCGCACTACCTTTTTTGATTGAAAATAAACTCTACCTTTGCTTTGGACTAAAAGAAACTGGACTTGTGTGTGTGTATGCCACCCCACCTAGCAACCCCAGACCCTGACAACCAATATACAGTAGAGTAGAAATGCATATTGTATGTATAGTGTTCAAATAATTAGATACAGAGCTAGAAATATACCCTATCAAGCCCTGAAATAATACCCTACAACATGCTATTAACACATCAAATTTTTTGTTAAAATGTAGCATTATAACCACCCCTATTCAGGCAATAAATTAACCCAAACCAGTCTTTAATCCTCCCCATCATTCCCTTTGCCTCAATCTTTACCGCAGACCCTAGCAGTTATCATGGTCGATATTACTTAATGTCGTGCTGCAGCAATATTTTTGGCAAATGTGAAAAACACAGTCCTCATTATCACGAAAAAATTGCACTTTTCTACTATGTTTTATCTATAAAGCAGAAGAAGGTATCTTTTCACTCTCATTACCAGTAGTAGAAATGAATGTTCCCCGACCATCTGAGAAGCAGTCAGGCACTTTGAAATATTTAGCAAAGTTCTGGAGACATTGTGTGCCTCACTTCTCTCCACATCCCATCTCAGAAATGAATTACCTTCCCGTCTGTCTGACATACAACAAACAGAAAATAATACAATTTGCCGGCTCTGGCTGCAGCTATTGTGGGAATTTTTGCACTCTGATTTGATGTCCCGGTGACAGCTCTGCAGCGGATTCTGTCAATATAGGCAGGACCTGAGCGAAGCTGCTCGGGGTGTCAGGACAAGCAGTCATAGGAAAGTAGGATGGAAATGAATGACTACAGTACATACTGTACCTTATTGCTAAAATATAGGCACCATTTCATCTATCTATCTATCTATCTATCTATCTATCTATCTATCTCTACAGACATGGCATCTCAGACATGATAAAGTACTCCACCATTAGGACCCGCACAGTCTATAGTTCCATTCCTTCTCACCGCCATGACCGTAGTAAGAAGGAATGTGAATTGTAAGGCCAGGCTCACACTACCGTTGGATTCCGTTATGAAGCTATCTGTTAGTATAAAAAAAATCTTTTATGATAGGTTTTTTTTTCTGTCCGTTTTTTGTTTTATTTCTGCTTTCTGAGCATGTGCAGAAAACAACGAACGCAAAATAACAGACAGTAACTGATGGCTATCAGTTACCGTCTATTATAAGTCCGTTGCCTATAGACTACAAAGTTAAAAAAATAATGGACACTTGTCATCCATCAAGAATCTGTTTTTTCAAACAGACACAAAAGTCCTGCTTGTAAGATTGACTCGTGTGAACACCACACAGAAAACACACGGACCCCATTATAGTCTATGGGGTCCATGCGCTTTCATTGCTCACCCCTTTTTAATGCTTTCAGAATTCCGTTCGGGGGATCCCCAAGCGGACTCTCCAAACGGAATACCAAACACAGATGCAGTAAGGATTAATTCACATAACAAAATTGTACTTGACTACTTCGAAGGGATTAAGAGATCTACTGAAACAATATATTGCATTGATACATTGACTGAGTGTTCTTACAGATATAACAAAAGATCAAAGTGCAAACTATTACCAGTCTATGGGTGTAGGTCGGTGGATTGGATAAAGAATAAATAGAATTCTTCCTTTCATGTAATCTAAGCAGAGGAAAAAGGTAACAAGTATAGAACAAACGCGATTAGGAACCGTGGACGTCCCACTAGACTGTATTCGTGTGCCGTATACTCCTAATGTCAGAACCAAGCCTAGTCCTGTACACTACAATACAATGCCTGCGAAGGGGCTCTCCGCCTTTTACCAGCCTGTCAAGGAAACAGGATCCTTAATTGCAATTTAGCTGTAGGTTAGAGCTAAATCTTCATTTCCTTTATTGCAGCTCAATGTAATTGCATAAATGCTCCCCATGGCAAAAAAGCAATATACTTTATATCAAGCAGAAATGAAAAGCCCCTCTCTGTTATAGGCAGTCAATTAGATTGCGATCTGCATCAATATGACAGACGAATGGACGTCCTTTGGTGAAAAAAAAGTCAGCGGGAAAAATTAACCTATTCATTCCTGGTCATTTATTCCAAATATATAATGTATATATAATCAATTATCATCCTATAGGAGCAGTCTCTATTTGTGACCTTCAGTTGCTATCATCCTTAAAGGGGATATTCCCATTGTATTATGTTCTGGTATACTACTAAGATATACCCTTATGTAACGTTGTGTGAGAATCTGGTGTTCGGGACCCTCATTGTCTGTGAGAACAAAGAAACTAAGGTCCCTTTGGCTACTTCCTTGTATATTGATGCTCTGATCCACCCTCAGGAAGGAACTACGAGAAGGATCCTGCAGATTTCTGAAGATTATTGCCCCCATCATCTCTTTGGGAACTTCAATAAACCTTCGTTAACCTCTTGAGGCCACAAGTTGGAGAAACGCAGCCTTTATTGTTGCAGATTTGGCTGCGGTTTCTTGAACCAAAGCCAAGAATGACTACAAAAGGAATGAGAAATATATAAGACATTCTTATACTTCTACCTTCTGCTCAATCCACTCCTAGCTTTGGCTAAAAAAAAACACAGCAAAATCTACAATGAGAAAAGCGGCCTTTCTGTAATGTGGGACATCAGTCTTAAAGGGGTTGTTCCCGGTGCTTCGGTGCATCGGTGCATCCCAGGGTGGTTCGACCCTGCATGTGACTGCTGAGGCCAATCAGCAGTCTCAGGAGCCTAAGGAAGGTATCCAGGGATGTCACATCAATAGGTCTCCTCCTTAGGGGCTTAGAGGCCACTGAATCTTTGCACTAGGAGGACAACGGAGCACCAGGAACAGGTGAGTATGTTTTTTTTTTTCTTTATTATTAATATTTCAGTAAGATTTTAGCACGGACAACCTCTTTTAGGCTCGGCAATATACTGTATATCTTCCATCTCCACCTTCCAAAATTCGTAACTTTTTACTTTTTGCATCAACATGGCCATATGAGGTCTTACTGTCTGTTTGACAAGTTTTTGCCAGCACCCATTTCGAGTACATATATTGGGACAGATTTATTAAGGCCATGCTGCAACTGGCCTGCCGGGATTTAAAAGCACGGGTTGCACACAAGGGACATGGGGGTGTCCCCATGTGCCGTCCAGGAAAGGGCTGTGCTTCCGTTACTCCTTTTATTAAATGAATAGGAACTACGGAACCACGGGCCACAAAATAGGGCAAGAATAGGACATGTCTTACCTGATGTGGCCCGGACTGTCGTGTGTACGGGTCTGTAGAAAATGGAAACAAAATGTTTTATTTAGTTTAATGTTTTCAAACTTTTCTTTAGATTTTTTTTTTACTGTGCCCACAAGGGAATTTGAACCTAGAATGACTTGATCCACTGTACGATTCACCACAATACTTCATACATGGACTGTCTATTTCGACTGGCCTCCACGCTGACATGACATCCTCTTGAAAGGGGTATATTAAAAAGCAATTTTTTTTAACCACATGAAAACTCAAAATTCAGTTGGTATTTGAAGATTTAGTCTATTCTCTTGTTTGTCAACGTGCCAGTTATTGTCACTTGTTGCAAACTGAGAAGGACAGAGTCCCTGAACTGATAGACCTTGGCCAAGATGCTCAATGTTGTGTGTCTTGGTGATTGGGGGAACCACAATGAATCTGGAATGTCAGCAAGAGGTGAGCGGGGGCAAACCTCTGTACAGGCAGATCATCTGATTGGATTACATAGTGATCCATTCTGTACTGCAAGTGATATTGGACATCAAATCTCAAGCCTAGGGTGGCAAACTATCTGAAGTTATTTGGGTGATACTGGGCTATGAGCCAGACATCTTCTCACAGATAATCCATTGACTAAACATTACTGCTTTCAAAGGCTATTATGGTGCATAGCAAGATGGCAATGCAGGCTGGAATGAAGGTTTATCCTCTTCAGGAATGAGTCCCACTTTTGTCGTGGATGAAATGATAAAATTGGTCTGGAGACCATTGGCCACGCCTTGAAGAGGACAATGCTGGTTCTACTGCTGGAATTATGTTGTGGGGGACATAATGTATGGTAGTCAGATTCATTTAGTCTTCAGTATAATCAACATCAGGCTAAGCGGAGATCACTCCACACAGAGAACTAAATGATCCTGAATAGAGATGAGTGAACAGTAAAATGTCCGAGGTTCGATATTCGTTTCGAGTAGCCCCTCAATATTCGACTACTCGAATTGAATATCGAACCCTATTATAGTCTATGGGGGGAAAATGCTCGTTTCAGGGGTAGGCAACGTTCAATCAAATTATACTTACCAAGTCCATGAGTGAGGGTTAGGCTGGATCCTCCGTGCAGTCTTCTCCTTGCAGCGTCCTCGCTGGTCTTCCGGCTCTGAATTCACTCTGCCAGGCATCGGGCCTGGGCAGAGCCGACTGCACATGTCCGCTTGTAGTGCGGGCATGCGCAGTCGGCTCTGCCCAGGCCCGATGCCTGGCAGAGTGAATTCAGAGCCGGAAGACCAGCGGGGACGCTGCAAGGAGAAGACTGCACGGAGGATCCAGCCTAACCCTCACTCGTGGACTTGGTAAGTATAATTTGATTGAACGTTGCCTACCCCTGAAACGAGCATTTTCCCCCCATAGACTATAATCAGTAACACTAGCCTAGGGAGGCGGGGGTGCGCACGGCGCTCTGAAGGCATGTGAATGAGAGCAGAGAGGAGCGAGAAGAAAGGGGAGCGACAGTGGATGTGTGCAGGTAAGTTGAGTGATTGGGATCAGAATTCTGTTCCTGATCTTTTTTTAGGCAGGATCGGAACCCAATCGCGATCGTGAAATTTACTCGATCGTCGATCTGGATCCGATCTTCTCCAATCCCGATCGCTCAACCCTACACCACTGCAGTCAATGACCAACCTCAGCCGTCACACGCTTTATACTGCTGAGACCAGTGAATATTTGCTCTGTGATGTGTAGTAAATGGGTGCATCACTACTGAAGCCTTGATAATGTCATTGCTGCAGGACCAGAACCAAACACATTAGATGTAGTAAACTGGTAAATAGTGATTTTTAATTTTTTATTTTTTGGTTATTTTATCTATTTTACTAGCTTTGTGGAATTTTTTTTTACAACATGCTAAGTAAACTCTTGAGAAGCTACATTGCATGTCACCACCATTGGGCGGCCAGACATTGACATATATAAAGGATAGGCATCTCCTGATAGAAAATCACAAAATCATGTTGTTTTGAAATGCTGGTCATCTCATGATTCTCATACCTGGACATGTTGAGACCAAGAGGAAAGGACATATCTGTATAAAATCACAAAGTGTGAATGCTTATTGGATGTTTGGGACAGAGACCATTGAGGGGGTCCTATAATTTTAAAGATTGATAGCATATCCTGAGATAAGTGAATGGTACTGAGGTGACATACCAAAAACTGTGGCACTGTGTTTGTGAACCCCCCTTTATTCTTATGATCACATGTTGATGGCATACGGTCTTTGCCATCCATCTTTTATCTATGGAATCCTTTAAATATGTTATTTTATTACTTTGGCTCACAAAACAATTTTTTTTTTTTGAGTCTCACAATGGAAACTTTCTGCTACAATACAAAATCCGGTGAAGCAAAGTGGAATGTAAATGAAGAAAAATGAACAAATAATGAACAAGTATGTGCAATGGTTGACTCCTTATCCTATTAATATTATAAATGTGAAAGTTTGTGGGTTTGTGAGTTTGGATGTTCGGATGTTTGTTCCTCAATCACGCAAAACCCGCTCGACCGATTTGGCTGAAAGTTTCCACAAACATAGTTAATACACCCGATTGCGCAATAGGCTACTTTTCGTCACAATAGCGCACATACGTTTGTGCCAGGACCCCCACAAAACCCAAACTCACACCACCATCTCTGCAATCTCACACACTTTGGACCATAGCAAGCCACAAAATTCATATTGCCCTCTACAGCCTCGCCCCTAACCCCACACAATCACATATACATATACTTTACCACTTTGCCCCTCACCTTAACGATACTCCAGGAGGCGCTCTATAACGCTCCAGAGCAGCCATGTTTGCCGACCCCCACCGCTCTGACAATCTGCGAAACCGCCCACCCATGTCAATACCCCTAGGCGGTCTAATAAATGCAAAAAAAAAGTTTCACAAAAAGTGAAAAAAAAATAAAAACAAATAAAAAGGATTAAAAATTCAAATCACCCCCCCTTTCCCTAGAACACATATAAAAGTAGTTAAAAACTGTGAAACACATACATGTTAGGTATCCCCACGTCCGAAATCGCCCGCTCTACAAAGATATACAAATATTTTTCCTGTTCGGTAAACGCTGTAGCGGGAAAAATGGTCAAAAGTGCCAAACCGCCGTTTTTTCACTGTTTTGATTCTGATACAAATTCAAATACAAAGTGATCAAAGCAATAACATTTCCCGAAAATGGTAGAACTAAAAAGTACACCCGGTCCCGCAAAAAAAAAGCCCTATACATCCCCGTACACGCACGTATAAAAAAGTTACGGCTGTCGTAATATGACGACTTTTCACAAAAATTTTTTTTAACACAGTTTTGGATTTTTTTAAGGGGTCAAAATGTAAATAAAACCATATAAATTTGGTATCCCCGGCATCGTAACAAAACACACAATACAGGGGACATGTCATTTTGGTTGCACAGTGAACGCCGTAAAACCAAAGCCTGTAAGAAAGTCACAGAAATGCATTTTTTCTTCAAATCCACCCCATTCTAAATTTTTCCCCTGCTTCCCAGTACATTATATAGAATAAATAATGGTGGCATCATGAAGAAAAATTTGTCCCAGAAAAATTAAGACCTCATATGACTCTGGGAGCGGAGAAATAAAAAAGTTATGGGGTTTAGAAGGAGGGGAGTCAAAAACGAAAAAACAAAAACAAAAAATGCCATCGGCAGGAAAGGGTTAACTTCAAATACTTCCGTCCCAAAGTCATTATGTAAAGTTTCTCACAACACCGTATAGCAGCTCAAATACAAAGTAACTTCAACAGAAAAGTCTCACCTATTCTCAGAATTACAGAAAAAACAAGATACAAAATTACATTTCATATCCCATACCTTATACACAGTACGAAAACCTTACTCGCGCCTGTATATACCCACTTATACAATCACCGCAGACGAAGTCGCGGGTACCAGCTAGTTTACCAATAAAGTAAGGTGTCAAACATTCATCCGATTTGCATAGGACATTTACTGGCAAATGGAAACTAATGTAAATAAAAGATATAACATTGATGTGTGAAGTCATAAAGTAGCATTTGGAAAATTATGGAGTAACCCGCAATAGATTTCAGGAAGCCTGTGAATTTACCTACAGTACAGTTGCCTAGGTAGTGAGGAGCGCACCGTGAGGAGCCAGTCGTGTACCGACCACTGGAGAGCTATGTAGTTATAGGTTTTAGACTTACAAGACGATGTAAGGGTGAGCGCTGTACTGGGTACAATAACACTCATTATTTAGAAGCGTATCAAGATTACAATGCATGGAAGCCTGAGTGTGAAGGTATAGATGAAGGGTGCTCCACTTGCATTAGTCATTGTGATGGTGTTTTAGTCCACTGTTGTGATCCTATAATGGATCAGAACAATGGACTTTGATAACAGTAGTGTGAGCATAGCCTAAGGCTGGTTACAGATGACTGTACTGCAACTGGCTGGCCATGAATTAACAGCACAGCGGGGATACGGGGATGTCCTATCTGTGTTGCCCGAGCACAGGCTCCTTTGATTAAATAAGAGTAATGGAAGCAAAGGCTTCGAAACAGGACAAGAATAGGACCTCTCCTATCTGATGCAACCCGGACTGGCAACCCGCACACAGGACTGTGAAATTTATGGTGGTGTGTATGGTCCCATTGAAATGTATCAATGTGGTATCCATGAAATACACGGATAGCACACTGACCCCCCACCACAGCTGTCTGCAACTGGCCTAAGGGTCCATTCACACAGAGTAAGGTGCCGTGTGGTCTGGCACGTATACGGCGTGTGAGATTTTGAGCACCGTAAAAGCTCCCATTGACTTCAATGGGAGCCTGGATCGTATACGCCGCGTTATTTTGCGGCCGTGATTTTGACCTTTAGTTTTTACTCAAAATATTCTGAGCTGTGCAAAATGGCCAGCTTTGTTTTTTAAATTTGCAATATTCACTTAGAAAATGTCTATGCCATAGGTGTCTATGTATGTAATATGATGTAATTTGTAGTCTGTCTACTTTATATTCGTTATGAGAAATTGAAAACATTAACCACGTTTCAGTAAAGGTAATGGCGGGAACATCAACACATCTAAACTCTTGTACTTTATTTTTTTTATTGCCTTTTTTAGGATATTGCCTTATATTGCTTTCAGAGAGCTGATATTGATCACCGTGTCCATGTTCATTGTCCTAGTAGCTGTATCCCATTATTACAACGTACTTCCTCTTGTACTTTTACTACATAACATAGAGGAAGTTTTTGCTCTCTTCTGCCGCCTAAACACTTGATCTCTGGATTCTATCCCTTTACATACTAGTTACACTGTTATTCTAGCCGTCGTTTCATATGTTATTAGAATGCTCCTTCTTCCTCTATTATCTGAAATATCATTCCTCAAGTAGTTCACTCTTGACCAACCCTCACCTTCTTTAACCCTTTTATTGTCTTCGGCAACTACACCTCATAATAGGCTGACACCTCCTGCTCTGTAGAGATCATTTCCCACCTGTCATCTCGTCATCATGGGAAAGATTACTGTGTCAGGCAATACATAGCTGAGGTGTTGTTCACATCTGCGTTGGTAATGCGTTCGGGGGAGTCCGCATGGGGACCGGGCTACCAAACGCATTGGCAAGTGGTGTGCAGTGAAAGCACATGGACCCCATAGATTATAACGGGGTTCATGTGCTTTCCGCACAGTCTCCGCACGAAACATGCGGACAGAAAAGTACTTCACGATCTACTTTCCTGTCCGTATGACTCATGCGGAGACCATGCAGAAAGCACACAGACCCCATTATAGTCTATGGGGTCCGTGTGCTTTCACTGCACATCACTTGCTAAAGCGTTGAGTAGTCCGTTCAGGGGGGTTTCCATGCGGACCTCCCCAAACGGATTACCAAACGTAGATGTGAACAAGGCCTAACACAGGAACAGAACATACATGATATACTAAGATTACAGCTCATCTATTCCCCTTCCCTACACATAAACCTTTGGACAGGTCACAGAGCATGCTCACAACATTCTCTCATAGATACTAATGGGTCACACAGTCCCATGTGCGGGCAGACAGTCCAGACCACAAAACTCAGCACAGGTCCTATTCCTGTCCAGTTCTATGGCTCCTATTCATTGAGTGATTGGGGTCACTGAAGTACGGCCAGTGCACGGGCACCGCATGGATGACATCTGCTTGCTGCCCTTGCACCAGCCATGCCGTTCGATCATGGCCAGCGGCTAGCACACGGTCATGTGTAACCGGCCTTAGACAGAGAGCTTTGAGTTGCAGGCTGCCCTCCTGTGTTGTCTTACTGCTTGTTGATGCTCCATGTATTCTTTATATGTAATTGTATATGTCGCTATGACTGTAAGCTGCTGCCAGATACATTGCCACTATATCGCTTATGATAATTACCGTTGTTATTTTTGTTTTCCCCAATTCCTTTAAGAATTATAAAAAGATATTACATCCTACCATGACTAGATTATATTTACCCCCCTTAGATATTATGACTTTTACTTTATAGCAACGTTGAATCACAGTTTATTCAATTAGGTTTTTCACACTGATCAGCAAAAAAAATACTCTTTAATGTCATGTAAAATCTAAGTGCCATAAAGTGATCCATGCTCATTACAACCTATAAACCTAAAATAATTGAATGCATAAATATTCAAGTCATTTATCAGTAGAGGTAGCTTTGGCTGCAGTAACAGTCCTGAGCGTGCAGAACCTCGTATGTGGCTACATAGCAGCTTTCTGTGGAAAGCCATTTGGCTGAAACTTTTATTGCGCAACTAAGTAGTGCTTTGTCACCCTGCATCTACTTCAATAATGTCAATGGAGTTGCATCGCGACCCCCAGGATGCTGGGACTCCAACTACTAGTCACATAAATCCAGCAAAGCTTAATATCACCTTCTCTGGCTCACAAGGTGACTCCATTCACATCCTTTGGAAAAGGAGTCTCAGGGAGACATGGCAATCCTTGGTTATACATCAAGAGTCATGGCCAAGATTACTGTGCAGATCCATGCTAAAATACTGTCAAGTTGCGAAGAGATCATGGTGAACATGATAACTAGTGGTCTCTTCCAAGCAATAGCCATTGGCCAAAGGAGTTGGCTAAGAATCTGTAATTTATGACTTCTTTAGGAAATATCTGCTTCTGGTTGTGTACATTGGAAGTAACCCTGTATATCTGATCTGTTTCTTTAGGCCCCCTACTATTATTATTATTTATTTATTTATATAGCACCATTAATTCCATGGTGCTTTACATTTGGGGGTTACATACGGTACATAAAATATGCAAAACAAATATAATACCAACAGAGACCAACTGACCCTACTGGCACAGTGGGGTAGAGGGCCCTGCCCGCGAGGGCTTACAATCTATGAGGGAAGAGGGATAGAGACAGAAGGAGAGGGGGAGACTGTACAAATGGCAGTGCAGTGATAGTGTTATTGGAGGTTGTAGGCCTTCCTGAATAGGTGAGTCTTCAGGGCCTTCTTGAAGCCTGTGATTGTGGGGGTCAGTCTTATGTGTCTTGGTAAGGAGTTCCAGAGTATGGGGGATGCACGGGAGAAATCTTGGAGACGGTTGTGGGAAGAGCGGATAAGAGCAGAGCGGAGTAGGAGGTCATTCAAGGATCTAAGGTTACGTGTGGGCAGGTAGCGGGGGATTAGGTCAGAGATATATGGAGGAGACAGGTTGTGGATGGCTTTGTATGTCATTGTTAGTATTTTGAACTCTATTCGCCGGGCAATGGGTAACCAGTGAAGGGATTGGCAGAGGGGAGTGGCCGATGAAGATTGGGGGGAGAAGTGTATTAAGCGAGTAGCACAGTTTAAGGTGGACTGGAGGGTGACAAGAGTATTTGCAGGAAGGTCATGGAAAAGGATGTTACAGTAATCTAAGCGGGGGATAATGAGGGCATGGACTAGCATCTTTGTGGTTTCATGGGTGAGGAAGCAGTGGATTCAATAGATGTTCTTGAGTTGGAGATAGCAGGAGATGTTGAGGATTTGTATGTGCAATTTGAAGGATAGATTAGAGTCCAGGGTTATCCTAAGGCAGCGGACCAGTGGGACAGGGTTAAGTGTGGTTAACTTTGGTAGATGGGTCAGAAAGAGGGACCATATGAGGTGGGGTGATAATGATAAACTTTGTTTTCTTCATGTTCAGTTTGAGAAAACGGGAGGAGAGAAAGGAGGCTATGGTCACTAGACTCTTTGAAACTCTAGCCAACAGAGAGGTAACGTCTGGTCCAGAGAGAGATATTTGACCTATTTTACTAAGGAAAGGTCATAAATATAAAATTCCAGTCCAAGCCATTTAACCTATTCTTGTTATGGTTTATGCTTGCGGATGGGGTTAATTTCTTCCAGATTCCAGGGACTTCAGGGACTGTTACACACTGCAGCAGATTCTTCAGGATTTCACTGTGTTTTCTGTTATTCATATTAGCTTCTGTCTTTATAGGCCATTTCCCTAGATTGTGTATATAGGATATATATACACTATGTGATCAAAAGTATACAGAAACCTGGCTGAAAATGACTTACAAGTTCGTGGCGCCCTCCATCGGTAATGCTGGAATTCAATATACTGTTGGCCCACCCTTAGCCTTGATGACAGCTTCCACTCTCGCAGGCAGACATTCAATCAGGTGCTGGAAGGTTTCTTGGGGAATGGCAGCCCATTCTTCACGGAGTGCTGCACTGAGGAGAGGTATCGATGTACGTCGGTGAGGCCTGGCACCAAGTCGGCGTTCCAAAACATCCCAAAGGTGTTCTATAGGATTCAAGTCAGGACTCTGTGCAGGCCAGTCCATTACAGAGATGTTATTGTGGTGTAACCACTCCGTCACAGGCCGTGCAGTATGAACAGGTGCTCGATCATGCTGAAAGATCCAATCGCCATCCCCAAATTGCTCTTCAACAGTGGGAAGCAAGAAGGTGTTTAAAACATCAATGTAGGCCTGTGCTGTGATAGTGCCACGTAAAACAACAAGGGGTGCAAGCCTCCTCCATGAAAAACACGACCACACCATAACACCACCGCCTCCGAATTTTTCTGTTGGCACTACACACGCTGGCAGATGACGTTCACCGGGCATTTGCCATATCCACACGCTGCCATCAGATTGCCACATTGTGTACCGTGATTCGTCACTCCACACAACGTTTTTCCACTGTTCAATCGTCCAATGTTTACGCTCCTTACACCAAGCGAGGCATCGTTTGGCATTGACCTGCGTGATGTGTGGCACCCAATCACCTGACCACGTTCGAAGTCCGTGAGTTCCGCGGAGCGCCACATTCTGCTCTATCACGATGTCTAATGTCTACTGAGGTCGCTGATATGGAATACCTGGCAGCACAATGCACCTAATATGAAAAATTTATGTTTTAAGGGGTGTATGGATACTTTTGATCACATAGTGTATTTGTATATATATATATATATACATATATATATATATATATATATATATATATATATATATATTAGGATATATATGTAATCTATATAGGATTACATTGCTACCAGTATGATACACTTTGAGTATTGGAGTAATTTATAGAAAGAGTCCTTGGGTAACATCCCTTCCTCTCCCAAGTCTCTGCTTGTCAAAATCCCTGGCAGTCTAGGGTAGTAAGAGGTTTATCGTAAATTCTATAATGGTTAGAGGCATGATGGTAGTTTGTTTTTTGGCATGAATTTTGGCCAGTATCTATGGGTATTCCTTTGTATCAGTTGTATTAAAAACACAGTCAACATGCTTTTCAATACAACTATATATAAAACCGCATTGTACATATTTTTACTCCATAGGAATCAGTGGCAGATGGGTGCAACTATATGGACATACAACTGTAGTAATCTGGGACACACGGCTTTTGTTGTCTTCTGTCAATACAACGCTTTAACCAATTGCAGAAGTTTAGGCTAACTCTGCTACCTCTGAACGTTCTACAAAAAGTTCTGTGAAATATAATACAAAAACTTTGCATGAACTGAGTCTACTCCATAATTCAGAATAGCCAATCTGACATTCAGTGGCATTTGTGAGATTTTTACAGATCAGAAGGAATGCATGCATAGAGTGGAGGAGACTACTAAAGCTACTATTAACTTATACTAACATTAACAAAAAAGATTTTTTTACATTGACAGCTGATTTTACATTTTTTTCTTCTTTAAACTTCAAGTTTTCACTAAAATAAGAATTTTAAATCAGTTGAAACATGAACAAAGTAAATCTGCGTTGAGAACTTGTGTTGGCATGAAAGGTGTGGACTGATCCCTGCATTAAAGCTGCCATCTTTTCCTGATATGTGTTCCTAAGACTGTATGATAATGTGCCTTGTTGTCATGTGTGACCTGTGTGTTTGGTTCGATTCTCTAATCCGTCATAGATCCTGAGCAGAAAACCAGCCAGAGTTCTCTCAATGTTTATGTATATACACAGCCATGTCCAAAAAGGTGTTCAAGACTGGGACTCTGACGCTTGCTTGACATGGCGTGCTATGATGCCATCACACACTTTTATAAGTATAGCGCTGTGAGGATAAGAGACTCCCAGCTATGTATTTTACAATATGTATTTTGCCTTGGCGAGTCATTTCCTGGCCAGATGTCTCATACATAGAATGTTGTGGGTACTTGTTAACAAAATCTGTTTAATTACAAAATGTGGTTTGTCAGCAATGTAAACACAGCCTTTTGTTGTTTCCTGCCCAGCATCATTAGCATACCTGTGCTAACCTCATCATACCTGCCTAGGAGGACATGTCATAGTTGTACCATTAAGTTCCTCGGGCATGGCAGGCAGACCCAAACTTGTCCAAACTTGCTAGTGTTGAGAGCAGGGGAAATGGTCCATACACTGAACTCATTACCCAAAGGGGATTGGGGAGTCATCCTTGGTGTCTACACGATGGGGACCTTACTACGAACCCCATAATACCACTGGCCTGACCCTATGATCCTCTGGCGAGGAATTATGACTGTTCTTAGTTATTTGGTTTCAAGGCTGGAGGGTTGGAATTCCCCCCTAATGACATCATTCTGGGAGTAGTTTACCTCTGAGGAGACCAGGAGAGTTCTACTTCTGGAAGCCATGTAAGGAGTCTGAAGATCTCTGACTGACTCAAGCATGAGCCCTGAAGTCTAGGAAGTCTAGGAAATAGACTTCAGAGATTCTTTTGGTATTGTTTCCCTTTCTACCTTTTATTCCCATTTATTTTTATGTATTGTATTGTACTTTATCTGTATCTGCTTGTCAACCACACACACACACACACACACACACACACACACACACACACACACACACACACACACACATATATATATATATATATATATATATATATAATAAGTGGCTAGTAGCGACCCATTCAGTGTTAATAATTATATAAAATTTAGAAAGCTTGTTTTGTATTATCCTATAAGAGCAGGACACACTCACTGGGTGTGAGTGGTAAGTGAGGAAGAAGGGTGATCGCCAGGTGTGCCACACGGTGTGGTAAGGCGGTATCCTTCACAAGTGCCATAAAAAATGTATGTTTATGGGTTTTTTTGGTAATTTTAAAATCTTATCACATTATGTGCATATATAATTTTTAAGTTTTTATTTATATAATGGAATCTAGGAAAATGCCTGAAAAAGGGAAAATACCATAGCAAATAACCAAGAATATAACCCATGAAGCAACAAATGCCAGAAAATGTTCACAAGCGTTTATACGCCAATTTGTAATTTTTGAACTTGCTATAATGTTTCTAACTGCATTTAGTGTTGTTCAAAAAATTCCACAAAAAGGTATTAAAAAAAATGAAAATGGCAAATTAAAACCCTGGTTGTTTGAAAAGTTAACTGATATTGTTCATCGTCTTGTAAAGACTGTGTGCCTCTTCCAATACATGATCTCTGGGAGACTATTGTAGCTGGCTCCGAAGAGAAAGGACGCATGGTGTGGAGACCTTACATTCCTTTAGTGGGCCTAGTGGCTGATGTTATTTAGTGGGGGCTGTCTTTTTTATCAAGAGTGAAGGGAGAATACTCAAGTCTTGTAATAAACTGAAGCCTCTGAAAAGTCTGCAGAAGGAGAGGGACCATAAAGGTAGAAGCACTGGGGCATAACTTGAGGAGGTGCAGAGGTTGAAGTCGCACCAGGGTCCAGGAGCCTTAGGGGGATCCATAAACTCTGGCATCAATATTGAGATTGCAGCTTCCATCTGGCCCATAAACCAAGAAGACCCACAGAATATCCTAACCACACTAAGATTGATTAAACTTCTTAGCACCCAAAACCATCACTATCAAGAATTTGCTGTAGGGATGAGGTAGGGGGCCCCAGACAAAAGATTGCATCGGGGCCCACAAGACTTTAGCTATGCCACTGTATAGATGGATCTATAGAAGTCAGATACCGTGGAAATTCAATGTGGGGTATAGCTAGGTGGAGAGCATAAAAGGAGACCGTGAGTGAGATCCTGGCCTGAGCACTAAGCCAGTGTTAAGAGAAACTTTGCAACAAGCAGTCACAGTTACCCTTCTATCAGAAAAAAAAAAAAAAATTACAGTTCCTTCGCAAGGGGAATGACAATTGCCACTTTTGGGCCTCCTCATCAGCATTGCTTAAACATACTTGGCCAACACAAATTAGAGTTGAAATTGGGACCCACTGCCCAGAACAGTGGGACAGAACCTGCCATACAGGACTGTCCTGCTGTCCTGATGAGACCCACACTGCCATAGGGCCCAGTGCAAGAGCATCAACTGGCCTTAGGGTCGTAGCCTTAAGGTATGTGAAGGCAGTAGTTGCTACCAGGTCCTGAAGACTGTGCCCAATAATGGCCAACCAGATAACATTACGTTATTACTTAACAGGTTGCTTGGTACACCTAGTGTAAAGGACAGATATAAAATTGTCTGTTTTCTTAAACAGGTGCAGGAAACAAAGGCCTTATAAATAAATAAGCTATAAAGACTTTCCCACAAGACATTTTTAGAACATTTTCAGATCTCTCCGCTGTTATAGAATACTCCGCTCATGCTAATAATTCTTCTCCAGAAGATCTTGAGGAATATTTATGACCTTATTGTCTTACTTTGTTTCAGAAACAGGACACAATCTCGGCATACACACACTTTGCCCAATGCAAGAGAGGTTAAAAAACATTGCATCTGCCAAAAGATATAAAACTGATGTGTTGGGTACAAGACTTCTTTTTCCAGTGGGCAGTTTTTAGTATTTGTTGTCTCTGACGGCTGGCGATTCAGAAAACCATAATCCATCTGATGACAGTCGAGCGGAGGACAAGTTGTGTGTCACGCGACCTTGGGGTTTAGCAGAGTGTTCATTTCTTTTATGTGTCCCGTTAAATCGAAATACTGAACTTTTAGTCATAAAATATAGGAAGTGAAGATGCAAGTACAGCACGCACTCTGCACTTGGGAAATATAATAAACCTATCTCTATATAATTCTTTCAAATCAAACTGAGACTATCACTCCATCCAGATTCAGGAGTTAGTACACATAAAATTCTGCACGGTCAACCTCAGCAATTCCAAAATCTCTTCTGAGCTGAAGGAAAAAATGGCTTGTCTTATAAACAGGTAAAGTATGTAAAGGTATATTCTCTAGGCATTGCATCTTATACAGTAGGTATTCAGTATACGAGTCATTGCTTTGGGTCAGTTGGCTTGACTTTGTCAACTCTTGGGATATCCATATCAATATTCATAGTTTAAAGTTCAAGGGTTTTCTAAGCCCAAATGTGTTTTTAATGACCTGTCCTCTCTATATATATGACCAGTATCTGATACGTGAGGATTTGACACCCGGACACTGCACGGATTTGCTGGTCCTGCTGCCTCCATGAGCCACAAGCTACTGCAGCGGACGGAGCAAGGAATCAGTCTGCTCCTATTTCAGTTATGGAAACTGAGCTGCAGCTTCCCAGCACGAGAACTATATAGTGGGGGCTATGCTCCTGTTACTTGCATTGTAGCAGACTGCTTCCACTCCCGGTCCTTAATTCCTGGAGGTCACCGATTGATCAATCTGTTATGCAGGGCGAAGCTTGAGGAGGTGCCGAAGGTGCAGTTGCATCGGGGCTCAGGAGCCTTAACAGGCCCATAAGCACTGACATCAGAGATTTCCTTAACCACACTAAAGTTGATTAAACTCCTTAGCATCAATAACCATCACTATCAAGAATTCACTCTCGGGATGAGGTAGGGGCCCCGGACAAAAGATTGCATTGGGGCGCACAAGACTTTAGTTATGCCTTTGTGTGCATGGCCCAGATGTCAGACACAAAAGATCAGATATTAATGACCTACGCTGTGTTAAATATCAAGTCAAAGTAAGCTACTTCTAAATTATGAGAAATATGGCTTGAGACAAAAAATACGATTTTGCAACAATCCATTGGGAGGTGTGTATACTATATTTGCTTGTTGGTCACCACCCAATGGTAGTGCTGTGGGTTACAGCTTGTCAAAAAGTTTGCTAGCATGTTGTTACACTGAATAGAATTTTCATTAGGAGAAGATGGAGTTGTAACCTAATTGGAGAAACGTTTAGTGTGGATACACCTGTATCTATAGGGTTAAATAGTACGGCTATATCTGAATACTTGTACTTAGTAAAGGAAAGCCCAGCTATAACTCCCCCATAAAGGGAATTAAACAAATATGTAAAGGTATCACCAAATTTAAGGAAGGAATGTTAAAAAAACAGATGCTATATATCACTTTTTTCTAATCTGTTTATATTTTTATGTAGATTATTAACATTCTTTTATCTGTTCATGACCATTCAGATCTGAAGGGCCATCTTGCCGTAGCTTTTCACTGCTCTGTTAACAGTATTTAGTGATATGCTTTACAATATAGTCTTGGCCATAGACAGCAATAGTCTGCAGTTGACTCATTGAGGTCTAATGGAGAGTTTTCTAGATATGCAGTGTGCGGGGAGGGGAAGTTTAATAAGCTAAGACATCATCTATTGTTCGTAGTGGATGCAATGATGAGTCAGTGGTGTTATCTATAGAGATGTTATCTACTATTAGAATTATGGCTATGCTGTAAATAAGGTTGTTTATGGTAAGAAAACCCCTGCAAGATTGGAAGGTGTCAATCTATTATTACTCTTAGTGGTTAGAGTGAAAATTGTAAAATATGTTGTAAAGATAGGCCATATTTTGGTGACACATTCCCTTACATAATAGAGCATTTTGACATCCTGTATAAGAAGTATCAAACAGTTCTTCCCGGACCATTAGTTAGATGTTATGTAGATTCAATCCATACGTCTAATAGCCAGGTCAGGTGTCTTCTATATTTTCTTCCGTCATTGATTTGCAATTCCAGTGACTTTTCTCTTCGCCAATATTCTAAGTGCTCCATGTATACAATCCTAAGCTCTGTGTTTGAATTTCCATGTAGAGATGCATGCATCATTCATGGAGCGATGACTTTGATATTTTACACAGCACACTGAGCAAATCTGAAATTGTTTTGCTTTGGGATTTCAGAATGCAGATAGATATTTGCAACAGGCGCAGTTTATGACATTTTTACAGTTACTTTAGTACCTGATCAAATCTATTGTTATGCCTGTGAATACAGAGTAATACAGGGATACATGTATGTATCATCAGTCTGATTCTTACTAATTGAAGCTTATCTTCAGAATGTATGCATGAAAGGCAGTGTTCATATGTTGTTTTAGTCAGTCTGGAATAGATAAAAATCAAATTAAATCTGTAATGGATTTATCTCATGACTGACACCAGTGCTATCCAGTGAACCCGTATAACTAGTAATGGGGTCCATCAGGTTACAGGAAAGTGTATGTTATTTTTCTGGCTTCAGCTCTTATATTAATTTCAAATGAAATAAAATCTGGAATGTAGGCTTCATGTGAATGCAGATGTGAGTTGGACCTAACATCTCCCCTAAAGTACCTTTAACTCTACAGTGTTCTGCTTAGCCTTAGACTAGTTGCAGAAACTGTGTGTATTTTGCAGTCCACAAACTAGTAATCAGTTTTCCTTTTTGGTGGAACATGTGTCATCAGTGTGTCTTCCTCAACAACGCCATATATCCGCAGAAATGGACAATATGTCATCAGTTTGTCATTAGTGTGTTATCTGAGTTTGCGGATCCGTAAAAAAAAAACAAAAAAAAAAACTCAGGAGACATCTAATGATATCCCTAGCTTTTCCACAAATACGGACGGCACACTGATGACACACGGAGGATATCTGTGTGCTGTCTGTGGCTCCTAGTCTCCCATAGGCTTCCATATACTCATCAGTGGAAATCACAGTCGTGTGCATGGACCCATAGAAAAAAATGGGTCAGTGTACTGATCTTTCCCACGGTTGTCTGCAGGGGGCTTTAATCTGAATGCAAAAGAACTATTCAGTGCACCCCTGGGGCGTGGCCACAACTGCTAAAACACAAATTTTCACCTGTGGTCACTGCATATCAGGACCTGGCAATCTTTGTTGAATGGCAACGCTGTGTTGTTGTTATGGTTAGATGCAAGAATTTGACCACAATCAAAGCAATAGCAAGCAAGTCGCTGATAGCTGTCTATACCGTTTGCAGTTATCTACAACCAGCACACCTCTGCGAGCCAAGACAGACCCCCCAGATGCCTTCACCAGAGTTCCCCGCAAGGGGAGATACTGAATTGTCACCAAACAGATAAATGTACTAACAGTAGATGCACTGCTGCAGAAACCAACACCAAGACTGCTAAAACTTACAAAGTCGTGTGAGCAGAAGATACGTCTTACAGTGGGATCAAACCAGGAGAGCAGAATAAGCTGAGATGTGAGACAGAAGTAAAATACAAGAAACTAGTTAAAAGGTAAAAAATCCAGCTGGGAACATTATACAGAATCAATAAGAGAAAGAGGAATCCAGGGAGCAAACCAGAGGAAAGTAATCAAACAGGTATTCAGAAGTCAGGCAGGTATACATGGAATGGAAGCCAAACTAGGAGTTGCAAACTAATAGCCAGCACTTTACTCAGGAGGGAAGGGTCTTATATACAGTAGGCCTCCTGAGCTGCTAACTGGACCAAGCCAGGAAGCCTCTGAACCTGCAAAAGCTTCCCAGGATGGCATGGTAACAGCAAAGGTTCAGCAGCCAGATAAAGAAACCTGAAAGTTGCAAGACAGCATGAGGGTTTAAGGCTAGTTCACGTCTATGAGGACGTTTTTGAAAACACAGCATTTCTGCTTTTTTCCCTGCAATGTGTGAATGTGATTAGCCAGGATCCCATTCATTTTGAAGGTACTGAAAAAACACATTTTTTTCCATGGCATTTCCCAAGTGAAAAACACTTTACTTTTTTGAATCATATTGTTTTCCAAACATTTTTTGACATATTCTCCTGTTTTGGAGTAATAAAACTGGATTTGAGTGAACTGACTGACGTAGGCATTATAAAAATCCCAGGCAGGATGAGGAAGTGTCCATTTTATGGGCAAGATTAGACACATTCAAAGATCTCAGACAGTCAGACTGAGAAAGATAGGAATGCCCAGTTTCACATAGAAGATAGTGTGGTAAAGTGCAGTGTATTAGGGCAGGAGAAGAATATTTAGTTTCAATTTATAGAGAGAGATAGGAGATGGGAGTTACTCAATGTCTGTCACACTGTTAGACCAACTACACAGGCGGTGTTAGTGTGCTACAAGGCTGCAGCAAAAACCTTTATTCAGACTTAGATATGAGTGACATTAGGTTCCACCTGCACTCAGAATTCTGTTTTTGGGGTCCATTTGAGGACCACAAAAATGAAAACCCAATCCGCTTAAAAAATGGTTACCCACGAAACCTGCAGACCCCTAGACTATAATGGGATCCGTGTGGTTTCCATCTGGTTTCCAACCGAAAAATGCAGAGAGAAAAGTCGTGCTTGCCTCCTGGTTTCTCTACAGTTGTTCAGCGAAGTGAAGAGAACAAACAAAAACAATGCTATTGCTTCATTAGTTTGCAAAATCTTGTTACTTGCTACTAGCACTTCCCAAAAAGGTTTGATTTTTAGAAAGGCTGTAAAAGCCTTTGCTTATTCCAATATCACCGCATAAGTATGAACACCAAAAGGCATCTGGGGTTTCTAATCTGCCCATATTTTGAAAAACACATGCTTGCAATACATAGGTCTGTCAGTAGAGTCCAATTGATTACAGCCGATAGATGGCCACAATATTCCAATACAACATTAGCTGATGGTTGGCTGTATGGAACATTCCTATACATTTACATACAAACTATTGATCACCAAATGTTCTGACACTTCCACAGCATTAACTCTAATGTGTATGGCCAGCCTTAGGGTGCATTCACACGGAGTAACGTGCCGTGTTATGTGGCACATATATGGCGTGTGTGACTTTGCACGCCGTTAAAGCTCCCATTGATTTCAATGGGAGCCTGGATCGTATATGCCGCGTTATTTTGCAGCTGCAAAATCACGTCCACAAAATAATGCGGCATATACGATCCAGGCTCCCATTGAAATCAATGGGAGCTTTAACAGCGCGCAAAGTC
Organism: Leptodactylus fuscus; assembly: GCF_031893055.1. NCBI lineage: Eukaryota > Metazoa > Chordata > Amphibia > Anura > Leptodactylidae > Leptodactylus > Leptodactylus fuscus. The sequence goes on from NC_134269.1 coordinate 45,270,861, forward strand.
ACACATGCCGTATACGTGCCGCGGCACATTACTCCGTGTGAATGCACCCTAAGGCTGTATTTGAGTTAAAAAAAAAACTTGAATGGGGTCATATAGTTTACTAGAAGCCATCAGAGTATGAGATATGACTTTTTACAGGGATTTTATCATTAGAATCCCTTTTTCAGCTATCACGTCAGAATTACCTTAAGAAAGTCTATTCATCCCCTACCTTTATATTTCTGCTCTGCGCCACGGTTACACTGAAATACCGTTTCTTCTCGGTATGCAAATGAGTCTCCAGACAGCACAGGAGGCATCCCCTGTGCTGCTTGAAGACTCTCCAGTGACCCCTCCATCTTCTAAAGCTGCACCTCTCCACTGCGTCCTTTATGTAGTCTTCTTCCAACAAGCCTGCATTTGGAATCTACAGTATATTCCCTGCTTGCTCAGTCGGCTGTGCCATCGGGCTTCAGGTAGAGATGACTGCGCATATCTGTTTGGCTATTTTACTGTGGCCGCTTAGAGGCACAGTGCGCTCATGTAAGTGGCCACAGCAAAATGGCCGAACAGACATGTGCAGCCTTAAGCCTGATGGGAGAGCTGACTATACATGGGTGGAAGTTCGATTCTGAACACAGGCTTACCAGAAGAAGACTAAACAAAGAATGCGGCGGAGAGGTACGGCTGTAGAAGATGGAGGCGTCACTGGAGAGTCTTCAAGCAGCCAAGGGGATGCCCCCTGTGCTGTCTGGAGACTCAACTGCATACCGGGAAAAACTGGTATACCAATGGAACGGTGGCAGAAATATAAAGGTAGGGGACGAATAGCCTTTCTTATGGCTATTCCGACGTGATATTATTTGCCGAAGTGATTCTAATGATAGAATCCATTTAATCCAATATACACTTTTGGTTCAGAATGACCTGGTTTAAAGTTGAATCACGCAGTGAATCCGAAAATAATCTTACAGTATACTCATCTTTCAATAAAACAAATTTGTTGTAAAGATGGACATAGCCTTGATTGCAAACCCTTTTACAAATGCTGAACTTAATTTGGCCGTGCAATACATTCAACCAAGAGATGTGTGGTATTATAAAGAGGTTATATAGCCTATTCCTCAGCTTGCTTCCTACTCCCGCACCCCCAGCTTTCTTCCTCGTACACATTCATATTTCAGCACATGTTAAACAGTCTTGCTGCTTTCCATATTTGCTACCTACAGAACTGAAGCAGCGAACGTGTTAATAAAATTAAGGTAAGATATTAACCTCCAAAGCGTAAAATGATTTGCAGTGCAATTAAGAGGAGCGGAGCTCACCGGGATGATGTCTCCTTCCTGACATAAAGGTTCTTTCTCCAAAGAGAACGAGACAGGGCGAACAGGAGGAGGGTGACAGTCCTACTCCCCTCAGGGCACAAAATTACTGGAGCAATTCTCTTCAGATCTACAGTGAGCAAGTGCAATTAGACCAGCAGCCTTATACTTAAAATGAAGGAACTTTCAAGATTTCCATGGTTAATAGGCTGCTAGTGGAATAACTTAGAGAGATAGGATCTGTAGAATTTAATGTACCTTTTTTATTATAGTGTATGTCCTTTTTTTTTGGAAGGAAGAAAGAGGAAAATGTGAGTTTCAGCTCTTGTAGGGCTTGAAAATGATTCAATTAATGGTGAACTTCATGGCAACTTCTCAGGAACCTTAGTTTCTCAGATAATACGGGAAATAAAATTGTGTTGCAAGTCATAGTTTACATGAATGTCATATGAAGGTCAATAAGCTAAGCTTCATAATATTGCATATTGTAAGGGGTCTTCTGGAATTTAGATATTTACAAGATATTCTTAGGTCGTCATTATCTGATCGGCGGGGTCCTGATGTCTGGGACCTCTAAAGATCAGCTTGAAGCGGCAGTAGTGCTTGTGTGAGCAATGTCATGATTATTTGTCTTGTCATGAGGAATGTTTGCAATTCAGTACCATTCAAATGAATGGAGCTGAGCAACAATGTCAAGCATAGCTGCTACACAACATATGGTGCTGCGCTTGGTATTCAGTAATGGCTGATTGGTGTGGGACCACCTGTCAAAATCCAGAATAACCACCTTTGGCAGAGCTGACCGCTGCGAGACAAGCAGGAAGAGAGGGGATGCTGTGATGATGGTCACTGGGATGTTGAGCCATGCCGACTCCAGTGCCGTGGCCAGCTGCGTTAGGTTGTGCGGTCGAGCATCCACAGCATGAACAACCTGATTGAGGTGGTCCCACAGATTCTCAATTGGGTTCAAGTCCGGGGAATTTGCTGTCCAAGGGAGTACGGTAAACTCATCCTGGTGCTCCTTGAACCACGCACGTATACTGCGAGCTTTATGACATGTCGCATTGTCCTGCTGGTAGATGCCATCATCCTCAGGAAAAACAATTTGCATGTAGGGGTGAACATGGTCCGCAAGGATAGTTGCATACTTGTGTTGATCCATCGTGCCTTCTACAATGATGAGTGCACCCAGATGGCTGATGACACGTGCCTTCTGCAATTGGTTATTTAATGTTAACGTCAAAAGTAGGCGGTGGTCACATTAATATGATTGGACTGCGTGTGTGTTTATATATACATACACACATACATACATACATACATACATACAGTCCTATGAAAAAGTTTGGGCACCCCTATTAATCTTAATCATTTTTAGTTCTAAATATTTTGGTGTTTATAACAGCCATTTCAGTTTGATATATCTAATAACTGATGGACACAGTAATATTTCAGGATTGAAATGAGGTTTATTGTACTAACAGAAAATGTGCAATATGCATTAAACCAAAATTTGACCGGTGCAAAAGTATGGGCACCTCAACAGAAAAGTGACATTAATATTTAGTAGATCCTCCTTTTGCAAAGATAACAGCCTCTAGTCGCTTCCTGTAGCTTTTAATCAGTTCCTGGATCCTGGATAAAGGTATTTTGGACAAACAATTCAAGTTCAGTTAAGTTAGATGGTCGCCGAGCATGGACAGCCCGCTTCAAATCATCCCACAGATGTTCAATGATATTCAGGTCTGGGGACTGGGATGGCCATTCCAGAACATTGTAATTGTTCCTCTGCATGAATGCCTGAGGATTTGGAGCGGTGTTTTGGATCATTGTCTTGCTGAAATATCCATCCCCGGCGTAACTTCAACTTCGTCACTGATTCTTGAACATTATTCTCAAGAATCTGCTGATACTGAGTGGAATCCATGCGACTCTCAACTTTAACAAGATTCCCGATGCCGGCATTGGCCACACAGCCCCAAAGCATGATGGAACCTCCACCAAATTTTACAGTGGGTAGCATGTGTTTTTCTTGGAATGCTGTTTCTTTTTGGACGCCATGCATAACGCCTTTTTTATAACCAAACAACTCAATTTTTGTTTCCAAAATGAAGCTGCCTTGTCCAAATGTGCTTTTTCATACCTCAGGCAACTCTATTTGTGGCGTACGTGCAGAAACGGCTTCTTTCTCATCACTCTCCCATACAGCTTCTATTTGTGCAAAGTGCGCTGTATAGTTGACCGATGCACAGTGACACCATCTGCAGCAAGATGATGCTGCAGCTCTTTGGAGGTGGTCTGTGGATTGTCCTTGACTGTTCTCACCATTCTTCTTCTCTGCCTTTCTGATATTTTTCTTGGCCTGCCACTTCTGGGCTTAACAAGAACTGTCCCTGTGGTCTTCCATTTCCTTACTATGTTCCTCACAGTGGAAACTGACAGGTTAAATCTCTGAGACAACTTTTTGTATCCTTCCCCTGAACAACTATGTTGAACAATCTTTGTTTTCAGATCATTTGAGAGTTGTTTTGAGTAGCCCATGATGCCACTCTTCAGAGGAGATTCAAATAGGAGATCAACTTGCAATTGGCCACCTTAAATACCTTTTCTTATGATTGGATACATCTGGCTATGAAGTTCAAAGCTCACTGAGGTTACAAAACCAATTTTGTGCTTCAGTAAGTCAGTAAAAAGTAGTTAGGGGAATTCAAATCAATAAAATGATAAGGGTGCCCATACTTTTGCACCGGTCAAATTTTGGTTTAATGCATATTGCACATTTTCTGTTAGTACAATAAACCTCATTTCAATCCTGAAATATTACTGTGTCCATCAGTTATTAGATATATCAAACTGAAATGGCTGCTGCAAACACCAAAATATTTAGAACAAAAAATGATTAAGATTAATAGGGGTGCCCAAACTTTTTCATAGGACTGTACATATATATATATATATATATATATATATATATATATATATATATATATATATATATATATATATATATATATATACAGCTCTGGAAAAAATTAAGAGACCACTGCAAAAATTTCAGTTTCTCAGATTTTTCTCTTCATTGGTATATTTTTGAGTACATTGTTCTTTTATTACATAAACTACTGACAACTTGTCTCCTAAATTCAAAGCAAAAATATGTTATTTGTATTTATTTGCTGCAAATGAGAAATTGTCAAAATAATAAAAAAGAAGCAGAGCTGTCAGACCTCAAATAATACAAAGAAAACAAGTCCATATTCATTTAGAAACAACAATGCCAATGTTTTAACTCAGGAAGAGTTCAGAAATCAATATTTGTTGGAATAACCATGATCTTTAATCCCAGCTTTCATCTGTCTTGGCGTTCCACCAGTCTATCACACTGCTTTTGGGTGACCTTATGCCACTCCTGGCACAAAAATGTAAGCGGTTCTTCTTTGTTTGATGGCTTGTGACTATCCATCTTCCTCTTGATTAAATTCCAGATGTTTTCAATGGGGTTCAGGTCTGGAGATTGGACTGGCCATGATGGGTTTTGATGTGGTGCTCCTTCATCCACACATAGATTGACCTAGATGTGTAGTATGGCGCATTGTCCTCCTGGAAAAACCAGTCCTCAGAGTTGGGGAACTCCTGAGCAACCGCCATACTTAAATACCCAATATTCACCATACTATTACAGGAGTTAAACACGCCTGGGATATCCGAGACTAGTTGGACCAAGTGGTCTTGCTGTCTATCTTCTATGTTTCTATGGTGGCTGGTAGATAAGGTGATACAACTAAATTTTAGCAAACCTGGCCTATATAGATTGTGTTTAATAGCTTAACACTATGATACTTGGATCTTTATTGTCCTGCATTTGCTGATATTTTATTATAACCATGTTGTGGATATTCCACCTCGTTCATACAATTTTTCATGTGGTTTGTGTTGTCCATAAACAATGACTTTTTACTCTTTTGTTTTATTCTCATTTTTGTGCCTGGCTGTTAATCGTCCAAGTCTGGCTTTTCTACTTATGTTATTACTTTTAATAAACAAAAGGTTTAGTTCTGGTCCGTGACCTTCTTAAGGTCTGCATTAATGACTTTTGCAACAGAAGTTTCAATGTTTTCAACTTTATAATTAATAGATAATTCCGAGACATATTCATGGTAAAAATTCTGAGAACATAGTCAGAAATCACAAAAACCTTCACCTTAAATCCAAATAATGTTATGTTATTAACAATTCTGGAACGCATTGTGAATATGAACAACTTATCCAACGAGACAGAAAATTTTAGCATGAAATCTGGTGTTGCATGTTTTTTGCCAGGTTTTCAGAATCTGGAGAGCAGTTTGTTAGTGTATGACGGAAACATTCACCCAAATGACCATCTGTGAAGTGGGTTTTACTCTCTATATGGATCAACAATTCATAGATACAAATGCAAGTAAACGCTGGTGCACACATGACTGTATTACGCATCAGTGTTGTATGGATGTATAATATGGCAAGCATAGAAAACTATGACCCCACACTGAATTTCTTTATGCTTCTTGTTTGATATACAATTTAGGATCTTTCCAAAGTTCAGATTCCAAACCATTGTTACATTATACCTAGAGATGAGTGAGTAGTACTCGATCAAGTAGGTATTCGATCGAATACTACGGTATTCAAAATACTCGTACTCCAAGTACCACTCACTATTCGAATGTAAAAGTTCGATGCAGAACCAGCATTGATTGGCCGAATGCTATAGAGTCGGCCAATCAATGCTGATTCTTCTCCTACCTTTAGAAGTCTTCTCCGTGCAACTTCCCCGGGGCGTCTTCCGGCTCTTCATTCACTCTGCCAGGCATCGGGCCTGGGCAGAGCCGACTGCACATGTCCGCTTATAGTGCGGGCATGCGCAGTCGGCTCTACCCAGGCCCAATGCCTGGCAGAGTGAATTCAGAGCCGGAAGATGCCGCGGGGACGCTGCAAGGAGAAGACTTCTCGGAGGATCCAGCCCGTCCCTCACTCATGGACTTGGTAAGTATAATTTGATCGAACGTTGCCTACCCCTGAAATGAGCATTTTCCCCCCATAGACTATAATAGGATTCGAAATTCGATTTGAGTAGTCGAATATTGAGGGGCTACTCGAAACGAATATCGAACCTCGAATATTTTACTGTTCACTCGTCTCTAATTATACCCCATATGAATACTGCAGTTACAGTATTTTCCCCTAGAATAATTTCCTTTCAATACATTGCCTCCCACCATACTGTACTTGAAGTGCTTGCAACTTTGTAATATGAAAGCATTCTATATTCCATTGTAAGCTTATAGTTGTAATAGTATATAGCAATAGTAATCACGTGTGCAAACCCTTAGCAAAAATCCAAGGATGGGCTTTAGCTTTCCACAGCAGGTTCCACAGGGCTGGGTTTTGAAGAGAATTTTATGGTGGTAGACTGCCCCAATATGGTAGAACCAACCTCCATGTTTTGGTGTTAAGTAGATGGCATGGTGACATGTTAGGATGACTTTTAACAGGTAGCAGGTACAGAAGAGTATTTCCATAGTAGCATTTTAGAAACATGAAAATGTGTATGTGAATCTATACTATATGTATATATCTTTATCTACCTATACACATCAATGTGTGGGGCTGATGTGTCGGTCAAATGATTAAGTTGCCTCTGTGTGTTGTGTTGCTGTTGGCATCTCATTGGCCCTGCCATATCACATTACATACTCAGTGATGTTTGTTTCTCCTCTTAGGAACATTTGTGACATTTGGGTGTTGTACCACAAGCAGAGTCTAGTGGTACAACCAGATTACAGCTTTATTCTGGGTCTTACAGAGGGGGCAGTAGTCTATAAGAAGGAGTGCTTGTCACCACTCCAGCTGTTCAGCTGTAGCGGTGTTATGTCTGACAACCTCTGTGCCGTCCTCCAAAGTGATAATAAATCACAGATGGCTAAGCAAGTAACGACCTCTCTGTATGCTGTTACTGTTCTCTTTCCTGACCATTGCTAACTATTTACCTGTAACAAAACTTTAGTAGTGCACTTTCATAAAGAACAAACTTTGCCACAGGCACCTATCTTGATGTTCATGTGAAAGGTGCGATGCAGGAGACTTGATCTTAAGGAGACTGCTTAAAGATAATTGTTCAGAGACAGGTTAGATTTATATCTGCAGTCCAGACGAGATACTGTTCAGGTAATACGTGATAATGTACTACCATGTTGCTGTATTGCTGATCAATGGAGTAAAGATGCTTGTTTACTGCAGAAAGTGGGTGTGAGTTTTTTTAGCTACTGAGTGCACCTCTGCTGGACAGCACACTTGTGGCCACGACTACATGGCATCATTTATGCAACCGTACATTGTACACAAGGTCTAAAGCCTTAGAGAAGGTGAAAGCGTACAGGCGCTGATCTTGAGTTATACTGTACATTGCTAACCATAATGTTATATTGCATCCTAAATAAAGAGAGATCCTGGAGCAAGCATCCAACTCACTCTATTGTCATATACTATACATATACTATCTATCTATCTATCTATCTATCTATCTATCTATCTATCTATCTATCTATCTATCTACACACATACACACACACAGTCCAGTCATATTAATGTGACCACCGCCTACTTTTGACGTCAACATTAAATACCCAATTGCAGAAGGCACATGTCATCAGCCATCTGGGTGCACTCATCATTGTGGAAGGCACGATGGATCCACACAAGTATGAATCTATCCTTGCGGACCATGTTCACCCCTACATGCAATTTTTTTTTCCCTCAGGATGATGGTATCTACCAGCAGGACAAGACGCCATGTCATAAAGCTCGCAGTGTACGTGCATGGTATGAGGAGCACCAGGATGAGTTTACCGTACTCCCTTGGCCAGCAAATTCCCTGCACTTGAACCAAATCGAAAATCTGTGGGACCACCTCAATCGGGTTGTTCACGCCATGGATGCTCAACCACATAACCTAGTGCAGCTGGCCACGGCACTGGAGTCGGCATGGCTCAACATCACAGTGACATCATCACAACATCCCCTCTCTTCCTGCACGTCTCGCAGCGGTCCGCTCTGCCAAAGGTGGTTATTCTGGATTTTGACAGGTGCTCACATTAATGTGACTGGACTGTATATATATATATATATATATATATATATATATATATATATATATATATAGTATATATACATTCTGTGTATTTTTTTTTTCTTTTAATGGAAAAGGTGTCAGTCCATTTGGTTACTATTAAAAAAAAAAAAAGGGTTGTTTCACCAGTACATGGACTGTCCGGATTCAATATTAGACCTTCTGTACAGCAAAGAGAGTGGTCCTCAGAGTCTCCTTTTGGCTGGTGAAGGGAATAGATGCAGGTAGATTCTACATGGATCAGCTGTACAGGGCCACTTATGACACCCTTACTACACATTGCAGGAAGATGGAAGTAGTTGACGCTATGCCCTGTATAGTTGCCAGACGCCATTATTACAACTCAGCCCCATTGATGGTATTGGAGCTGAGCTGCAGTACCGGTACCACCACCTGTTGGTCTCCCACCATTTAGATATTTATAACCCTATCCTGAGGATAGGCTATACATTAAAAAAAGGCCTGGCCAAACCCTTTAACTAGGGTTGAGCCGATCTTGACTTTTCAGGATCGATTTTGAAATCCGATTTTCGATCATTTTTCATTCGAACTCAATCTTGATCCCAATTCCGATCCCAATGCAAGTCAATGGGATTTTTTTTACTAATCGGAGATCAGATTTTAAAAACAATCCTATTCACTATACAGCATGTAATCTAACAATTGAATGTTTTAATTGTTAGAATCCACACTGTGTAGTGATTTTTTAAAATCATTAAGTAGCCAGAGGATTTTTAAATTTTTTTTAAAAACCACGCAACCATAACACATCATTTCTTTTTTTTTTTGTTACCCACACATCACTTCTCTGACGCTTTCAGAACTAATTTTAGAGCGCCCACCCTGTAAATTACAAATGAAGAGCAGAAGCAGCAGGAGATCTTTTTGAAGTGTCCTTCAGAATTGGACGCTGAACAATTTCTATTCAGCAACTTTTTTTTTTCTCTTGAATATATATGGAATCCAACTTATAGTTTTCTTCCTTAAATAAGTTTGAGCCATTCTTTTCAGTCTCTAACACATTTGTAAGAAGGAATGTGGTGTATAGAGGTACAAAGCCATTCGATGGAGAAGACGAAAAGTAAAAATGTTACCTGCATTCTTCTAAAACGCTCTACTCTTATCCGTACTCATTGGTTAGAAGTAGAGATGAACGAGCCGGTTCGTTCAAGAACGTACATTTGAGTTTGTTACCGATTTGACAATTTGGGGTTCCCTACCAATGAATCATTATTATACTCGGGGGTCTCTTCAGATCAATGATTATAAGTCTAGGGAAGGTGCAGAAAAATAATAATCACTCATGACTAGAGATGAGCGAACAGTAAAATGTTCGAGATTCGATATTCGTTTCGAGTAGCCCCTCAATATTCGACTTTTATTCGAATCGAATATCAAACCCTATTATAGTCTATGGGGGGAAAATGCTCGTTTCAGGGGTAGGCAACATTCGATCAAATTATACTTACCAAGTCCATGAGTGAGGGTCAGGCTGGATCCTCCGAGAAGTCTTCTCCGTGCAGCGTCCCCGCGGCATCTTCCGGCTCTTCATTCACTCTGGCAGGCATCGGGCCTGGGCAGAGCCGACTGCGCATGCCCGCACTACAAGCGGACATGCGCAGTCGGCTCTGCCCAAGCTGCACGGAGAAGACTTCTAAAGGTAGAAGAACCAGCATTGATTGGGCGACTGTATAGCATTCGGCCAATCAATGCTGGTTCTGCATCAAAATTTTACATTAGAACAGCAAGTGGTACTCGATCGAGTACGAGTATTTCGAATACCGTAGTATTCGATCAAATACCTACTTGATCGAGTACTACTCACTCATCTCTACTCATGACCCATTTCTAGATAGAAGCCAACTATTTCAGGTTTTTTACTTTTTTCCAAATTTCCAGTTTTTGGTGGCTCGCTTCAAGTTGCTCCTATATTTACATATTACCCTTGCTTCCAGTTGGGAGGAGAAGATGCCCTGAATCAGAATAGGGCTGAGAAGAGTCTGTGGGCCCCCCTAGAATAGGAACTGGGCTGCAAAAGCTACCGCTGAAAGCTCAGGACAAAGAGACTGGCCGGGAGTATTGGGGTGGTAGCAGGGAATCTAATAGGTAAGTCTTGCTTCTTTTATTGTGTCATAGCATTTCCCACCTTTATACCATTTTTGGCTGACTCCAGACAACCCATATTAAGCAATTGGATGAAGAGGAGCTTCTGATTTTGTTTATCGGTCTTGAATCTTCTGTCTTTATATAAATTGTATGGCTGCCCTCCTGGTTGGACACTATCTGGAGTTTGCCAGTGTATAAACTGAGTTTTAACTTTGTGTTTGTTCTGGACCTAAGACTTAGCCATAGAATGAAAGCTAGGCTCTAGGTAGGAGATATGAATACATAATGGACACATCATAGTTAGAGAGAATTATGTCTTAGGGATTAACGCATTTCAGGTCTATATATAACCGAGCTGATCGTTATGTCTTAAGTATTTATAGCTGGCAAGGTGCTCTTACATCAGCACATAGCAGTACACCAGGTAAGAGTTGCTACTTCTTTTGTCAGCTTGCTGAGTGTGAATAGCAGACTGTCAAACCGAAGAAAATTTGCGTATAGATGTATAATAATAGAGAAGAAAAAGTTATTTGTGAAGAGAAAGCGTCAACCTGAATAGTGTACATGCATCATTCTAAATGTTAGAACACAATGTGTGTATGTTGGGGCCAGTGGGAGCACATTATAATGAACAGCCTTACATGGACATATAATAGGGGAAGACATGTCCCCCTTTGGGCCCCCGCCCATTATAATGTGCTCCTACTGGTCCCAACACAATCTAATGCATCCTCCTTGTAGCTCCCATACATTTTAATGTACATCTTGTGGCCTCCATATATTATAACGCCCCCTCCTTGTGACCTCCACACATTATAATGACCCACTTGTGGTGTGCTGTAGGTGTGACATATTGGCAGTAGCAATAGGGCCTGAAATAGTCTGCTGATAGAGTGGACGATGGGATATACAGACTGTCTGGGACAGGGGACAGCACCTGAAATCCGGTATTGTCCCACTGAATCTGGGTTGGTTGATGCTATGGTCAAACATACAAGGGATGGAAGATAGATATCTTGGAGACAATCATGTTAAGGGATGGCACTATGACAGAAGAGCTAGGAAGGCTTTTAAGGATCAGAGATTACATGAAGAGAGGTATCAGGAGAAAAAGTTATAGATTAAGGCTAAGGCCCCACGTTGCGGAAATGCAGCTTTTTTTGTTGCAGATTTTTGAGCCAAAGCCAGGAGTGTATTGAACAGAATGGAGAACTATAAGAACTTTTTATATCTTTCCCATTCCTTTTGTAGCCATTCTTGGCTTTGGCTAAAAACCGCAACAAAAACTGCAACAAAAATAGCTGTGTTTCCGCAACTTGGGACCTCAGCCTAAAAGAGACTGGGTGAGAATAGATTTTACTCATGTATCCTTCACATTCTGGAACTGCCTGAAACCTTCAAAAGCAACAAGGAAAGCCTACAACCTGACCTTGCTGCCACTAAAATAATATTACATTACAGAACAGTTTTAAGGATATGTAATAGAATGGTTTCTATAAGTGGAAATCTTGATAAATATGCAGCAGTAAGGCGCGGGTGTTTTGGCGAGTTTGCGTTTTTTCCACTTTACCACTTACAACCTTGATTGAAAAGGCCTTAGGTAAAATTAGATTGCGTAAAGCTGAAGCACCCGTGCATTTATTTAATGTCATTCACCTAGTTTTGTATGACTTATTATATAGAGGGATGTAGGGACACTTAGTAACTTGTTGATTTGCCCTAGATGAACTTACACTGATTTCTGAGAGGATTTCATAAATATCAATTCTCCAGTATTAATATTAATATATTGCAATAAAAACATCAAATTACAGATTTGCTATGTATATAATGTAATCTGCGGTATAGAGAATTCCCCATGGGCTAGATTATATAAATCTCTGTACTCTGTCTGCTATTACCATGTCTGTTTTAATATATAAATATATTCTTCACTTAAAAAAAAAAAATTCTGGAGAATCTCTTATTATATCTCTGCTCACTGCTTCCTAAAAAATTGAGAATAAATTGACAAGTGGGTGTTACCTGTTCAGGATGAGTACTGTACCGACATGGTCTGATATTATCCAATCAGCACTGATGGTATAGGATTGTGTAGGGACAAATTGGTTCGATTAGGGGATTGGTAATGCCTAGTTATCAATTTATTCACATTTCTATGAGGACTAAGGGGACAGGATGAGAGCAACGGACATTAATGGCAACAGAGTTACTGATGCAGATGGAGCCCCTTCTGTCTGGCATTTGTTTCCATTCACTCTAATTTACAAAAAATGATGGAAACTCTCTCCCGTTATTTTCTTTTGTTCCTGTAATAGAAGAAAAAGTCCTATATGCACTCATATTTCTTATATCAGAACACCATAAAAGATTATAGGAAAAAACAGCCACAAAATTGCTGCCACAATGCCTCAAAAAGTATTTAAAAATTCCAAAAGCCAATAACTCAATAGAAATAACAAAAATTCCAGGAAACAACAAGCACTCACACCACTCCAGTGATGGAAAAGTAAAAAAGTTATGGCTCTTATACCACTAAAATAACTTATTCTTGGGAGAAAAAAAAATGCAAAAACAGTGCAACATAAGAAGCTAACCATAATTGTACTGATCGGCGTAATAAAGGTTATTTTTTATGATGCCCAAAGCACGACCCAAAATTTAGAACATAAAAAAAGTGACTTTTTGCTATCGGCTAAGAAAGATTTCAAATGTTTCCCAAAATGTGTCCCTCATATGGCTATGTTTGATGTTACATATTACTCTGGCAATCCAGGTTGGAAGATGGATGCAAATTTAAGGGCTGCATAGGAAGCAGCAATTCTCACTACAGCGCATGTGCAGGATTTCCATGCGCTGTAGTGAGAAGTGCTGCTAATGCAGTGTAGAATAAGAGCGGGTTCACACCAGCGTCCGGTCTCCGCTTAAGGCAATCTGGTGGGTTTCCGTCTTCTGCCTGAAAAATTGGACAGGAGACGGAACCCGGTGGTCAGTTTTCAAACCCATTCACTTGAATGGGTTTGCAAAGTGACCGCCCGTGAGCGTCTTGTGCCTTTCCGCGGCAAAAGTTTTTTTTAACCAGACACAAACTCGGACATGAAAAAAAAACAAAAAAACGCTGGATTGCCTAAAGTGGAGACCGGGCGCAGGTGTGAACCGACCCTAAGAAGAGAAGGATATCTACACATGAAGCGTAGTGGCCAGAGGAGGCAGGATACTGGATATGATGCTGCTGTACTCGAAGCACAGAGGGAACGCCTCTTGTGCTCCATGCACAGAATTAGCATATAAGAATAAAGTATATAATTTTAAAACGGTGTCGGATAAAAGCTAAAGAAAGATAGGGATAGAATAGCTTTTCTAACAGCTATTCCAACATGTCGTTTGGCAAATTTGCCTAAATCTAATGATTAGAATTCCTTTAATATACTCCATTCTAGGCTCAACCATGCAGATCACTACTACATTTTAGCATCTACCATACAGGCATGATACATAGAGATGAGCGAACACTAAAATGTTCGGGGTTCGAAATCTGATTCGAACAGCCGAACACTGTTCGACTGTGCGAACGGGTTTTGAACCCCATTATAGTCTATGGCGGGAAATGCTTGTTTCAGGGGTAGGCAACATTCGATCAAATTCTACTTACCAAGTCCATGAGTGAGGGTCGGGCTGGATTCTTCTCCCTGCGCAGCGTCCCCGCGTCCTCTTCTGGCCTTGAATTCACTCTGCTAGGCATCGGGCCTGGGCAGAGCCGACTGTGTATGCCTGCACTACAAGCGGACATGCGCAGTCGGCTTTGCCCAGGCCCGATGCCTGGCAGAGTGAATTCAGAGCCGGAAGAGGATGCGGGGAGGCTGCGCAGGGAGAAGACTTCTAAAGGTAAGAGAAGAACTAGCGATGATTGGCAATGTATAGCATTCTGCCAATCAACGCTGGTTCTGCATCGAATCATAACTTCGAACAGCTAGTAGTACTCGATCGAGTACGAGTATTTCGAATACCATAGTATTCGATCGAATACCTACTCGATCGAGTACTACTCGCTCATCTCTAATGATACACAATGTATGAGCACAGTCAGGAAAGCTGCTTACAGTCTGTTAATAATGTTCCATCTGCAATCACACAAGCAGAAATAGATACAAGTACATAGAAGACTTTTCTTACATTAAAAGCTGTAAGATGCGCAGAATCTTCAGCCCTTGTGGTTTGCAGACCCGCATGAGACTGTGAGTGGAATCAGCCCCTCCCATCTGCATTCACTATTTGAATAAAGAAACCCCTCCCCTTCTCCTCATTGTCTCTCTGTCTTGCTCATCAAATGTATCTAGAAAGAATATGCAAATCTGACTTCCATGATGTAATTAGGATGCCAGTGCCTCAAGTATGCACACCAATAGAGGGCGCTGACTGAGAATGTGCAAGTCTGTCTTCCATGATGTAATTAGGAAGACAGAGTCTCAGTCAAGCAAACCTATAGAGGGCGCTCCTTTCAACATCATGCCGACCTTCTCAGAGGCCTTTGTTTGCAATGATGTTGGGATTATACCAGATACAGTCAAATCAAATCAAATAAAAAAAGCTTTATTGGCACGTCCGAATAGGTATTTGGCATTGCCAAAGCTAGTAAAGTGGGCGGGAGGTGGGGGTCAGTTGGATTCGGGTGGGTGAGTGGTGGGTATGGGGGGGTGGGGGTGGTGGTTTGGGTTTTAACAGTCCATGGAGTCTCATCTTCCTCAGGACAGCTGTTTCGATGTACTTGCATCTTGTACAACAAAGACGTCACCTCTAAAGTGGCTAGAAGGAATGTACTGATGCGAATAAAGTACTTGGGGAATTATAGAAACTGCCTATTTGGCTTCCATCTCCTTATGCTTCTGTCTCCCTCAGCTTCTGCTGACCAGAATCACTCGATAGACTTTTATAGACACATGTAAACTAATACATGTAACTTGTAACCTACAGCCTTACAACAGACATTTCAGAGTGAAAGTCAGTTTGTCAGAGAAGTAAAGGAGACAGATAAAGAGGCGAAAGAAGCATTTGACTCTGATCTAATGTATTGCAAAGTTCCATATATTTACCCAAACCATTGATTTAAGTTTATCGAATCCACAGTGACCCTTTAACTATATGATATCCATGGCACAATGGTCAATGGATCCATACATTTCGGCTATATAACATGACTTCTATAATGGTCTGTTGTACCACAGTTCTATAGTGTTCATATTACAGTGGGAAGAATAGCAATAAAGTACTGATAAGAAGGGAACTTGTTTATGTGGCAATTAAAACATGAACTCATTTAGGCTAATAATGTGTCTACTTAACAAAACAACTCAAAGAACAATATTAAGTAGCTTTCCCAGAATGCAATGGGATATGATAAATGGATGGCAGCTATCTCCTGTTTTATAGTCTTCCAAGTGCAAAGAAAGTGACATTATCTCTGTAATTGGTGGCAGTGTCATTTTTTCGCTCCACCAAATTAGTCAAAACCCCCAACTAAAACATTTATCATAAAATTACATTTTCGTGTTTACTTCAACAATTGTCAACAGCCTCAACTGAAGAAAACATATTTCTTCTATTGAATTATTTTGCATTAATGAACAAAGAGAAGACCGGTGGACAAATAATAATTTTGGAACGAAGAGAGAGAAAAATGCTCAGATAGATTTAACTCATTGTGTGAAGTATCAAAATGAAGTATTTTACTAACACCATTGTGACTCCTGTAACGTGTGAAATGACAATCTCTAGGATTTATGATTGAGGACCCAAGAGCAATATAATGTTTATTATGCATTTATAATCAAATATTTAGGATAGTCAGTGATGGTATAATGCTATCCTCTACCACCATTGGCAGGGGTCCCACCCCTGTGTGCTAGAACAAAGTGAAGTGGTGTGAATGGGGGCATGGCATGTCCCATTTGTTCTACAGTGTCTATCAATAAGTATTTGACACCTGTGGTAGAATAGAAAAACAACATTTCTTCATACTCAATAATTGGTAAACCCCAGCAGATGGTATTGATAGACACAATACTCCCGGATGCCTGGTGACACTCCTGGTGTATGTGAGCCGTCGGTTGGGTGCGGTTTCTCTGACCAGCACTCGTTGCTTTCTGTCTCCCAGTTTCAGGGGTCTGCCGACTCGGGGCACATTCCAATAATCACTGTTGACCTTCCACTTCATAATCACATAGGCCACTGCTGATTTTGGATAATTCAGTTGGCTTGCTATGTCCCTTAAGGATTGACCATTTCTGTGGTACCCCACAATTACCCATTTCTCGAAATTGGCAACTCTGCACTTTGTGGCATCTTGCATGTGACTAATGCCAATGCACTAATGCCAATGCTGTTTCCTATTTAATGGTAGAAGGTGTGACATACATCACGACTGCAGATATCTTCATTTGCATGGGAGTCCAAATACTTATTGGTAGACAGGGGATCCATCAGTCAGATTACTGCCAATTGAACACAATACCAATGGCAATACATTGAATACTAGATACTGTATATGCAAGCAATGTCTATCCTTAGACAAATATTTGGTTTAAGTGTGGTGCATTGTTATATATCATCATGACATGATGCCTCCATGTTGACTCAAGCTTGTCCTTTAGTTTTGTGATGCTTGAATCCATCTTCATTGTCCTAGTCCCAGTTAATTGTGATATATTATGGTTTGTCCATTAGCTGCAGCAAAAGCATACATATAATTGACACGGATCATGTACCAGATATAGGACCCGCGGGGAGAGAGGACATACACCTTTGGTTCTATTTTCTTTGCTACTATTTGTAGAGTATCTGTGCAGGATGGAAGAACTACTGTTAGTAAAGTTTGCCAATTTACCTAAAGGTGATTGAAATGGCGTGATTGGAAGATGCAAATAACTTACCTAGGATGGGAATACCTGGCACCTTTTGGAATGTTTTTTGTGGGGTTCCCTTGCTTCAGTGTACAGTATATCACTGGTATTTCTTATGTGATAGGAAGAGCAATGGAATAGCTCCAGAAAATCACCAGATTCCACGCTCTCCTTCATCCATTTGGAAAAATGACCGTCATGCGTATACAATGGATTTTTATTAAGATTAAGAATAACGTGTTTCACGTTATTAAGCAAAAGATCTTTTGCACCATTCATCAGATTCACTGGACATATAAAAAGACACTAGATAACGTAAAGTATAAAGAGGCCTCCCCTATAAGCCATTTTTCAGGAACTGGTGTTTCTTAAGCCTAGATACAATTCTACTGTCTGCTGTTTCACTGTCTGCATAATTTTTGACCCAACTCCTCCATAACCACCAACTCTTGTTGGGTATTTGTTCTGGCACGCAAGGATTGTCCTTGGATTTGCAAGTGTGGGGAAGGTAGCTGGGTAGCAACAATGGTGCGGACCCAACCAGTCAAAGACAGGGACACAAAACTGAGTGCTAACTGATACAGAATAAGGCTAACTATACGTGTAGCTTACTTCTGGCCACATGATCAAACAAAACACAAGTCCCAGCTAGGTCTCACCAAATGCAATTCTGCAGGACAGGCCCAGGCACCTCCACCCAATCCCAGGCTCTTCCCTGAAGTGTAGTTTTGTAGCCTTCTATGGCCCAGTAATGAGCCCTGGACCCACACCTGGGCTGAAGCCTACACTAGACCCGCACCGGACCACACATATGTCACAAACCTGTGGGAGATATACCGTGACTCAAGCAGTCGGCCTGTCACCTTCTTTATACAACGTAGAGAGATTTTGCAGAAAGTGAAGACTTTCTAATAGGGGTTTAAGGTGTCTTAGACCCTACACCCAATTTATTTTTTGCCCATTCAACTGTGACATGGAGGCTTCTCTGCCAGTGTGGTACATCTATGCTCTCTATATTATAGAATCTATATTACTCTGTTGCTAAAGGGAATGCTACAGAAATTTTAATTAGGGCAATGTAGACATTCTTCAAATTTGACCTTTGGGAGCAATCAAGATCCTGAGATTTTAGAAACCGTCAGTGATAAGTGCAATTACTGTAGGTTAATTAAATGATACTCTAATTAAACCTTAAAACATTGTTCTGTCTGCATCTTGGGACATATTCAGCAATATTGGTTAATGCCCTTCATGGCTATATGTTTGAGAAAAGCTGATGTCATCAGTCTTCTAAGATATGTTTCCTAGAGAGAAAACAATAATGTGTACATAATAAGCAGACCATGATTCATTGGAGTATACACTATGATGGTCACAAAGATACAACCATGTAAATCTAGATGGAGACCATAACCCTTACAATTAGCCATATGTATAGCACTGGACCTAACAAATGTAATGGTAATGTATAACTTATACTTAGATTTCTTCCGTGGAATCACATTAGGATTAGTCCTATTCGATGGTGCTCAGTATCAGGCTAATCCACTAACTTTTGTGTGTAGAATGAGTGGGAATACATGGCTTGCTACTTAATCTTACAAATTTGTTCTGCACAGAAATTTGTCGTAATATGTAAGTAAAGTTGCAGAATTCACATTCACAGGATTTGACCCAAAATTTGGCTATGAATTTACGAAATCTAATATGTCTGAACCTCAGCCTTCAATTCCTTGCCTCTGTTATGCTGTATCCTCCGCAGCACTGTCTAGAGCAGGGGTAGCGAACCTTCAGCTCTCCAGCTGCTCTGAAACTACAACTCCCATCATGCTCCATTCACTTCCATGGGAGTTCCACGAAGAGCAGATCAAATATGCATTCTGGGAGTTGTAGTTTTGCAACAGCTGGAGAGCCAGACGTTCCCTACCCCTGGTCTAAAGGCTGCCGCTCCTCTCCTGCCTGCGCACCTGTGTCCCCTCTGCAGTGTTGTGTGGGGGTTGCCAGTCTTCTCATGAACCAGACGGGGGACTTCCAGTTTTCAGCCTAGCGGCGGCCAGGGCTTGTTTGATGTGAGCTCTGACTACAGACCGCCGCTGGCTATTCAGTTGCACTTGATTGTCCTGGTAGTAAGCGTTCTCTTGTCCTGTATAACTGTACTCTGACCCTGCCATTTCCTCCTGATTTTGTACTGTGTCTGCTCCTGTTTATGACTCCAGCTTGCCTTTAGACATCTGCATCCTGAATATCGATTTTGTACTGTTCTACCATTGCTGTTACTGACTCGGCCTGCCTAATGTTTTGCTTTGGATTTCCCACTGTACTGTGTTGCCCTCTCGTTGATGACCCAGACCATATGACTATGATTTGAATCTCTGCTGACACCTCCTGACCATCTGCCACAGCCTTCTGGATCTTTGGACCTGCACCTCTACCCAAAACATCTGCTAGGAAGAGATCTCAGTGTATGGTTTACTGTGATTTGTGGTGCGCTGTGTGTTTGGCGTTTTCTGACCCGTGCCGCTCTGCCCAGGATAGCAGCCAAGTCCATCTCATTCATCTGGGGCTCTGGTGAACAACATTGTGGGGTTGGAGTGGGTGCGGCCTGGGGGTGTTAACCATTTTAATCAGTATATCTAGTACTGGTTCTCACTATTGGTTCAAATCTGCATCTGTTATCCTAACAGGCTGTTGTTCCTTGATTGATTACGGATTGACCTTGATCTTGACCTTAGCTTTGTTCTTGGATTTTGTTCCTACCTTGCCCATTGGATTATTGGATTTTTTTTATTTTTTATTACTTCTTATTCTAATCATGACTGTGTTTCCTACTAGACTGTGGTCTCATCTTCTGGTGTTTCACATTATGAATTGCTCTAATGGAGATGATCATTGGCTTTGTTTCTGACTTCCAATGTATCAATGGATCTTCCTCCAGCAAAATCCATACCTACTTGTGAGAGTTTAGGCTGAGGGATCTCTAACTTTTAACCAGTCTTATCAACACCAAGTGGATTAAGACATAGAGAACCCACATTCCCAGTTCCCGACTGCCATTTTTTTTTTTTTTTACTTAATAAGTGAAATACAATAACCGGTTTCATGTTGGTTATTTTTTCATGACCACATTAATTTTATTTACAGAGTCCGAATGGGTTAAATGGCCGTCAATACAAGTTGCACATAAGCCTCCATGTTATTGTATAAGGATCATCAAAACTAAATGAGTTGACGGCCTAAAGGGGAATCTCCAGCAAAAATGTATTTGGAAATATGTTGGAGAATATCACCGAAGGAAACATCTGAAAAGAAAACTCAAAGGGCCAGATTCTATTTCATAATCCTTCCTTGCAGTCTAACGTTCGGGAAGATGGATTGTATTTCCACTTAATAAAACCAGACAATTACCACTTTCAATAAAACACATTATGTAAATATGGCTAAATGCTGATAGTTACACATGCATTATGGGAGAAGTGTCGAGAGAAAAAAAACCCGTTAAATGCAATTATTTATCATTTAAAAAAACATTTGTAAGAAAGACGGAGGAAGTGAGAGCCGAAAATATGTCCTGTCTAATGTGTACAAGGGACCGATTTCCTGCACTGTATTAGATTGTTGTACTGTAGTTGATTGTAGTTGATCTCATCTTATACATGAGTCATATTCTGAAGAGTTGGTAGCACTGTAACTCAGCTGAAGACTAAGCTATGGGCATCAATGAATATGAAAATATAGCAAAAAAGCGTCCTGATGTCGATATCCTCCATGTGACTACTAAGGCCCAATACGTCCCCCATCAAGGAGGCTAGTAGAGGCTGAAAGGCGCCTGGAAACAAACACCAGACGTAGCCCAGGCAAGGGAAGATGTATATACCTGCTTGTCCCCTCTTCTGGGCCTCTAAATATTACACTTTGGGATCTGAAGTGATCCCAGGGTATCATAAAGATTTGTAGGCGGCCAACCCCTCAAATTTTTGGTTCCGCCAAACTCAATTTTTTTGCAAATTTCTTAACATCAACCAGTTCATTCACCTTTGTTGGCCATGTGGCAAAGAGTTGGAGCATTGGGACAGCAGACCAAAATAGCAGATTTCAGTTAGGGTTGAGCCGATCTTGAGATTTCAGGATTGTTTTTATAAATCCGATTTTCGATCATTTTCCAGCTGGTTCCGATCGTGAAATTTGCTCGATCGCCAATCGGGATCCGATCTTTCCCAATCGCTCACCTCTAATTGCAGTCCAGAAATAGATTTAAGGAGAGCTTAGAATTGATGCAATGGGGGACAGGCACTTGTATTACACTAGGATCACACCTGCATTTCCATTTTTCCATACCAGAATACGCCCATATCTGAAAAACAGAAACCCAATCCACTTAAAAATCCCACGGACACCATAGTTTATAATGGGGTCTGCCGGGTTTCCTCCCGGAAAATGCAGAGAGCAAAGTCCTGCTAGCTTTTTTCAAGACAAATGGGGAACAAGATCTCCAAATGGAAATTGGGCGCAAGTATGAACCTAGCTTTAGTAAGCTGACCCTTCTGGTACAGTAGGTACATTAGAAGTTATTCCTCTCCACCACTGTAGACCACCTCCAAACCTGACATTAACCCTCTACTAACTTTGGACTTCAACTTCTACTACGCTGGACCACCAAGAAACATAGAATTAACTCTGTAACATCAAGACAGTCCAGGTAAGCCTCTTCTACGAGACTCCTGTAGCCGTACGCCTGGTTATTTTACCCTATATCACAAACCAATGGGTTCGTAGTTTCTTAAACTTGTAATTCTGTCTACTTCTTTATCTAACATACCCCGACAACAGTAATTGTGATAAAACACAGTGCACATTGGGTCAGTGGTACACACTTATATAAACGATATCATACCGTATGTTTTTCCAAACAATTATGTTTTACTTGTATTGCTGATGACAAGGGGTAACTCAGGAGAAAGTGAATCTGATGCTGTTGTTTTGTGCACTATGTACTGCTGTTGTTTTGTTATTCTTTGTAATAGGGCAAGGAGCCAAAATATGACCGTACAGAGTGTTCTGTAAAACAGCCAACCTAAAATCCTTCACAAGAGAGGCAGTTTCTTGTTTTCTTATTTTCCTCTGCCAAAAACAGATATGTATCCAAAGATGCTTGTTTTCACCTAAAATTTCTCTGATCCCGTAAACGTTTCTCCACATTAGGATTTCAATGCTTTGGCCTCTGTAAAACACAGATATTGACCATACAGCATTGTTTTCCCTCTAATTATTTACTATACATTGTATCATGTCTACGGAATATATAAAGAGCTTACAAGTCTCTACGCTCCGGCAGAGGATTTGTTTGCATGTGCAGAAACAGGGCAGAAAGGTTTTGCATAATAATGAATAGGATGTTAAAAAGTCTCATTTAGGTTGCATCAAAGTGATCTTGTTATGAGATACATGAAGAGAGGAATACATGATCATGACAAGGAAATTGTTAAGCCTATGTAGAAATCTCCAGTCAGGCCAATTGTAGAATATTTACCCAATTTTGGACACCTGTATATAGGAAGGACATTGCTGACATGGAGCGGGTATAGAGAAGGGTAACCAAGGTAGTTAAGGAGATGGGTGGGTACAAAGACAGAAACTTGGGGTTTAGAAAAAAGATGGCTAGGGACCTGATTACAATGTACAAATATATGAATGATTTCTTTACACAAGTCTGTAACCAAGACAAGGGGCATCTTCTATGTGCAGAGGGAAAGAAGGGTTTAGCCAGAGGCGAGGCTTCTGTACAATAAGTGCGGTGAGACTACGAAACTCACTGCCGCAGGATCTGGTGATGACTGATAACTTGTACAAGTTAGAAAGGAGATAAGATGCCAGTGGCTTAAATACCGTAGTAGCAGACATAACCTTGTTATGCTTGGTGGTCCCGCACATCCCCAATCATGTCGCTGGGGCATCCTAGAGGTGACTGTGAGCAGGAGTGGGGATCAGTAAATAAGGCCACAGACCCACAGAAAGAGTATTTGTTGAGAAAACCCCTAAAAAAACTGCTATTATTATATTCTAGGGTCTGAATAGACCCAAGAGTAATAATGAACGGAAGCCCTGGGGAGGTGAGCGAACGTAAAAACCAGTGTTACTCACCTCTCCTGTGCTCTGCCATGATGCCATGTTTTCTTCAGGCCTCTGTAGTGATATCATAGACATCACATGGATAAGGCTGGTGTAACCCACGTCTGTGACGACATATAAGAGTACTGTAAACAGCAGAGGATCGCACAGGAGAGGTGAGTACCACTGTTTTTTTATGTTCATCACCCCTCCGATCATTATACTCTGCTGAACCCAATATTTTTGCAATATTTTCAAAGTACACCATTGGGGTCTCAATGGGACATACTACTGTGTGGAGCGGCCACTATAGGAAATAATACTTTGTGCAGTGGCTACTATATGACATTATACTGTGTGGAGGGGCCACTATGTGACATTATAATGTGTGATGGGACCTCTATGGGACATTAACCTGTGTGCAGGGGCTGCTATAGGACATTATACTGCCTGTAAGCCACGTTGGGACATTATAGTATGTGTAAATGGGGTGTTACATTGAGCAGGGGGCCGGGAAAAGGAGCTGTGAAGGAGGAAGGGTGGCCAAGTCAAAGGTTTGCTATGAGGCCCAGTCTTTGCTAGTTACGCCCCTGATAGATGCCTTTCTTGAATGTAAAAATGTCACAGGTTATAGGAGCTAAAATTGTTTAGAATGTTGATCCAGGGACTTGATTCATTTGCCATATTTAGGGTTGGGAAGGATTTTTTTTCCTCTGATGGGGCAATTGGTGTCAGCCTTGTGGGGGGTTTTGCCATCCTCTGAGTTAACCTCGTATAGATTGATGGACTTGTGTATGTATGACACATACTGCTGTACTGATATGCCAGATAAATGGTAAGTTTTTTCATCTAAGGTGGTATGGGCATCTTCTAGCATATGCCAAGCTACATTTCACAGCACAAGTGACAGTGTACTGAATTCAGCAGATAGTCCATTTCTTGCAGGTGTGTCCCCCAGTGCCAGAGATTTTGGTGCTGTTAGTGTTGGTACTAATATCATTGTACTCAGAGGTGCTCAGCATTATCACCGCTCTGTCAGCCATGTAAACTCCATATTTTGTAGCATCTTACAGACCACACAGCAGTAATAGCACCTGATAACTACTGTAGAAAGTTGCTAAGAAATAGAACAAACATTTTAGGGTCTGTACTATACTAGAGATCCAGTGTGCAGTAGATGAAGGAGGCTTTATAGAAAGTTAGCATTAGTGCACAACCACTTTACTAAGGCACCCAAATAGTTGAAGCTCTATAAGTCTGTGGAACGGGATCTACATATACGCAGCTTGTTTAATGGTGGAGACTCAGAGGCTGAATGCAAAAATAAACTAATTTGTATTACTAGATATTTATTGTTTTTTACATTGACACTTCTAGGTGATGTAGGAGTTAAATCCACTCTCACTATGTTGTCCTAGAAGGAGGATCTCCGAGGGACAGCTGAGTACCCCCATGTTTTGGCTCTAGTGAAGAGAAGCTTTCGGATGGACCAGAGATATTTTTTTGGAACACAGGGCGCAGATTCAGTGGCTCCTATCCAGAAGTTGTTTTTGTGCGGACTTCAAAACCTCCGGCATAGGAGGCAGGCTATGGAGTTCATTCCTCTCCAAGCGGACAACAGTGTATGGTTGAAAAAAAAAACTGAAAAGCAATACTTCTTTGGCAGACTGCAATGCAGAGCTCCGGGCTGGGAATCAACATAAACTGTGCCTAAATGACAAGCGTATATTGTGGTGGGGCTGCACAGAGCTAACATCACAGATATAAGGCTATACAACCACCCAATGTAAACTGGCATAAAAAATATAGGCATGACCAGAATTCTTCATGTTCCATTGCAAAAGGTCATATTAATATATTAATATCTTATCATTTTGCTTCAATTGTTTTAGGTAAGCACAACAGGCACGCTCCCTAGGATCTCCATCCCTAAGATCCTCATCCTCCCGAATGACTGTCAACTGAGAAGAGGTAGCCATATATGCATGTAATGCTCTCTTTATGTCTAACTTTGTTAGGATTCTCAGCATGTATTCTCCTCTTTGCAGCATTGCTCACTACTGTTGCTTTAAAGTTGCCATACCGATATGTCAAGTTGTCACTGACTCTTCTGCTAATCAGACCTCTGAGCTGTTGACCCATCAGCCACTGAGGAGGGATATTTAAAGTGTGCTCAGAACTCCCCATGTTCTTCCTACTAAAAAATTTGTGTTATCAAGGTTCCTGTACTTAGCACATATCTGTTTGTTACTGATTTCTTGGTTACAGATCTAGGATTTTTCACTGGATTTTCCCTTGCTCACTGATTTGGCTTAGACTTTGAACGCTCAGATTTGTCCTCACCTTGTACATGTTTCTGATTTGGAAATTCTGTTCACTGCTGGATTGACCTTATTTGTTTTTGCTGTGGTTCCTGGATTGATTTTTTTGTAGTACATCTATTTCTTAAATTAGGTAATGGGGCGATAACCTGGGTCCAGACCTTGCCAAGACCATCCTCACAATTTTGCTTCTCAAGTCCTCAGACAGTTCTTTGGTCTTCTTTCTTTTTTTCCATGCTCGATGTGGTACACACAAGGACACAGGACAGAGGTTGAGTCAACTTTAATCCATTTCAACTGGCTGCAAGTGTGATTTAGTTATTGCCACCACCTGTTAGGTGCCTCGGGTAAGTAACAGGTGCTGTTAATTTCACAAATTAGAGAAGCATCACATGATTTTTCAAACAGTGCCAATACTTTTGTCCACCCCCTTTTTTATGTTTGCTGTGGAATTATATACAATTTGGCTTTTTGACTATTATTTTTGTGGTTTTCCATTGAAGACAAATTAAATGAAGAAAATAATACCAAAGAATTTGTGCTTGCAATCATTTTCTGGAAGAAAATGAGTATTATCTGACAGAATTGCAGGGGTGCCAATACTTTTGGCCAACACTGTAAGTATATACTATATAATTTTTAATGTGATGTGGTCTAGAATTCCTTTCCCCCGCCTCTCCCCTTCCTATTCCCATTCCTTGTTTATTTGGGTCTTCCCCTCCTCCTCGGTCTTTCTTTTGTAGGTTTTTGATTTTTTTTTACCTTAAATTATGCTATATATTATGGGTTTTTATATGTGATCTTTATTTGTATGCTGAAGACGTCTGGGTAGTCTAAGGGCTAGTTCACACGGGCCAAGAAGGGGCGGATTATGATGCTGAATCCACGTCAAAATCCGTTGCCTCACAATGGAGGTCTATGTAGACTGCTAGAAATGAGCTGTCCTTTCTTGAGGTGGACGGCGCGGCTGATTCAGCCCTGGCGTCTGCCTTGCGGCACCATCCTCCGGGGTATACCCATTCATTTGAGCCTACTCCGGAGGGGGAAGCCATGACTGTCGGAAGCGCGACAGTCATGACACGGGCATTTTGGCCAAAATCCGCTTATCCGCTCCCCATGTGAACAGGGCCTTAGACTGTATCCCAGGGCACCTTGAGATTTAGTTATCTTGATCTACTGCTCTCTGTTATCTGCCAGTTTCTGTATTTTTGGAGGCAAATTCATAACACACTTGCTGAGTTGTTTGTATAACCTCCCCAGACTTAACTGAAAAACACGACACTCATGTAGATACCGGAGACAGATTGATGGCAATATGATTGCAGGATCAGACTACACAAGATCTATTTGTGGTCTGTAACCATAGAAACACATATATCTGTGAAGTAGCTGCAGGCACAAATTTAAAAAGACAATTTAATTCAGTTTTGTCTTCCTTATTTTAAATGGAATGGAACAATGGGATGGAAAACGATGGTTATCAAGTGGACAGAGCTTTTGAGAGCTACTACGACATGCGTTGGAAGAAGGTTGACTATAGAGTTAAAGAAACAGTAGACCACAAACTGAGAGATATTGAAAGTACAATGTGCAGAAGAGCACTGGATTCTTACAAACATTGTAGAGAATACTGCTTGAAAAAGTTGGTGGGAGATTTGGACATCCTCCAAAAACCGTCTGAAATCATAACGGAAGGTGTTGAGTAGTTTATAGCCTCAAACAGATACTGTAAGTATACATTTTGGATACACAGTATAGATCTGATTCCCAGACTTCATGAAATTTAAGCATTATGATCGAAGGTCAAAAAAATAGCACCTGAAACTGGTACAAAAATAGCAAATATGCAGAAGTTCCTATTTACCATGTGGCTTCTAATTGTAAAGAAAAGTACATAGAATTACAAATATTAACTGAATTAATTTTATATGACATATTGCAGACTGGATTGAGAGTTCACTATTTTGGGAATTTTATTTGTTTCAATGGTGACTTCGCCAAAACCAAAATGAGTTTATTTTTATCCCATAGAATAGAAGTTTTTGGTCTTTGTTTCCCATTTATCCTTCACAGGTGCTCGACAGCATAGAGGATGAACCAATCAGCTATTTTTATCTCCTTAAAGGGGTTGTGCAATGATGGACACTTATCCCCTAGGCACAGAACAGGGGATAAGTGTCCAATTGCTGGGTCCTTCAGTGATCAGGATGGGATTCTGAATGTTCTCCTAAAGCCTCTTAGTGAACGGAGCACCAGTTCGCTTGCGTTTACTTCTATGGGGCTGTGAGCTCTGCCCAAGATTACAATTACACGTTGAAGTGGATTGAGCACTGGTAACACAACCAAACTGGCGCTCCATTCACAAAGAAGCTTTAGGGGGACTTTTGGTCCCCCATCCTCCTGATCACTGGGGTACCCAGTGTGAGGAGGTGATAGGCAGAGTGCAGGAATCACGCTATATCTCCCCCAGGTTTTTAACTTATGTGTGGTCCAGGGCGGATCTGGACTAGGCCTTAGCCTAGGGCTCATTATTGACCCAGAAAAAGGCTGCAGTTCCTGCATTCTAATGCAGATCTATGGAGTGAAAGGAGTGTGTGGTCCGTCTTGTAACCCTCAATCCCATCAGACAATATTATGCTTGTGTTTTTTTGTGTGACTGGTAGTAAGCCAGACGTATAGTTAGGTTATCATTTCTGTTTAGTTAGTTGCTCGGACGAGCAGTCTTTTGTTTTGTTTTTGCCTGAAGTTAAGGCTGTATTTTATTTTGCTCATTTTGTGTCTGAAGTCAAGGTTTATTATTTTCCTTTTTTTTTCAAAATATACCGGTTGGCTGCATATTTTGTGTCCGTCTTATTGTGTAGGTCTGCATCTTTGCTGCAACCGAGCCACCTTCCCCACACAAGATATTGAGCCCCCCAGCAATCGGACACTTACCACCTGCCCCATGAATAGGTGGTAAGGGTCCATAAATGTGCAACCGCTTTAAGCCTGACTTAAAGGAACGCTGTGCCCTTGATCATCTGTAACCCTTTAAAATCAGAGTTTACTAATTTTTTCTATGATTATTCCTGTTTCTTTTGTTCTCCCCTCATTTATTTCATGCTATAACCAGGAGACTTCGTTGCTCTATGTCATGCTCATATTGCCTCCACTCTGCACATGATTTATTAGCACTCCGCACTTGTAGTCTACCTGTCCGTATGCCAAGTTTCATCAGATTCCCAGTGTCCAGCCTTTGTCTCTGTGCAATCCTGTGTGCAAAAGGATAAATCAAATGCCCTAAGGTGATTTTTTATTGCAGACAGTGTTGTACTAATGGGACAAATAAAGCCTTGCCAAATCTGTATCAAAATGATGTAATGAGAACCAAAGTTCTAGATCAGGGAATTAATTTGTTCACGGCCAGAAACCATCACAAATTCTCAGACCTATCAGAACTTTATATCATTGTATTTTATTAGTTTAGTTTACATGCTGTTTTATGCCTATAAAAAGAAGATTTATATTTTCTTTGTACTGAAATAGATGCTTATTCATAGTTTGTATTAAAGCTGTAATATGTTCAAGTCAAGTTTTTGTGTCAGAACAGAAAGGTTTGCTCGATACGAAGTGAGAAATATACAGTATTGCAGGTAAAATGGACAATATGACGATGCAACAAAAAGAAAAGATAGCTGAAAGTATGCATTTACTGTATTTTGGTCAGAATCAATATGGAATGGGGACTACGGTGTGTCTTAAGAAAAGTATTGATCCTACTTGTACATACTGTAGCTAGAATAGATGATTTAGGGCAATTCTGCTTGAAAAATGTGCAATTCAATGCTACTTTAGAAGGAAAAACTACACATATTCTGGAACTATCTACCATGATTCATAAGACCGTGTCCCATAGTCAAAATCTTAAAGGGATACTATCATTAGAATCCCTTTTTTACTTATCACCACGTTGGAATAGCTTTAAGAAAGGCTATTCGTCCTCTACCTTTAGAATTCTTCTCCTTGTCGCCATTCCGTCAATATTCCCAGTTTTTGACGTATGCAAATGAGTCCCCAGACAGCACAGGGGGTGTCCCCTGTGCTGCCTGAAGACTCTCCAGCGACGCCCTCCATTTTCTTCTCGAGATGCTTCTTCAACGTGTCTCGTCCAAAAGCGCCCACTGAGCATGTCTGTCGGCCATTTTCCTGTGGTCGAACGAACACTCGTGTAGGGAAAATGGTTGACAGACATGCGCAGTCAGCGCTTTCAGATGAAAAAGCGGCGAAGATATGAATAAGGCCTCACGCACACAACCAGGTGCAGCTCTAGCGTATTTAAGTGCTCCGTTCTGATACCCGTTCCATATTTATAGAGTATTTAATATGAAATCATCCTTCATGTACATTTTATTATACTTGGTGCTATATAAATAATAATAATAATAATAATAATAATAACAATAACAATATTAATAATTTTATAATAATAATTTTATAATAAGTAGCAGTTTTGTGTTGCAAGATGAACTTACTGGACTCCTGCTGGGGGGGGGGGGGGTTTACTGTTTTTGTGTTCCTTTTTAAACAAACCCCCTCCTTCCTTTAGGCGCTATAATACCTATGTAGCACCAGGAGCCTTCTGCTTTTTTAAAGCAGATCTTACAAGACATGTACACTATATCTCTTTTTCTCTTTTCACCCTCGTCACTTTTCCATCTCAAACAGTAGTCTATATCTTTAGCCGACTGTCTCCTAGTCCCCTGAGGAGCCCTCACATGGTAGGCAAAACATTTCATGAGGAATCTGCTAGGATCTGCTAGGGTTGCCTATCCAGGGTCAGATTGTAGTCAGAATATTAAGGTACAATAAGAAGGCTATGATTAAGGAGATGCATCTCCAAAACGCGTCAGCCATAAGTCGTATGGATATAAGGGCTGTTTTTTGTTTGTGACGCCCTATTTTTTTTTATTGTAATATGATTTTGTAAATTAAAAGTTAAGTGCTACTGAATATGGTGGTTGCTGGACATTTCCTCTTTTCGTATACAATAAAAACCTATAGGGACTACTAGAGTAAGTTTCGGTCCCTTTCCTAATCCCTGACCAAAAGGACTATTGTTTTTAAATTTTTGGATTTACCACCACTTGGATCTTTACATGTGGCCTAAGGAAGACCAAGTATATACCTGCATCCTTATACAGCCTTCATATAGACAAGGGGAACACTTGAGCACAGTCAACTTATTTGTTAAAAATTTCTCATTTGGCATATTGTAAATTCACTTGGACCTGGTGATCATGCGTAATGTCTACTGTGTGTTTTATCAATATTTTGTTGTGAATCTTTTACAACTTGATTATTATTCAAAGTTATGTTTTAATTTACACTATTTTTGGAATAATAATAATAATAATAATAATAATAAAAAAAAAAAAAAAATACAATTATATCAACCTCTAGGTGGCACTACGGTGATTGCTTTCTTCCTTCTAGATCAGGGGTGCTCACACTTTGTTAGCATGTGAGCTACTTTATAACATGACCTAGTCGAAAGATCTACTACGGGGCCGGGGTGGGCATGTAGGCGGGGCCGGGGCAGGCCTGTGGGCTGGGCGGGTGTGTCTGTGGGCGGGGCTGGGCATATGGGCGGGCCCGGGCGGAGCATGAGAGCAGGAGACAGCAGCGTTCTGTGGCTGCCCAGGGATACCCACTGTCTGCTTGTTCACAGCGCAGGCTGAGCGTTATCTCTGCACACTGGCAGGCTGGGGCTGCGGCAGCCCTGCCTGCCACTGTCCATAGATGACTCAGCCTGCGCTGTGAACAAGCAGCACCCCGGCCCCCTACATCCCTAAGAGCGGCCTGCAAGTGTCCAAAGTGCTTGTTCACAGCGCAGGCTGAGAGTCCACTCTCAGCCTGCACTGTGAACAAGCAGACACCGGGGATCCCTGGCTGCATCCCACGATTGACCCATATGTCCATTGCGATCAACCGGTAGATCGCGATCGACGCGATCGGCGTATTGGGCACCCCTGTTCTAGATGAATGCTGCCTAGTATGCAATAGTTAATCAGGCAAACAAGTAGTTATAATACCGAAAGCCTCAAATAAATCCATGGCTCATGGGGAACTGGAGACCATATTTATAAAGCAAATACTGTTTACAACACATCGGGTCCCAAGCATAGGGTTCCATTGTATGGTCCCCATATGCCTTAACAAGACATATTGTAAAGGTATGATCACTCTAATATACCAGGCATCAACTCATTTTATTATTTACTAGAAATATTGTTTAACCTGCAAAAAATCCATGAAGGAAATTTTTTCTTGTAACCAGGTTAAGTTGCAAAACAAAAATTAAAAGTCTTTTGTAAACCTGATTGATTCACCGCGAAAAGCAAGCTGACAAACCTAGACATGTGTCAACCTTTTCTTCTATTGTTACCGATTGTCAGGCTGCTAAGCAACAAGGTACAAATGCACAGTCATAGAATGATGCAAATAGTGGGCGTGGGTGTTTATTAAAGGAAAAATTTTTCGACATTGACTAGTGATTAGCTACAATTACTCTCAAAGGTTTTCGCACTTCCTGAATTTTTGAAAATGAAATAAGACTAACATCTTCAAGAAGAGCTCCGGTAAAAGTCTGTTTCTTTTATAGTTTTTGTTATGTTTTCATGCCTTTCTAAAGAAAAAAAAAATATACATAAAAATTTCAAATAAAATTTCTATGCATCGCAATTTTATGACATCCATAACTTTTTAAATATTTTGGACTATGGAGCTTTCTAAGTTCTCTTGTTGTTGTTGTTATTAGTATTATTTTAGGGTATTTTGATCACATTTTTATTCAAATTGGGCCAAAAAATGGAGATTTGACAATTTAGATTTTTGTTATCACGTTACTGGTTTTTCCATATGGGTTACATATTTTAATAATACAGGAATTGTCATGTAGGGCTGATATCTGGAGGGTTGTTTTTCCATTTGGGTTAAAGGGATTCTACCATTAAAAGCTTTTTTTTTTTTTTTTTTTTTTTTTTACCGGTATGCAAATGAGTTCTCTCGCAGAGATTGGGGCAGGCCCCAGTGCTCATACAGTGATGGGGGCGTCCCCACCCCAGCGCCTCCTCCTTCTTCGCCCACAGCATCATCTTCAATGTCTTCTTCCAGCTCAGGCTCATAACTTCTAGGCCTCGGGCCTTGAGCAGAGCAGACTGCGCAGGCGCACAGGCCATGGCAAAATGGCAGCTAACAATACTGTGCAAGCGGCCATTTTCCCGTGGCCTGTACGCCTGTACAGTTTGCTCTGCCCGGAAGAAGACATTAAAGATGATGCTGTGGACGAAGAAGGAGACAGCGCTGGAGACGCTTCTCTGGCAGCGGTGGGGACGCCCCCATCGCTGTTTGCGCACTGGGGTCCGCCCCCATCGATGCGAGAGAACTCATTTGCATACCAGTAAAAAACGGTATTTCTAAGGAACGGCGCAGTGGAGATCACGTCTAAAGGTAAGAGACGAATAGCCTTTCTAAAGGCTATTCCGACAACTTATCCACAAAAAAAAAAGGTTTTAATGGTAGAATCCCTTTAAGCATTTTAATAGTTTGTGAATTTCCATGTAGTGTTGATAACAAGAGGGGGGGGGGGTTAAATAAATGACCAATTGATATACTTATTGCTATAGTCTAGAGATGAGCGAGTGGTACTCGATCGAGTAGGTATTCGATCGAATACTACGGTATTCAAAATACTCGTACTCGATCCAGTACCACTCACTATTCGAATGGAAAAGTTTTATGCAGAACCAGCATTGATTGGCCGAATGCTATACAGTCGGCCAATCAACACTGGTTCTTCTCCTACCTTTAGAAGTCTTCTCCGTGCAGCTTCCCCGCGGCGTCTTCCGGCTCTTCATTCACTCTGCCAGGCATCGGGCCTGGGCAGAGCTGACTGCGCACACCCGCTTGTAGTGTGGACATGCGCAGTCGGCTCTGCCCAGGCCCGATGCCCGGCAGAGTGAATTCAGAGCCGGAAGATGCCGCGGGGACGCTGCACGGAGAAGACTGCACGGAGGATCCAGTCCGACCGTCACTCGTGGACTTGGTAAGTATAATTTGATCGAAAGTTGCCTACCCCTGAAACGAGCATTTTCCCCCCCATAGACTATAATAGGGTTCAATATTGAGGGGCTACTTGAAACGAATATCGAATCTTGAACATTTTACTGTTCGCTCATCTCTACTATAGTCCAATAATATGATAGCAAAGTAACAACTCTAGCAATTCTATACATAGGAAACAATAGGCAGAGGGTGCATGATGGGTGCACCGAGAGGCTAATTAGCATATGAATAAAAACAGCCTCATTCAAAAAACCCTGAGGCGATTTACATACAAAAGGTAGGTGTGGAATAGCCTTTCTAAAGGGTATGCAAGGATGTGCTTAGTTAAAAATGACTTTTCCCAATGATAGAGCCCGTTTTAAAGAGGGCATAGCTTGAGGTAGGTCCCCCCAAAATAGAGGGTGAACAGACCGCTCAGTGAAGTATACATTACACCTTGATAAACTCATCAGAAACAGATGCAGGAAGATTATAGTAATGGAGACAGAACAACACAGGAGTAAATCAAGCACAAATGCAGATGGAATATGCCGTCAGGGTCAAATGGCATCCTGCCAGAAACATAAGCAGCATCCCAGCTGCCTAGCAAGTAGGCACAACTGCTCCGAGGGTGCAGGAAGAGGAAACTGGATTGGTGAATAACCGAGCAAAGAGAAACATTGCCAGCAGCAACTCTCATAATGGTGCAAACTGTAATACCACTGAAAAGGAGTATTCTTCTTCCTTCCAAAAACAATATCACTCCTGTCCATGGGCTGTGGCCAATAGGGTAGCCGAGCAGAAATCATTTCAATTGATGTTACCTGTAATACATCCTATGGACAACTTTGTTGTTTCTGAAAAAGAACCCTAAGGAACCTTCTTTTATGACACTATCTCCAAATTCTTTAATATGTGAAACATATCGCTACAATGTATAATATACAGTATGTTCGATGTAGGAATAGCTGTCGGATATCATTTCTACAAATGTTGAATCCCATGACTAGCTGGTCAGCCTTGTGTGAAATCTCCAGGAAATCTTTTCAAAATTCTTTAAAACATTGATGATTTTGATGTTGCCCTTGTATAAGGATCAAAAACCGCCACTGCTTTTAGTACTGGATCAATTAGAAGAGGATTTACTTTTATGTACAGAGCTCTCACGTCTGCTTACATATTTTTCACTTTACTATAACATTTTAGAATTACATTAATATCAGACATATTGTAATTTCTCTTCTGATAAATATATTGAATGGAAACATCAGAATCTATTTTATGTATGTGAGTCAGCAATGCAAATGCAGGAAGCGTGCAAGCACATTTTTTTAAGTTTCTCATTATTTGATTTAGCAGACGAATTTAGCAGATGCTAAAGAATAATTGTTTAGTTTTAAATTTAATCATTTTAATGGAAATTTAAAGGAAATTTTAATCACACCTGTTATGGAACAGATTTTTAGAAAATTCCCAAACGAAATGGAATTGCAATTAAAGCAATTTCCTAATTCACAGCAGGTCACAACAATATCCAACACCACTCTGGTTCTCAGAGTCTAAGGCTACATCAAGGTTTTCCCCAGAGTCTGCCTCAAGGCAGGATAGACTTTGTGGGCCAAACTAGAAACCCTGTTTGGCCCAAATTATAAACCCTATTGCAGACACAAACCAGAGTGAAAACTAGGAAAGTACAGAAATAGCCAAAATAAAAACAGAGCAGAATCAGAAGTCCAGACCACAGTCAAGTTCAGGAGGTCACAGATAAAACCAAATCAGCAAGAGACTGGATAACCAGGAGAGCAAGCTAAAAACAGTGAAGGGGAAATTGGGTTGAAGTTCTAATAACACAAAGCCTAGAAAACTAATGGAATAATAGGAAGATATTAAGTGTTAGAAACAGGTTTAAACACTTAACATCATTCCTTATAGTACAGCCTGGATTGCCTTTGTATCTCAAATCACTGTCTGGCTGTACTGACCCATCCAAAGTTTGACTGGTAGGCATAATAACCTTAAAGTAACAGCCATATGACAAATGAAGATGCCACTCAGAATCTCCCACAGCAGCGCTGCTCAAAAGACAATGATGACTGTTGGGTGGAAAAGCGGGTGCACAGATATTTAGGTTCCTAAAAGCTCCATCTAGACTTATTAGGTGACTTTGTTAAAAAAACACTAAACTCATATCAAACTATAATTGTACTGTACAGATACAGTATATAACGGAGAGTTAGTCCCGGAAAACCAGACTCCTCTGCACACCGTGGCAAAACAGCATTGAGCATCCAAGGCCCTCCAAACTGGAGTAGAACCAGGCCCTAGAGGTCTTCACTAGTGCTCCTGATGGTGGAGATAGACTGGTAATTTCTGGGACTCAGAACCTCAGCTGTCCACAGAGCGTCACATGCACAGCGTACTCCACTTTACATCGGAACCAGTAAACCTGAAAACCACTCACCTAGGTGGGTGAAGAATCAGATGAAGCTGGTCAGCACAGTTGAGTGCAATAACTGGAGTTTGCCAGGAACTGGTGGAAGCACCACAGAGCAATCGTACAGGCCGGGTCAGTAGTCAGGAGGTCACACAGGGACACCAGGGACGAGACAAGTCATAGTCAAACAAGCCAGGTCATACACTAGAGGTCACATGGTACAAAAGGAGTCAGGAAAGCAGGTCAGGGAGATGCAGGAACACAGGGTGAGCTGGTACCAGGAAGATCTGAATAACCAGTGGCGAGTGGCAGTTCCAGGCCTAAATAGCCTCTGGCTCGCCGTCTGACCTCTTAACCCCAGGATTCCGGGTTCTGTTACCAGGAGGAGACCGGCTACCCCTGCAGACTATTGTGGAGGTTTCGGCCACCACACTCCGGACCTGGCGCATTTAGTAGAGGGGACCGGCAGCCTCCGTGCATAGTAGCGGAGGCTTCGGCCTGAGACCTGACATTAATATCCTGGCATATACTATATAATTCATTACACAAAACACCCACATAAGGCAGCCAAAGTGCCTCCATTACCAGTGAATGTATTTCTCTATTCTGAGTTTTTTTCTGAACTATGATTATCAGTTCTACTTCCTCTTTTCAGGCCTTCAAGTCCATTAGTCATTTAGCCACGCTGCAACTCAATCCCATTCAAATAACACTGCCACTATACAATGAACAGCAATGTCCTTGGTAAGTACCAAATAGACCATAGAAATCAATATCATAGTCCTAGAAAACCCTTTTAACAGAACATAGAATTCAGAATACGTATTATACACAATAGAGCCAGCACAGTTCCCCAATAAATAAAAGTGCTAGCATAGAATCCAACAAAAACTGTGACATCAGACTACATCCAATAAACAATTCTTCCAGCTGACAAATTTGATAACTCATCTATTTTAGTGGCCGATCTCCTTCTCTCCACTGACGCTGTTGCTTTCCATTGTCCTGACTGGTCCATGAATCAGTCCAATGCCCTCCATTCACCCTTCACTTTAGTCAATGTCCGAGCAGCCCAGGTTTTGTAGAGACCCTTCCCCATCACTTAGTACCTGAGCAATTTTAGATTAGTTTCCTAAAATATATAAAGGTGGATTTGTTGCTGTTTGGTTTGACATCAACCCTATTTATATACTTGACGTTGACTTGACTTGAAGTTACCTTGCCTGCCACTTGTCCTGACCTCAACCTATCTACAGATTATGGCCAAACCCTGCCAGTCTTGACCTTGGTCTGCTTAACTATGATTTGTTAAGAGTCTACTCCACAGATAATGACCTGGGAATTTTGTGTGAGAAAGTCCATATCTTCAGGATTATATGAGCTCACAATTCATTAGACTCTGCCCTAAACTACTGTAAACCGGTTATTGACCCAGTGGGCCCAAATCTCATGTCTGCCGCACACCAGTATACACTGTTTACTAATAAATATTTGGACACGTGTGGTAGAATAGAAAAACAACATTTATTCATATTCAAACCCAAAGCAATCTCAATACTAGATAAAAAACAAAGATACCTGCAAAAACTCAAAGCACCAACTAAGTATCAATGTATAAATAACACAAAAAATTCTTTTGATTTTAAATCTAAATTTATTGTTACAAAAAAAATTTTTAATTGTAAAAAATATTGGTATCAGGAAAACACAAACACATAAAAACATTTAAAAACACCAGATGTCAAACAACAAGAGTGGAGGTCGCACTGGACTGAGCAGCTCCAGCAGGTGCATAATCTGCTAGTGGTGTAGGGGATGAGAACAGCCACAATTAAACTTTTCAATTAAGTGCCCTGATTTTGTGATATTGTGGGCAATAGGAGCCTATTTACATTTTATATATACAAAATACTGGGCCTCTCTATACACACATTTATTGTGGCTGTTTTCATCCCCTACACCACTAGCAGATTATACACCTGCTGGAGCTGCTCAGTCCAGTGCGACCTCCACTCTTGTTGTTTGACATCTGGTTTTTATAAATGTTTTTATGTGTTTGTGTTTTCCTGATACCAATATTTTTTACAATTAAATTTTTTTTTTGTAACAATAAATTTAGATTTAAAATCAAAAGAATTTTTTGTGTTATTTATACATTGATACTTAGTTGGTGCTTTTTATTTATTCATATTCAATAGTTGGTAGAACCCAGCAGATGTTTCCTTATGGATGGTATTGATCAACACAATACTCCCGGATGCCTGGTGATACTCCTGGTGTATGTGAGCCATCGGTTGGGTGCGGTTTCTCTGGCCAGCACTCATCGGTCTCTATTTCCCAGTTTCAGGGGTTCTGCTGACTCGGGGCACATTCCGACAATCACCGTTCACCTTCCACTTTGTAATCACATAGGCCACTGTTGATTTGGAGTAATTCAGTTTGCTTGCTATGTCCCTTAAGTATCGACCATTTCTGCGGGACCCCACAATTACCCCTTTCTCGAAATCGGACAACTCTGCACTTCGTGGCATCTTGTATGTGACTAATGCCAATGCTGTTTCCTATTTAACAGCGGAAGGTGTGACATACATCACGACCGCAGATATCTTCATTTGCATGGGGGTCCAAATACTTATTGGTAGACAGTGTAGTATCCCTTTAAAAACGTTACCAGTATTCTATTTGTAAATGATCTTAAATGGTCTAATGTTATATTCTTTATCATATCTACTTATTTTCAAGAAATATTTAAGAGAAATCATTGATGGTCTGTGCTTTGCAATTTGTATTTTTTTTTTTGTAATTTGCTTTGTAATCCCATTAAGGGATGAATCACCTAAGTAATACCATAGGTTCTGACGCACACACTGAAACGTAGAGTTCATCCTCTGTTATTAGGCAATAATTGGAGGTTTTCAGTCTTATGAATGGCTCAATGCGGAACTAAAACTTAAGAGTAGGTATGATTACCTCCAAGAGGATTGAAGCTGTTCTTGAGAAGTAACAATACTACTCCTTGTTACTAACGTGATATCTATACACAATGAATGCACTACTTTATCTATGTACAATATTTCTAGGTTTCCATTATTAAATCTTACTTAAAGGGATTTTCTGGGCTCAGATATTGATGTCCTATCCTGTGAGTAGGTCATCAATATTTGATTGGAAACCAATACTTTGAATGTCATGCCATGGTTGGGGGACCCTGTACTGAGACCAAGAACTTCAAGCTCATCATTAACATTTCAGCCTCAATAACAGCAAGATATACTGTGGGATTTCAGCTCTGAAGCCGGCAGAGTTGTAAAAGCAGCTCCATATCACGACTGGCAATTCAGAAACAATACAAGAAAAGGAAAGGATTTATCAAGACCGGTGTTTAGTAAATTGATCTTGATAATCCTTGTGCCATGGGTGGATGCGTCTCATTAATAACGAGGCTCGCGCCCTGTTATAAATCATCCTCTGGCAGGGCCGTGAGCCTGCAATGAATCTGCACCAGTTCACAGCTGGCATGGATCCTAGGAATAATGCCAGTATATTGGTGTAAATGATCATAAAACTTATGAGACCGATGGCCTGCCCTTGCCATGTCACATTGCAGAAGGGTGGCATAAAAAAAAAAAATCACAATATTTTGTGCAAAATCCTGACCTCCACCAACAAGTTGGGATCCTTTCAAGCAAAAAAAACCCTGACATACAAGGCAAGAAAAAGCACTGCCCCATAATATCTACACATACGGTAATACAGGCAGGAGGGTGAAAGGCACATACATGAGACCGCTCTATCAATTGAGCATGTGGACGACTCTGTTACTTAGGGATCACATTTAGTCCTGTAGGGTCCGATGCTATTAGATGGCGCATTTATCATTTAAAGAATAACTTCGACCAAAATTGTAATAAATATCGCAGATTCTAATCCATAGTCAGGCACAAAGCAGAGATAAGATTAATTTTGGATTAAAATATGCCGTTAATCCCCAGAATTGATATTATAATATATGGCTAAAATGCTACAGTCAGCTATTGTATATACTATACATTGGGGTACCTGTGCACATTTATTATTTTCTCATAGTATAACAGTAACTGTGTGTTATCGCCTCTCCTCATAGACCACTTGCAGTTCTTACATAGCAACGGTAAAGTTGTGGAGGGGGCTGTTGGGTGGCAAGGAAAGCAAGGATGGATGGGTAGCAGCTTTCATCCTCTTACTTCATAGTGGAATCCACAGGAACTGACTGGATTCTAATTGGCCCTAAATGCAATCCACGCTCCCATGCAATGCATTTTTCTGTTTGACACTAAGGGCCGGAATCATAAATCTAACATAGTTTCTGTCACGGTCGCTGACATTAAGACAAATTAGCTTTGCTCTGTAGGACCTGGCTAGGGTTGCAGGGCAGTCCAACATTCCTTACAATCTACATTAACTTCTTGCACCTGCCATATTACAATCCATGGCAACAATTATACAAAGACAGCTACACTTTTGACTTCCATTGCATATTCACTGGCTATAGAAGATGGTTAAATACAGGAAATGTTATGATCTATCTATCTATCTATCTATCTATCTATCTATCTATCTATCTATCATCTATCTTTCTATCTATCTATCTATCTATCTATCTATCTATCATCTATCTTTCTATCTATCTATCTATCTATCTATCTATCTATCTATCTATCTATCTAATGTTATTTCCTCCATCAAACATTTCCCATACTGTAACGGTCTCCCTTTGACACTGAATGTAAAATATGTAATTTTGATTATCCCATGGCTTTTTTTTTTTTTTAATCTGCGTGATATTTGAAGATGGTCATGTACTAATAGATGTTAGCCAAACACTGCGCCAGACACTTCTAGTGGAGTCTTATCGCTCTTGAGAACATAAGGATTTAGCATTAAAGTCAAGGGAGATTCAGGAGGCCCTGTGCACTGTAGAGAAAATCTGTCCCACTAAAAGAAGTGGGTTTGACCATGTGTATATAAAATAAGATAAGATAATCCTTTAATTGT
Source organism: Leptodactylus fuscus (assembly GCF_031893055.1). Taxonomy (NCBI): domain Eukaryota; kingdom Metazoa; phylum Chordata; class Amphibia; order Anura; family Leptodactylidae; genus Leptodactylus; species Leptodactylus fuscus. The sequence goes on from NC_134269.1 coordinate 45,312,305, forward strand.
CTCACCATAGGGAAATTTCAGTGTGTTACAGCAGCATGATAATACAGATATAGGATAATAATAATAATATATTACAGGAGGAGACACACATAAGCGCAGAATAGCAGATAATACTAGGAGTCATAGCCGCTAAGAAAAAGGAAAAGAAGACTTCAGGATCATTTAGTTCTTTGTGCGGAGTGATCTTCGCTTGGCCTCATGTAGAGTATACAGCAGTTGTGAGGAAGGACCTCTGATAGTGCTCCTTCTCACACTTGGGGTGAAGCTGTCGGTCACTGACAGTGCTGTCAAGTGCCGTCAAAGTCTCATACATGGGGTGGGATTTGTTCTCCAGCATGGAGCTCACCATAGACAGTATCTTTCTGTCACCCACCACCTGTACTGCCTCCACGGGGTTCCCCAGGACAGAGCTGGCTCTTCTAATCAGCCTGTCAAGTCTATGGCTGGTATGCTACTCCCCCAGCAGACTTGGATGACATGCTGGTGAGGACAAGGCTGGGGTGAAATTGAATATGTTGAAGAATATATTCAGCTTGTTAAGACATTTCCTGTCTCCTTCTAATTAGAAACCTGCCTTTTGCCTTTGGCCAGATATTGCTTTAAGGATGTTCCATACTGTAGGACTATACTGTACTATAGGGCCCTAATTAATTTTTTATATACACAGCCTATTGCAGCTCATCAAGGCTATTTCCAGTAGACTGTAATATTGTGTTGTTTTATTCTTTTATGAGAAATTGGAGTCTTTAACTGAATTTGTGTTTTCTGAATGTCTTTTAAAAAATGACATAGGGTCCTTCACTATTGCATGTAACCAGCCATATGCAACAAGCAGAGCAAACTATTATTACCCAGATGAGAAAGTCCATGTTTTTGGCTATTCCTCGTCTCATTATACCAGCCTGCTTTTGCCCCAATGCCTGACCATAACTTTAGATAGTCAGGCATTTGCTGACACCTGGCTTTCCCGATACCTCTGTTGGTAAAGGGCATCAGGGTAATAATAGGGTTTGGTGTTAGCCTTTGTACAGACTAAAACTAAGCTACAGGAATGTGATGGAAATTCAGATAATTGACAGGTGTTCACATTAGTAATGAATGTGATTTGCTGGGGTTCTCCTGCATTCCCAATAGGCACAATGCTGACATTAAATATTGGCCCAGCATCGCAAATGCAGTCAGCTGGGCCAATTGGTCAGCAATAATCTGGAATAGATTTTACTTCATTTCCAATCATCTGCTGTAGTTACATGAAACAGATGATCATTGTTGCATGGGGTTTAGTGAACCATTCATTCCCATATAGTTTGCATTTGTCAGCAGTACATTGCCCTGTTTGCACAAAGTGATGTCCTGACAACAGTTGTGATTTTTATCCTTACAGAAGCGATTACTTGCTGATCAAGTTTTTTGACCCTTAATTGGGTGATTGTATGTGAATTTATTTGGATTAATCTTCATCATTGAGCATTCATAGGAAAGCTAATTCTCAATAATTGGCTCAATCATTACCCTATGTAAAGACGGTATAAGCCGATGGAAATTTCTAATTATGTGGTTTTCAATTTTCTACATTATATCATTGCCAAATGTTGTCTTATTTCATTGGAACCCTTTTGGATATGCAATAAAAGAAGAAATAGCTTTAGGTCCAAAAGCATAGTAAAGAGAGAGTAACCTGGATGTGCCCAGGGAGCCCACAGTGAAATAAAGAATAGAAATGCTTTTCATGCAGGTACTCTCCATCACAGCCAAAATGTACAGTATCAAGGGAAACAAAAACATTTTCGGACGATGAGATAATCTACCGGTAAATTAACATGTCAGATATTTCATCTATTCTGTTCGATAGCAAAAATGCTAACTTTTTGTACTATATCATGACTGTATCAGTGCTAGTACTTGGTAGATGAGGTTGAGTGAAGATGCAGGTCCATCAAGTCCAACCTATAACCCTACAGTGTTGATGCAGAGGAAGACAAAAAAAAACCCCTTAGGCTGATGGCAATTGCCCAATGTCATGGAAAGAAATTCCTTCCCAACTGCAATATGGCAATTTGTATAAAACCAACTTGCCCTTAATAAAATCTAAAACACATAACCCATAACATTCTTCTATTCGAGAAAGACATCCAGATTCTCTTTAAACTTGCTCAATGAATCCACCATCACCACATCCGGGGGCAGAGAGCTCCATAGCGTCGCTGTTCTTACTGTGAAGAATCCTTGTCTATGATGCTCGTGAAACCTTCTCTCCTCCAGATGTAGAGGATGTCCCCTTGTCACTGTCTCTGGCCTAGGAGTGAAAAGATCCTTAGAAAGTTCTTTGTATTGTCCCTTCTTATTTGTACATTGTTATTAGATCTCCTCATAGATTTCTTCTCTAAACGGAATAACCCCAAGTTTATCAATCTATTGTTGTATTTCTGTTCACGCTTTCACCCAATAATCTTGGTTTCCCTTCTCTGTGCTCTACCTAGTTCACTCATGTCCTTCTTGTGTATTCGGGCCCAAAATTGCATGCAATAGTCTAAGTGTGGCCATACTAGTGATTTGTATGGAGGCATGTCATGAGAATGTACTCCTCTTTTGATGCATCCCATATTTTTATTTTCCTTGGCAGCAGCTGCCTGGCACTGGTCACTAAAGGTAAGTTTGCTGTCCACCAAAATCCTCAAGTCTTTTTCATTGGCAGTCTTACCCAGTAATTTACTATTTAGTACATAGTCATACATTTTATTACGTCGCCCAAAGTGCATTATCTTAAATTTGTCTACATTAAATTCATTTGCCAAGTCTCTTTGTATGCCATCTGGACCTGGCCATATCTCTATTTTAGTATTCTGAAGGCGCCGCCAGATTTCCTCCTGGTTTAAACAGATGACTTTTAATGGAGAATTTACATTGCCCCTAATCATGTCATTGGAGTTACTTGTGTAGATACAGTAGAGAAGGCATTTAAAAGATCTGCCTTTTCCTCATCCTCCTCCACCATTACACCCAGATTATTTTTTTAAGTGCCCACATGGTAAGTTTTTATTTTCTTATTGTTTATGTAATTGAAGAATAATTTCAGATTATTTTCACTTTCCTTGGCAATTATTCTCTCAGCCTGGATCTTCACCTCCTTTACTTTTTTTTTTTTTTGCACAATTTTTCTCCTTATAATTTTTTTTTATGCTGCATCACTAATATCTTGTTTCACTACTTTAAATACTTCCTTTTTATCCCTCATTGCACTCTTTACCATTTTAGTAAGCCATATTGGTTTTCTAAGATTGCTATCCCGCTTATTCCTATAAGATATATGGTTTTCACTGGTCCTATTTAGAAGGCTTTTGAAAATGTCCCATTTTGTTTCTGTTCCCATCACTTTGAGGACATTGTGCCAGTTTATGCTGCTCTGAAAATTGAAGTTTATTGTTTTTGTACCCCCTCTACTTTTTAAGTGTACATGAAAACTTATTATTTTGGGTCACTATTACCTAGATGACACCCAACCTCCACTGTTGACAATGCGTCAGGTTGATTTGTAGAATGGGAGGAAATCCATGCAAACATGGGGAGAACATACAAACTCCCTGCAGATGTTGTTCCTGGTGGAATTTGAACCCAGGACTCCAGCACTGCAGTGCTAACCACTGAGCCACCGTGTTGCCCCCGGGTCCTTCACTACTTGTGATAGGTTGTTGGACCAAGTACAGTATTGTATGTATTATGTCCAAGTATATGGTGGGATACAATGTTTTTAATGAGATTTTCCTGGTAATTTTCCATAATTTTTCCTGTATACGAATTTACACTACCTATGTAAAAGAGGAGGCTTAGCTACAGTATCTACAGGTATAGCAAATTTTAACTTGAAACCATTGGAAAAGTGGAGTCAAAATTTTGTATATCATCTTAACGTATCAAGTTAAACTTTGCTAGATCTGTACCTATAGTGTAAGTCCCTATGATGTATAATGTAGATATCACATTAGATGAATAAAATGTTATAAATAACGATAGATGAAAGTTTAGTTCTATGATTTGCCTGTGATCCTTGAAGTTGGCATCTACTGACAAAGCCTTCAGGCAATGTTTGAGTCATCGTTTCCCATAGCATATGTTACCTTGGACAAAACCTAATTTCCACAGGTTACTAAGCAGATGTTGTGCCCAACCTCATTGTGGCTTCTCCAACCTCTGCCCACCTGTGACTGTCTTCCCGCTGTCCAGTTAGCTCCAGCTGGCTAGCATCAATCCATCTGTCCTCTCAGCCAGGGGGCACATTATTCACATAGTTGGCAGAAAGGACAAGGGTCTTTTGGCATCCTGCAGCTCCAAAAGTAAATAAATTGACTAGCTCGCTGGTTTCCTGTCCCCTTCATGCACCAATTCCTATCTACAAAATTACTGCAAAGTCAGTTGTGTAAAATCTGTGTAGAATTATCAAAAAATTAGGGAATAAAGATAAATAAGTGAATCCTAAGAATATGTTGTATTATATATGCTTTATATAATATAATGTGTTTTTTTTTTTTTTTTTTTTTCATTTACATAACACAAAATCCCAGGGCATGTCCACCAGGTTGGTGCCAACCAGTCACTCTGTCTCATGGTAGTAGCAAACAGTGTAGCAAATATGGCAGCTGCTATGGGGCCAATAACCAAAGAGCCCCATTTCCATTGAGACCTAGGGTGCAGATCTACAGATGATGGAAGGGATTAAGTTAATTATATTACTGTATGTGACATCATATTTACTTTCTTCTTATGCTGTGATGATTTTTCTGTGTGTACATTATCGCTCTGCATATTAGAAATTATCCCTGTACTGTGACATCACTGTGTTTATTATCCCTGTACTGTGACATCACTGTGTGTATTATCCCTGTACTGTGACATCACTGTGTATTATCCCTGTACTGTGACATCACTGTGTGTATTATCCCTGTACTGTGACATCACTGTGTGTATTATCCCTGTACTGTGACATCACTGTGTGTATTATCCCTGTACTGTGACATCACTGTGTGTATTATCCCTGTACTGTGACATCACTGTGTCTATTATCCCTGTACTGTGACATCACTGTGTGTATTATCCCTGTACTGTGACATCACTGTGTGTATTATCCCTGTACTGTGACATCACTGTGTCTATTATCCCTGTACTGTGACATCACTGTGTGTATTATCCCTGTACTGTGACATCACTGTGCTTATTATCCCTGTACTGTGACATCACTGTGTGTATTATCCCTGTACTGTGACATCACTGTGTGTATTATCCCTGTACTGTGACATCACTGTGTGTATTATCCCTGTACTGTGACATCACTGTGTGTATTATCCCTGTACTTTGACATCACTGTGTATTTTATCCCTGTACCGTGACATCACTGTGTGTATTATTCCTGTACTGTGACATCAATGTATATATTATTCCTGTACTGTGACATCACTGTGTGTATTATCCCTGTACTGTGACATCACTGTGTGTATTATCCCTGTACTGTGACATCACTGTGTATATTATCTCTGTACTGTGACATCACTGTGTGTATTATCCCTGTACTGTGACATCACTGTGAGTATTATCCCTGTACTGTGACATCACTGTGTGTATTATCTCTGTACTGTGACATCACTGTATATATTATTCCTGTACTGTGACATCAATGTATATATTATTCCTGTACTGTGACATCACTGTGTGTATTATCCCTGTACTGTGACATCACTGTGTGTATTATCCCTGTACTGTGACATCACTGTGTGTATTATCTCTGTACTGTGACATCACTGTGTGTATTATCCCTGTACTGTGACATCACTGTGAGTATTATCTCTGTACTGTGACATCACTGTGTATATTATCCCTGTACTGTGACATCACTGTGTGTATTATTCCTGTACTGTGACATCACTGTGTATATTATCCCTATACTGTGACATCACTGTATTTATTATCCCTGTACTGTGACATCAATGTGTGTATTATCCCTGTACTGTGACATCACTGTGTATATTATCCCTGTACTGTGACATCACTGTGTGTATTATTCCTGTACTGTGACATCACTGTGTATATTATCCCTATACTGTGACATCACTGTATTTATTATCCCTGTACTGTGACATCAATGTGTGTATTATCCCTGTACTGTGACATCACTGTGTGTATTATCCCTGTACTGTGACATCACTGTGTGTATTATCCCTGTACTGTGACATCACTGTGTGTATTATCTCTGTACTGTGACATCACTGTGTGTATTATCCCTGTACTGTGACATCACTGTATATATTATTCCTGTACTGTGACATCAATGTGTGTATTATCCCTGTACTGTGACATCACTGTGTGTATTATCTCTGTACTGTGACATCACTGTGTGTATTATCCCTGTACTGTGACATCACTATGTGTATTATCCCTGTACTGTGACATCACTGTATGCATTATCCCTGTACTGTGACATCACTGTGTGTATTATCTCTGTACTGTGACATCACTGTGTGTATTATCCCTGTACTGTGACATCACTGTGTGTATTATCCCTGTACTGTGACATCACTGTGTGTATTATCCCTGTACTGTGACATCACTGTGTTTATTATCCCTGTACTATGACATCACTGTGTTTATTATCCCTGTACTGTGACATCACTGTGTGTATTATCCCTGTACTGTGACATCACTGTGTGTATTATCTCTGTACTGTGACATCACTGTGTGTATTATCCCTGCACTGTGACATCACTGTGTGTATTATCCCTGTACTGTGACATCACTGTGTGTATTATCTCTGTACTGTGACATCACTGTGTGTATTATCCTGCACTGTGACATCACTGTGTGTATTATCTCTGTACTGTGACATCACTGTGTGTATTATCCCTGTACTGTGACATCACTGTGTGTATTATCTCTGTACTGTGACATCACTGTGTGTATTATCCCTGTACTGTGACATCACTGTGTGTATTATCCCTGTACTGTGACATCACTGTGTATTTTATCCCTGTACTGTGACATCACTGTGTGTATTATCTCTGTACTGTGACATCACTGTGTGTATTATCCCTGTACTGTGACATCACTGTGTGTATTATCCCTGTACTGTGACATCACTGTGTGTATTATCCCTGTACTGTGACATCACTGTGTGCATCATCCTAACACCTCAATATTGTGGTGTGCATTATTCCTGTGCTGTGATTGATGCCACTGTGTTTATTATCTCTGTAGTGTGATATTACTGTGTTAATTATTGCTCTAACATCACTGTGTGTATTACCAGGTACTGTGACATTGCTGTATGCATTATCTATACTGTAAAATCACTATCTAGCATGACGCTGGGTTCACACCTGCGTTCAGGGTCTCCGTACTATGGTTTCCGTCTTCTGCATGGCAGAAGACGGAAACCATAGACTGGGTCCGGCCGTGCGCGGCGGTGAGCGTTTTAGGCTCTCCGCCGCGAAACCGGATTTTTTTATCCGGACACAGAGTAGTGCATGTCCGACTCTGTGTCCGGATTATAAAACCCGGTTTCGCGGCGGAGAGCGCAAAACGCTCACTGCCGCGCACGGCCGGACAGCTTTCTCACCCATTCAAATGAATGGGTGAGAAAGTCTCCTGCAGGTTTCCGTATCCTGCATCTGTTTTATGCAGGAAACGGAAACCTGCAATAAGGACCCTACAACGCAGATGTGAACGAGCCCTGATCAGTATACAATTGCTAATTGCTTTGACCTTTACTTCATTGTGGATTATCTTGGCGCAGCCAGTTATCAGAATCAGGTTGAAGATGGCGGACTATCTTGATGTTGCACGACGCCTTTCACTTTGGCACTGTGACACAATTTATCTGAATTCGCTATGCATTAAAGAGTAGAGTAGACAGGTGGTCCAATATAACCATAAGAACCCAAAACACCAAGAATCGGTCCTGAGACTATTTTATTTTCATATTATCATCATTATTATCATCTTGTTATTATAATATTGTTCCCATTAGTTTTTGCTCCATTGTTTCATTACTAAATATCATTAATATACTATTGTAATCATACTTTTTAATATGGATTAATAACTGGTATTACTTTGAAATCCTGGCATCTGTTGGGCTAAGAACAGCTGAATAGAATATTAATAGACTCTACACAGGAGGATTTATATTTACAGGTGTTTTTTTTTATTATTTTTAAGGGATATTGCTCATAAATATTTATTGAATATCTGCATAACTAATGGGAAGCCGAAAACTTCATTTGTCCAGACGCAAGCCCGGATTTCGAGTTTTGATGTGAACTGGCGACGGAGCCTTCGTTTTGTGGGTGAGAGTAAATATTAATAATTGGCGCGAATGTATGGTGGATCCGTATAAAAGATATGCTTAAAGGAAATGATCGGAATTAGAATTAGTGAGCCATTGTTAATCTCTCTACTTTTTGACCCAAAGCCAATTACGGTACTTTCCTGCGCAATTTTTTTTTTTTTTTTTTTTTAAGATAGTTTGGGACTTTATACGGTGAAAATTTCAAGAGCCTGAAGAGGTTGCTAAGCAACCAAACGCAATGATAACATAGGCCGACAATTAACATCTATCTTGAGATCCTTAATAAGGTTGTTTATGCTTTACCTTCATCATACTACGGCTGCAAACAACTTTATACTACCGCGTCTCGAAGCTTTACACATGAATTGCATGAGGCATGAAGTTTTTAATTAAATGAGAGGGTAAAAGCTACTCTCAATCATTCTAAAATAGAACGCAACATTTTAACCCCTTGTTTCCTTATAGTGAAATCATAAACATTCAAAAGCCCCCCCCCTTGCTGGGATCTAATTGCCAAGAAGCCTCCATTACTCCATTCATTTATATATCGAAGATTCTTAGTATTTTTTTGTTTTTTGTTTCCAGAAAGGATGAACCTTAGGTCAATGTCACGTATGTGATGTCACAAAAGAAATTCAGTCCAAATGGTCTTGTAATGGATTGTATTTTTTATAATGTGATCTTCGACTACCATTGGTTTCTGGAATGAAGGCAAATTTTCTTGCACCAAAGATGTGTCAAACCCCCGTTCTGTGTCACGCTCACCATTTTTCGCAAATGTGGATGAAGAAAGGAATAGAGAGTCAATTTTCTGATATGAGTTATACAGGAGTTTCATTATGGTGCACAGGTGCGTGACTGGTTTATTAAAGGGGTTGGGCAGGACTCAAAAGCATGGCAAGTGACATCATGTCTGTTGGTCTAATGGTCATGACACATCTCCATCCTATTAAAATGAATAGGACTGAGCTACTACATGACCATGTGACTAACGAAAATGATTATATTACCATAGTGGCTCAGTGGTTAGCACAGTTGTCTTGCAGCACTGGAGTCCAGGGTTTGACTCCTGCCAAGGACAACATCGGCAAGGAGTTTGTATGTTCTTCCCATGTTTGTGGGGGGTTTCCTCTGGGTACTCCGGCTTCCTCCCGTACTCCAAAGACATACTGATAGGGAATATAGATTGTGAGTAAGATTAGTAACATCAAGGCTCAAAAAGATTCCATGAGTGTTAATAAATGTTAAGTAAGATGAATGTGTTGTGTTCACATCTTATGATCATTTGCTAGGAAGGTTGCCTTGTAACCAGAAGTTCCAAGCAATAGTCATGGAGGGCTTATTTGTCAACAATCCTGAATTTACCAAGATTCAGAAACAATCCTGGAAAATTTAGTTTGGGATTTGTGCACCCAAAACTATCCAACCCAGGAGCACGGCTTACTTAAAATATCACAATTTTGAAACTAAAGTGTTTGAGGTCTGTTGCAACAGATCATCCAAATACAGATTTATTTTTACCCATTTCCACAGATCCCTCCATACACTGCAATGTATAAGAGATCCATGAAACTAACGCGCTTCCAGTACATCACGTCCATGAAAAATGTCCATTGATGTCCATGATGTGTGTGAGTCCAGCCTTAGCCATACACATTATCTTATAATACTAGAGACCAATCACAATGCCAGAAGGTGGATGGGATAATGGCTTGTCATCTTGTGTTTTGACATCACTGCAGCTTGATGACATCACTTTGTACTGATAATTTTTTAGAAGAGAGATGGCATAGGTGGCCAGTAGAGTCAGCCACACAGTTTCTGTCTGAGCAGACTACAACGGCCTATATAATATTTCCAACTGTAGTGCACTAATAATAGAGACAGAAAACCTCTATAGCAGTAACGTCATAGCAGTACCAGCTACAATACATCTTGGGCCAGCTTTACATGGGCATATTTAGTCCTTGAAATATTGACCACAACCATATTTCCTTAACTAAACAAAGACCAGGGACCTGGACTCCAAGCATCATGTAAACTATGATACGGACTCCCTGTCGGACAATTGTCCTGTACTGAATGATGAATCATCACAAGGATCGCCATAGACTCTTAGCATAATATGATATGGTCCCTGAACAGTGTTTGGTCTAAGAACTATGGTTGACATATGGTCCGTATTTTATAGACTAAGTATGCCCCTGTAACGTTGGCCTTTGGGACTTGTTTTAGATTAAAAAAAAAAAAAGTTTTGGTTCCAGAAAAAAAATATCTAGTTCATGGGCTGTGTCTAGTATTGGAACTCCGGCACATTCACTCAGATGAGCAAAGCTGTGTTGCTTCTTGCCAGCCAACAATTCATTTTGAGTTCAGACTGCATCTCTCTGATATTACAGTATGTATGAGCAGGAAAGCCCTTTAATTCCATTTGCATGCTGTTTTCTAATACTTGTCCCAGCCAAAGAAATTACAGCTGGAATGAGACTTGAATGTAAATGGGAAAATACTCTCTTCTATGGAATATATATATATATATGTAAAAATATCATCTTCTATATCATATATATATATATATATATATATATATATATATATATATATATGGACAAAATTGTTGGTACCCCTCCGTTAATGAAAGAAAAACCCACAATGGTCACAGAAATTACTTGAATCTGACAATAGTAATGACAACCAAACTACATCTTGACAAGCCACAAAGCTTCTGGAAGAATGTCCTGTGGGTGGTTGAGACAAAATCTAACTTTTTGGCAAGACACATCAGCTCTATGTTCACCGATGGAAAAATGAAGCATATCTTGAAAAGAACACTGTCCCTACTGTGAAACATGGAGGAGGCTCTGTTACGTTCTGGGGCTGCTTTGCTCCGTCTGGCACAGGGTGTCTTGAATCTGTGCAGGGTACAATGAAATCTCAAGACTATCAAGGGATTCTAGAGAGAAATGTGCTGCCCAGTGTCAGAAAGCTTGGTCTCAGTCACAGGTCATGGGTCTTGCAACAGGATAATGACCCAAAACACACAGCTAAAAACACCCAAGAATGGCTAAGAGGAAAACATTGGACTATTCTGAAGTGGCCTTCTATGAGCCCCGACCTAAATCCTACTGAGCATCTTTGGAAGGAACTGAAACATGCCGTCTGGAAAAGGCACCGTGCAAACCCGAGAGTACTGGAGCAGTTTGCTCATGAGGAGTGGGCCAAAATACCTGTTGAAAGGTGGAGAAGTCTCATTGACAGTTACAGGAATCGTTGGATTGCAGCAATTGCCTCAAAAGGTTGTTCAACAAAATATTAAGTTAAGGGAACCTTCATTTCTGTCCTGGCCTGTTTAATTCGCAACCACATCAGGAGCATTCCCAGGCGTGGTAGGGAGGTCATGCAGGCACGTGGAGGCCACACACACTACTGAGCCTCCTTTTGATATGTTTTAAGGACATTACATCAAAGTTGGATCAGCCTGAGGGCTCCTTCACACGGAGTTTACGCTCCGCTGATTCAGACACGTATACACGAGAGCTTCAAAACACATCCCATTCACTTCAATGGGAGCACGCGTAAAGCCGGATTTACACGCGCTCCCATTGAAGTAAATGGGATGTGTTTTGAAGCTCTCGTGTATACGTGTCTGAATCAGTGGAGCGTAAACTTTGTGTGAAGGGGCCCTGAGTGTGTTTTTCCACTTTAATTTTGGGGGATGCCAAATCCAGGCCTCCACTGGTTAATAAAATTGATTTCCATTTATGATTTTTGTGTCATCACATTCAACTTTTTGTACAGAACAAAGTATTCAATAAGAATATTTCATTCATTCAGATCTAGGATGTGTTTTATATATATCTAGTCTTATGTTACTGTTTTGCTCCTGGTGGTGAAAAAATCTTTTTGTTGTTTAAAGCCAAAGGTGGATTTACAAAATACTAACGAAATAATAAAAATTAAAATTTAGATCTTTTGAAGAAAAACAGTAACAATGCAGTTGCATGACAAGAATCTGCATAACTAATCATATGCTAAATAGTTACAAGTCAGATTTATATATGAAATAGCCAAGAGGAGCGTCTATTAATGATAGTAGTCTCACGTTCACAGCCATAGTGGATGGTGAGATATAGAGCCGGAAAGTCAAGAGATCAAAACTTTGTTACTCTTTTGCTTGTCAGTGTGTGTGTGTGTGTGTGTGTGTGTGTGTGTGTGTATATATATATATATATATATATATATATATTTTCCTTTGTAATGTTGCCTGTGATAATATTTATAAATAACATAAATTATCAGACTATTATTAGACATAATGGTCAGATACCTCTAGGACTTTCTTGCGCCAATTGTGCCCCTGAAGCCCCAAATCATGCCTCGCCCACAACACTCTGCAAATGTGGGTGCGGATTGGGGAAGGCTGAGGCGTCCATGCCTAGGTCCAACAGTTTTCCGGTGTTACAATGGAAATCTTTGCCATTTACTAACTGGCATAGATTTCCATTGTGATTCAGGAATGGCAAGCAGATTTAGGATAAGGCTGAGGATTCATATGCACCAGTCAGGCCACTTATTAATAATGGTATATGATATGCAACTCCTAATAAATTTGCCCCAGGGCATCCGACAATAAGAATGAAGTATGGCGTGGAGGTAAACAGGCTCAACCATCAGCCCCTCTCCATATCACACATGCAATGTTACGCGATGAACCAGTTTACCCATCTGAGTTTTGACCATCCAACATGTTACTTATTGCTGCGGGTTCTTGCTCTTGTATAGATTTTGGGCAATTTTATTTATACTGCAGACTTATCCTGTGTGTCCTTAGCCTAATTCTGTTTTCCATTCAGGTTTTCGGCCAAAATTGACTTCATGGTGACTAAACCTTTTATTCTTCCCACCGATTGTCTACAGAAATAAATGTGGTAATGAACTATAACTAAATAGATTAATGCCCGGAAGGTAATTCACTCCATGTTTAAAGCCATGTCACTTCCTATGAGCCTTGCAAGGGCTTGAATTGTAAATACCGCGCAAGTAATTCTACCATGATATGAACTATTTGGAAAGATCTGTCATTAGTCACATTGTAATTGTATGTAACTATCAGACCAAATTAATACTGGCTCCCACAGATGGGAGACAGTGGCAGCGCGAGCAATTCTTCTCGCTCACAGAGTGTTAAATGTTCCTATTAAATGCTGAGCCGCAGATCTCGGCACATCACAGGCAGGTATCAGCCGCACTCTCAAATGATTGCCAGGAGCACATGAAATTTGCTCTTAATATATTTTAATGGGAAGCAAGGTGCGTGAAATACATCTGAAAAGCAGCGTCAAATACCCCAAGCACCTTTCACTTCGATATGCAGAATTTGTGTTTGAGCGCTGGAAACTTCATTATGTTTCTGACACGTATTAATCTGATCCGTGTCTATCTGCAAGTTGTGTTTCTTATTACCTTAAATAGCACAGTAAAAATACAGCTGGAAGCTATTTGTACTGTTTTACTTAAAGTTTTACCTAACAGAACAATACGCTGCTTATCGCATTACATGCACTGTAAGATTGGGACACATGACAAGTGGCAGGCGATGACTGGCATGGAAGTCTGGATGACAATTGACCACTGGTCACTATTTTCATATGTCATGCATCTTGTTATGTCTATCCCAGTCTAGAGATGAAGAGATAATAAGAGACTGCAAACAAACACATATTAAAGGCATAATCTAGTAATATGGTTTTTTGGGGGGAATGTGAGAAGGTGATGGGCAGAGTACTGGAGTCACACTATATATACCCTAGGTTTCTGATACAAGAATGGTACAGTGTGGGTGTGGAATAGGTTTCAGCCCCAGGTGTGGCCCATAAAAGGCTGTAGAGCCTGCACTTCAGGGTAGATCCTGGGAGTGAGTGGAGGTGCCTGGGTCTGTCTGGTTGGGCTGAGAACAAATTAGGACCTGTTGTGCTTTGCTTGATCATGAGGCTGGAAGTAAGCCACATGTACAGTTAGCCTTAGAGTTAGAGCTCGGACAAGCAGGAGTTTTATTTTGCCTGAAGTTAAGGCTGTATTTTATTTTGCTTATTTTTGTACCTGAGGTGAAAGTTTATTTTGCCATTTTTTTTCTAAATAAACCTGTTTGCACCACATTTTGTGCCCGTCTCTGATAGGTTGGGTTAGACCTACCTTCCCCACATAAAAGTGTTTTTCTACCATAATGTGGCCCCATCATGTGCAGGAAAGTGTAGTTGTAGAGGTCTGAGAGCATAAAAAGTCATATGCCAATTATCCTAAGTAGTCACAATGGGTGGGGAGGATCTTCTGTCTAGTCACGATGACACACCTCCTAGGCATGATTGACATCTCCCCTCACTCCTGACGCCACAAGGAAGATATTAATTTCTACCGTGGGTTAAGGCAGATATTTGCTAATTTCTCAACGCCGGTGTCTGCTTAGTCTCGTGCCTGTGGGGTATTGCCAGAAATCCTGCAACTTATGTGACCACTGAGACCAACCAGTGGAGAAAGACCCATGACATGATTTATGTATGTCACCGATTCCTTACCAGCGACTGCTGAGACTACTGATTGTTCTCAACAGTCAAGTGAGGCACAGGACTCCCAGCAAGACTGAGCAGACACTGGGGCAGACAACAGAGCAATCGGGTACAGGGGGTACAGGTGGTACAGGTGAGTATCTTTTTTTAATTTTTTTTTTAATTATATTATACACCTCCTGCAGCTAATCCATGGGTTGCTCCAATTCCTGGACAATCCCTTTAAGACTCTTATGCCTATAAGAAAACTGCCAGTGTTTCCGAAGGTATAATTGGCATGCTGCAATTTCCAAAACGGCCCCAGACTAAATGTTCCATTTTGCTATAAACTATAACATCACAAATTGATTCCTTTTCCCTCTAAAAACTTTTAGTCCTTTAAATAACCATTTGCATTTGCCTTTCGTGATAAACACAAGACGCTTGCCCAGTTACAGTATGTGAATTGGCACATGCCATCATCTTTGGATCACTGCTTCACATTGCTCTATTTTAGTCCAAGCCAAAGCAGTGACCCAAAAATTATTTGTATGTGCCATTGCTGTCACTCACTAATTACTGTCCTAATTAGTGGGAGCCACACCAAGGAGGCATGCTGCCCGCTGATAACACACTCGCTGTGCTGCTGTACATGGGATTTCTACTTACCCTGTGCATTCAACATCTCATTTAGCTTTATGTGACATTTACCTGATACACAATCACTTTCTAATCCCTTCACTTCGCTGCACCAACCTGGCATCAAACGCTATAGCCAATCATTAAGTGCGCCAAGGTTGGCAGACCTCTTTGTCATATTGCTACAATGTATGGTAAATTCTATAGCAAGACAGATAAGATACATCATGACATTGTTAGATCATTCTCATGATCACCGCATCTTAGATACTCAGAATGGTCCACAATGCACTGAACAATAGTACATGGCACTTAAAGTGTCCTAATCATAATACTAAACCTATCAATCAAACATTCAGTTCCTATTATGCTGCTAAATGATATGGGCAGTGAATACTTGGCCCTTACAGTCCTGGCTGGCTTCAACACCGTCTGGATTTCTGGGCGCGGGTCCTCCATACTAACGCTAATTCTACCAGGAACCTTCCATATGGTGCTTGTTCCATCTCCATTTTCCAATAGCATCTACTGCTGCCATGTTCTGATATGTGCAAAGCCTCTTATATTCGGTCTTGAGCCCCAATGAGAATCGGCGCAGATTGAAATATACCACAGAGAAAAGGAAAGTTACTCTTGCCAAATTTATATCAGATAGTACTGTCTGGTCCGTATTGAAAACTACTGTATTAGGGCTTAATATAAAGTCTCTTCTTGAATTCAATTGTATTGCTTCAGTATTGGTTTGGTTTATTTGGTTTCTTTCTGAAAAAGACAAATTAAATAAAATGAGATTCTCTTTAACTGCGTGTACTGTATATGAGCAAATACATGTTCCGAAATTGAATAAAAAGCCATCAAAATGTGAACAATCTATTAAGTGGTATAAATAATACTACAAATTGTCCCACAAATAAGCTAAAAGTTGCCTTAGGCCCGGTTCACATCTGTGTTTGGTATTCCGTTCAGAGAGTCGTCTTGGGGACCCCCAAACAGAAACCTATTCGCATTAAGAAGCGGTTAGCTAAGAGCCACACGGACCCCGTAGACTATAATGAGGTCTATGTGGTTTCTGTGTCCACACGAAAAATATGGAAAGAAAAGTGTTGCTTTTAGTATTGTTCTCTCTGCATCATTCGTGCGGACACCGTGCGGAAACCACACGGACCCCATTATAGTCTACGGGGTCCGTGTGGTTTCTTAGCTAACCTCTTTTCAATGTGTACATTTTGCTGTTCAGGGAGTCCCCAAGCAGACTCCCTGAACAGAATACTGAATGCAGATGTGAACCAGGCCTTACACAGAAACATAGAAGAAAGTTGCAAGGGTCAGAATATGGTAAATCAAAAACATTTTTATTTAAATATTTTAATTTTTTTAAAAGTATTAAATAAAACAAAAGCTATACAAATTTGGTAGTGTTGTGATGGTGTCAATCCACAGGATATAGGTAATTTTTTTTTAGCTTTCCAAGATATCGTACAAAATATAACATGGTAACTTGGAAGGCGGGGAAGAAAATTCAAAAACAAAAAATGTCTGTGATGGGAAGGGGTTAAAGAATGCCAATGAGCAGTGGCTTCAGCTCAACCAATCACCCCTCTAAATTTTGGTTAATAAGAT
The DNA here is from genome assembly GCF_031893055.1 of Leptodactylus fuscus. Lineage (NCBI taxonomy): Eukaryota > Metazoa > Chordata > Amphibia > Anura > Leptodactylidae > Leptodactylus > Leptodactylus fuscus. The sequence goes on from NC_134269.1 coordinate 45,329,438, forward strand.
TGACCTGTGAGCTTCCTGATATTACTTTGTACAATTAGCATTGATTCCAGTTTGCAGAACATCCAACACAGTACCCACTGGTACTTGGATGCTAGGGATTCAAGAACCCCCATAAAATAACATTTTAATGGCACTTTAATAGTAACAATTAGAGCCGTATTGTATGGTACTGCAATGTCAGATCTTACCAAGTGATTTCACCAATGGATCACATGGATAAGCCAGTCCAATCCTTTCACTTACTCTAGGAATTAGAGGATCTTTCAGTAGACACAACCTTTGGCAAAATATTGGAGCCCAACGGTTCTGCAAAAAAAATAGATCTTATCAATGACATCATGTTTAGATTAATAACAAAAGCTTATGACACATTTAGTAGACATGTCCTTTAAAAGAAGGATGTGCCCTCAACCCTGAAACACTGAGACAGACACAAGGGAACTATGTTAAGGTTAAGGCCTCATGGGAATTCCCACAGCAAAAAAGTGCTGGAGGAAAAACTGCGGCAGCAACACATCGCGGTTCTTCCCGCAGCGCTTTAGACGGAAAGTTTCCAGAGTTTTCCTCCACTGACTTTCTGTTACAATTATACCTATGGGGAAACCGCCGGCATTTCCGTAGGTATAATTGACATGCTGCGATTTCCAAAACGGCACCAGTTTTGGAAATAGCGGCGTGTCCAAAAAGCAGTTTTTACCGCAAAGTGGGCATGGAATTCTCTAGAATCCCATCCACTTTGCCTTTACTGTAAAACGCCGTGATTTTACAACCATATACATAGCCAAAGTCTTCTTTCCGAATGATAAAAATAAATCCTCCAAATAATCTTGAAACTGTAGAAACAATTTATGTCCATAAAGGTCACATGCAGGAAATTAATAAAGAACTTGGGTTCATAAAAAGGAGTGTTTAGTCAAAGGTCTAGTAATCGGAAGACTAATATAAGATTTTGTCCTTGGATGCGCTCTCTCTGGTATTATCCCGTTTCGTGCTATCTTAAGAAATTAATATCAGTCTTCATTATTTTATGCTAAATATGCATTCAGTTTTTCTGCTGTTGTAGAAAAGGTCCTGCAGGAAATGGACATGTTAATGAGCTAGTATAACCCATATCTGTATTGCAAATACAACCTTTCATGTAAAAGTGAAGGATTTCCCAACATAACATTTTACCTGGTAGAAGATCATTTTGTTAATCCATAGGTTTTCAATGCTGGTGAGCTGGGATAATGCAAGTTGATATTCATTGCAAAGCAGATTTTATGAATGAACTAGTGGGATAGGCCAACAATATCAGATTGGTGAGAGTCCAACTCCCCGCACTCCAATCAGCTGATCAAAGGAGTCAAGGCACTTGGGTATGGACTTTATGGCCACACACTTCGATACATCTGATCAGTGGTTATATCTGGTACTGACAGTAGCTTAGTCCACTTTACTTGTATGGACAGAGCTCCAGGTTCCTTGGGCTTCAATTATCTGGTTGTGTGGAATGTTGGGGGCCTCATCTATACCAGTAATTACACTGATGTATTTGCAAAGGGATCCGGGACTTCACAGCCAACAAGGAATTTCACTTCAAGAAGACACCAGAGCAGCAAGACCAGACCTCGCTAGGAGGTCAGGTGAGTATGATTTTTTTTCTTTAATAATAAATATGCCCCATTGAGAGCTTAGTTCACCCTCACTACACTAAGGCTGATGAAACTTCTTGGATGTTCTGTCTGATTTCCTTTAATGTCTGGCGGTCCGTGCGTCATAAATTTATCACTCCTGCCCTCTGAAGATCTGGAGTAATAAGATCTATGATGCAATGCCTTCTATTGTCAGAAAAAGAAAAGTATCCCTTTCACAGCAAAGATAGCAGCTGGTCAGCAGTCTATTCTCAAGGAGGGATTCTGTGGGGGAGGCCGAGCCACAAAGGGGGGCATGATGACTAAGTGGGGGTACCGACACGGGATGGCAATGATCTGTGCCGAAAGAGAAGGAAAGAGCATTATAAATACTGGTAAGAATAGGAGGGAGGGAGGAAGGGAGGGAAGGAAGGAAGGAAGGAAGGAAGGAAGGAAGGAAGGAAGGAAGGAAGGAAGGAAGGAAGGAAGGAAGGAAGGAAGGAAGGAAGGAAGGAAGGAAGGGTGATAAAAGGTTGGAAGGAAAGAGGGGAGAGCAGTAAGAGAGAAGGTTAGGAAGGGAAATTAAAATAAAATATGGGGAAGTGAAAGGTAAGGGATGGTTATAAGGAGAAGGATTGGAGGAAGGAAGAAATAAATAAAGAAAAGGGAGGGGAGTGATGGAAGGAAGAAAAAAGGAAGTGAAAGAAAGAGAAAAGAAGAAAAAAAAGAAAACTAGGGAATGGAAAAATAGAAGTTAAAAGGGAAGGAAGAGACATAAGGAAGAAAAGGATAAGAAGGTAGTAGGTATGAAGGGAAGAAATTAAAGAGGAAAGAAAGTAATGGACACATGGGTGGATGGATATAGAGGGAGGAAAAGAAGGGAGTAAAGATAGATGATGATGATGATGATGATACTTTGTGACAAGTTACTTTCTCTTCCCTAATGTGTTAGACTTAAACTTGAAGTGAAATGGTTAACCCTCTTCTCGGCCAATACTGATTGTTCCAAAATGGAGAATACAGTAAGTATAACAATAAATTATTAGACAGCTGTAAAAGGTTTATCCCAAATATGTTATCCATCTATGTCATGTATGAAATACAGTAGGAGATGTGCAGAATGCAGCATACGATCACATGCTTGAAGTGGATAATGTATTTATTTATGAGTATCTACAGCATATACAGTAAGAGCTGACCGGTAATCATATATGATGAGAGATATCAAAGACAAGAGAAAGAATCTGGCAGGCATTGTGTAGCCCTGGGTTGTTTTCTTAAGCAGGTGCTCAGATGGATAGCGGGTCAGGACTGTAGGCATACAATCATATATGAAGATTTGTTTCTATCAAAGGAAGAAATAAAAAGCAGAGCCTTAAGGCGATTGAGAACCAAGAAGAGCTATGATAGAAATAAATACGGTACATGGTGATTATCTATTTATTGTTGTTTGTGTAGAATACTAGTTATCAAAGGATGACAGTGAAGAGAGCGGGTCATAGCTACTGCATGCAAGGAAATAGATGATTATCCTCAGACACTTAGCAAATGGAAGCTTCTAGATGTGCGGCCTGTTTTCTATGTATAGGGAATGAAGGGCAGTCATGGGATTCCAGCTAATATACAAGAAGTAGAGATGGTCAATGTGTTACTTATTTTCCTAAACATGATATAGAATCTTATCAAAATGGAAGTTTCTATCAAGAAATAGCAAAATGTGTGAGATAATCTTTACTGCCTTGACTTGAATGGAAATAGCATACATTTTAGTGTTTACAGCTTCTATACAGACGCCATGATAACAGACTACAGTCAAACACGGTGTAGTCACATCTTGTATACAATCATAAGTCACTCTTCTCTTTATGTTTCTTATTTTATTGTCTGACGGCTATCAAGAAGAGAAAGTGGATTTGAAGAAGTAACACAGGACTACATATTAGGGATGAGCCAAGCTTAAGATTTCAGGATCGATTTTAAAATCCGATTTCTGATCATTTTTCAGTCAATCCCGATCGTGAAATTTGCTCGATCAACGTTCAAGATCCAATCTTTCCCAATCCCGATTGCTCCACCCTAGTCAATGCTTCTCTATGGGAAAAGTCACTTGTAGGGTTGAACCGATCTTGAGATTTCAAAATCCAATTTCCGATTATTTTCCAGCTGATCCTGATGGCGATCGTGAAATTTGCTCAATCACCAATTGGGATCCGATGTTTTCCGATCCCGATCGCTCAACCCTACTACAGATACATATAACTCTGCAGGGGCCACACGGTGGCTCAGTGGTTAGCATTGCAGCCTTGCAGCGCTGGAGTCCTGGTGTTGAAATCCCACCATGGACAAAAAAAAAACTTCTGCAAGGAGTTTGTATGTTCTTCCCATGTTTGCATGGATTTCCATCCCATGTTCCAAAAAAGACATACTGATAGGGAAAAATGTACATTTAAAAAAAAAAAAAAGGTACATATAAATCTGCTTGTCTAAGTTATTTAGTTACTATTTGATACATGGTCACACCAGGCCCAACTGTGCCAGAGCTGATTTTTCTTAACTCTTTTCCCAAAGATGTTAGAAGAAATAATAATAATAATAATAATAATAATAATAATAATAATAATAATAATAATAATATATAAATAAATAAATAAATAAATAAATAAATCCAAGTAAAAATGTGCATGCCTTCTCTATGGACAAAGTTACCAGCTTCCACTTGACTAATTCATGTATGGAACGAAATATAATTAACTTTAACAAGCCTTGTTTAACTACATCTAGTAAATAAATAGAGCTGTAAAACAAAAAATGGTTGAAAATAATATCCTCATAAAAATGAAAAAGGTTCCATAATGAAAATGACTACAACATAGAATCCCTAACATTAGCGATAAATAACTGAATGTTGTGTTTTCTGCTTCTTAGTGCATTATTTTCTATCGTCCTGAACAACCTTTACTTTACACGCACAATTCTCTTTCTACTTGTATATATTGGATTAGTGGTTTCAGATGTGCTGTCTAAGGCAGTATATAGTGAAGAGCGGATTGCTTCATATTGATAGGGACTCACTTCATTATAAACCTCTATCCTAGGACGGGAGCTCCTGATATTAGTACAGACAAATTGCCTAGTTGTCAGTGTCCATAGAAATGTAATTAAACTGAAGACCTTAAAGAGGATCTTTTACTAGCTCAAAAAATCTGGTTCTTTGCATCCTTTAAGAAGTGATATTTCACCAATTCCAGTGCAGTTGGTCTTTTCTCTCTAGCCCCCATGTTTTTGGTGCAATCAGTGCAGTCAGTTTTGGTGCCTGATATTGCTTGTTAGCCTCCATACTGTAACCTGGTGGTCTTTGGCAGGTGGGTGTTATTCAGAGCTCTCTCTGACACTATTCAATCAGAAGCAAACTGTGTCAGGCTAAGTTCACACCTGCACCTGGTCTCTGCCTGGGGATTCTGAGCCCCTATTCCATTTTAAATAGGAGAAGAGAAAAGCACTGTAAGCAGCACTTTTCTATCTGTATTTGCTGTCCTTTTCGGGCGGACCCCATTACAATCTATGTGGTCTGTCGGTTCCCGAAGGTAACCTCTTTTTTAAGTGAATTAGGTTTCCATTCAGGTGTCCCAAGCGTCAGATCTCAGATTCACACCCCCTTGTTTTCTCTTCCCCAGGGCCATTCATTTGTCAATAGAGAGCCTAACAGGTATATCAGGCACCAAAACTAATTGTACTAATTGATCAGGAATGGTGGGATCTATATATAAAAAAATACTAACTGTGCAGCTAGTATTCTTTTCTCCAGCTCCCATCATTGGTAGAATAGTGCCTATTAGAGATGAGCGAACAGTAAAATGTCCGAGGTTCAATATTCGTTTCGAGTAGCCCCTCAATATTCGACTACTCGAATCGAATATCGAACCCTATTATAGTCTATGGGGGGAAAATGCTCGTTTCAGGGGTAGGCAACGATCGATCAAATTATACTTACCAAGTCCACGAGTGAGGGTCAGGCTGGATCCTCCGAGCAGTCTTCTCCTTGCAGCGTCCCCGCAGCGTCTTCCAGCTGTTCATTCACTCTGCCAGGCATCGGGCCTGGGCAGAGCCGACTGCGCATGCCCGCACTAGAAGCGGACATGTGCAGTCGGCTCTGCCCAGGCCCGATGCCTGGCAGAGTGAATGAACAGCCAGAAGACGCCGCGGGGAAGCTGCACGGAGAAGACTTCTAAAGGTAGGAGAAGAACCAGTGTTGATTGGCCGACTGTATAGCATTCGGCCAATCAATGCTGGTTCTGCATCGAACTTTTCCATTCGAACAGCAAGTGGTACTCGATTGAGTACGAGTATTTCGAATACCTACTCGATCGAGTACTACTCGCTCATCTCTAGTACCTATTAAAGTTGTCTTCCAGGCCCATATATTCTGACCTATTCACATCATAGGTCTTCAGTATCTATTCTGTGGGGGATCAACACTCAAACCCCTACAAAGATCAGCTGTTTCGCAGCCTTCAGGTGGTGGAGGCTTCTGCATTGGATGGGGAGTGTGAAGTCCTATTCAAGTAATAGGAGTGGAGCTGCAGCCCCATCTATTATATAACGGTGTTGCCAAGGGAACTTCAGCATTGCTCCTATGACTGGAATACAAGCAGACTACATGCACTCCTTGTCACTAACCCAACTTCCAGTTTCCAGAGACTGCAGGAACAGCTGATCTGTGCAGGGTCCAAATGTCAGATCCTACAGATCAGATACTAATGGCTTATTCTGTGGATTGGTCATTAGTATTAACCCTTAAGTGCTATCATGGCGTCTATCATAATGATATGCGTATGGTAGTGGTGTATAAAAGACACCATGATAGTACTTAAGGGTTAAACATACATTAGGTGCTCCTCAGAGGGTTGGAGCAGAGTTGGTGGAGGTGGTGAAAGGTCTTCTTCAAAAATGTTGCTAAAAGATAAAGCCAACACATTGTATGGAGCAGATATTGTATGGGCACTATTATAAGTCTTAGCGACAGATTAGACCACCATTGACAACAGAGTTGCCCATTGTATTTAGGTGCCGCCTGAACATGTGAATTTCCAAGCCAAGGATCAATCCATTCAAGCAGAGAGTTCTGTTTATGCAAAACCTCATTGCCAGAAGTTGCCAAGGTGAGGTGAAAAGAATAGGTGTGTGTGTATTTTAATGGGATGTTTAGCAGGAGGTGATTATTCTTGTGTATCAGGGCTGTCAATCAAGCATCAATTAGCAGCTTTCCAAGGACAACAAGACCCACTTGACACATGGCTTAGCGCTTGTCAACTGCAGTCGCTGAAGCAGTTTTAGAACTGATTAAGCTTTCTGTTTTTTCATTAGCTGCTAATTCAGAATGATTTTACTTTTCTTTTAACTCTCTGGGCAAAGGAAATTGCCGGGGGATCAGTTGTGGTTTCTGTGTTATGCAAACTAGAAGCTAAGACTGAAAAAAAATCTCATTTATACTCTACACTATGCCAGAGCTGAAATATATTGAGATATAGTATGACCACATCTTCTTTATCCATAGACCCTGCCAGTTTTCTTTGGTATAGGCAATTGCTATGATGCTCATACATAGCAAACTCATAAATGGATTATGCAGCTATGGGATTTTTGCTTCAGAGGTTCCATCAGTCAATTCCAATTGCATCAGAGAGTTTATTAAGTAAGTACCATTAGTCTGCAATAATGGTGCCTATTCATTATCATCATCAACATCAAAGTCCATCTCGGCGAGCACTCAGCATTTAAGTCATGTGTCTTGTCATACTGACTCTGTCTACTCTTCTGTCTACTCCATTGGGCACACACTGGCGGAATTTATTAAGAATGGTGTTTCCTTCACCAGTCTTAATCCATTAAACCACTGGCAGGAGATGTACCTAAATGGTTCTTAATAGTTCTGGCACATGTTGCAAAATTACAATCTCCTCCGGTTCAGGACAGGTGTAGATTTCAAGTTTCAAGATTTCACCATGGTTTTCTGATGTGAGTTATATCTGTTGAGCCTGTCTTGATCTCAACCCTGTTCTTGACACTTTTCTAAAGGCAGCAGATTGGAAAATGGAAAAAATTGTAGCATGATATTTGGGTTCCACAGGGAAGATGGTACGTTCTACAAGAGCAACCTTTGCACCTTTCCGGAGCAGTAGATGTGGCAAGTCTGGTTTGGTTGGTCAGCCCAGTAAGCTGCTACTCTATCGCAAGAAACTAGAGGTCTAGTCTGGAGAAAAGAGTGCCAACTCGTGTGTAAGCTCCAAATGGCTAAAGTTAGTTATTGGTTAACCTGTGCCTATCCTGTGTGTACTGATCACTATTATTTCCAATCAAGATTAGTAAAGAGCCCCAGTATAAAGAGCATCTGGTGTTTTTTTCTTTCTGAGATGACTACCCTACACCACCAGGTCTGTGTGGGCCTACACAGGGGTGAACCTAGCTTTTTTGCCACCTGAGGCGGGCGACAGAAAGCCGCCACCACCCCCCCGGGAGGAGGGGGCGGAACGGAGGGGGCAGGGCGGAGCGGAGGGGGCGGGGCGGCGTTAGCAGGCAGGGAGAAGACCTGCTCTCTGCTAAGCATGAGGGGAGGCGTCTGGAGCAGCACTGCGTCCACTGCTCACTTCCCATGCCGGGCTGCCGAGACGGTGATGCTAAGCCAGTCCAGAAAAGCAAAAATGCCTGAAGTGCGGTGCGGCGCTGGGCCTACAGCTTGTTGAGATGGTGGGGCGTTACGTTCACCATTCCATACAGCAACAAATAATATTGACATATTCCAGTCTGGACACTTTTGGACTCCATCAGGTAAATTGGATCCTATGGGTACATTTGCCATATGCACCTACTGACAATGGACATAGCAAGCACAGTGTAAATATAGTCTAAGACTCCTAGGATATCAATAAATCTTGAGATCAAACCACCTATCATTAGCCAAAGCCATATTTCTTGCCCGTGATTGCACGCCAAGTCGCTGACATGATTGGCGCATCAGATATTTGCATTAATATCCAGGTTCACAAACCTACACAACCTACAGTGATTTCTGAATGTATACTTAGATCTCATAAAAGTGCATGCATGTAAACATTGTGCAAATCAGACCCACAACTGTCAGAGACACATTTGCATGACTAAGGATTGGACATTTACATTTAAAAAAAATGAATACTAATAGTTAAACGATACAAAATAATATCATTCATTCCCATCGTGTGGGTTGCAAAATAACAGTGGTGATCAAAAAAATATCTCTAGAATACAAAGAATATTCAAGTCAGTTGCAAATTATTGTTATCAACTTTTGTGCTGAAATCTGGGTAAGAAATAATTATATATTAAAGTTCTTTCTAAAGTATCAAGTCATTGTGATGGGGATTGTAGCTGATACGTTTCGAGTCTGCTTGGAAAACAACATTTTTAGGGTTACATTACCGCACCCTTCAAAATGAAAATGTCTCTTTAAAAGGTTTTCTGGAGTGAAAATATTGATTCTCCATCCTTAATATACACTCACCGGCCACTTTATTAGGCACACCATGCTAGTAACGGGTTGGACCCCCTTTTGCCTTCAGAACTGCCTCAATTCTTCGTGGCATAGATACAACAAGGTGCTGGAAGCATTCCTCAGAGATTTTGGTCCATATTGACATGATGGCATCACACAGTTGCCGCAGATTTGTCGGCTGCACATCCATGATGCGAATCTCCCGTTCCACCACATCCCAAAGATGCTCTATTGGATTGAGATCTGGTGACTGTGGAGGCCATTGGAGTACAGTGAACTCATTGTCATGTTCAAGAAACCAGTCTGAGATGATTCCAGCTTTATGACATGGCATTGCATTATCCTGCTGAAAGTAGCCATCAGATGTTGGGTACATTGTGGTCATAAAGGGATGGACATGGTCAGCAACAATACTCAGGTAGGCTTTGGTGTTGCAACGATGCTCAATTGGTACCAAGGGGCCCAAAGAGTGCCAAGAAAATATTCCCCACACCATGACACCACCACCACCAGCCTGAACCGTTGATACAAGGCAGGATGGATCCATGCTTTCATGTTGTTGACGCCAAATTCTGACCCTACCATCCGAATGTCGCAGCAGAAATCGAGACTCATCAGACCAGGCAACGTTTTTCCAATCTTCAATTGTCCAATTTTGATGAGCTTGTGCAAATTGTAGCCTCAGTTTCCTGTTCTTAGCTGAAAGGAGTGGCACCCGGTGTGGTCTTCTGCTGCTGTAGCCCATCTGCCTCAAAGTTCGACGTACTGTGCGTTCAGAGATGCTCTTCTGGCTACCTTGGTTGTAACGGGTGGCTATTTGAGTCACTGTTGCCTTTCTATCAGCTCGAACCAGTCTGGCCATTCTCCTCTGACCTCTGGCATCAACAACGCATTTCCGCCCACAGAACTGCCGCTCACTGGATGTTTTTACTTTTTCGGACCATTCTCTGTAAACCCTAGAGATGGTTGTGTGTGAAAATCCCAGTAGATCAGCAGTTTCTGAAATACTCAGACCAGCCCTTCTGGCACCAACAACCATGCCACGTTCAATGGCACTCAAATCACCTTTCTTCCCCATACTGATGCTCGGTTTGAACTGCAGGAGATTGTCTTGACCATGTCTACATGCCTAAATGCACTGAGTTGCCGCCATGTGATTGGCTGATTAGAAATTAAGTGTTAACGAGCAGTTGGACAGGTGTACCTAATAAAGTGGCCGGTGAGTGTAGGTCATCTATATCCGAAGGGCAAGGGCCCGACAATCAACATTGCAACTCACTGAGTGTTCAGCTTCTGTCCACACGTGTTTGTGACATCTTGACATCGCCATATAGGAGACAAGTGGTACTTATAGAGTTTACAGTGCCGATGTCACATACACAATATGACATTCTGTAAGCAGTTATAGCTAATGTTTAGATCCAGCCCCCTTCACCTGCCGATAGGGAAGAGGAGTACATCAAAGTTACTGCAGAACTTTTAGGCACAGCTGATCTCTATATAATTGGATTGCCAACCATTTGCATCAGTTTTTTTCGTATCTGTTAAATCACAGGTGTCAAAAACAATCTTATGTTTTTTGGCCCAGCAGTAGAGACAAAAGCACCATGTGTCAAATCCCAGACAGGGCAGCAGTGGCAAGCAGTTCACGTGCAGACAGTAAGAGCCATGGCCTGTAAATTTCCCGCAGAGCCCCCTACCACACCCACAGTGTTAGATGCCCCTTAAAGTGACCCCCCGGATACTCTAAAACTGTACAATTATTGTACTTACAGAGCAGTGGTGTGGTGGGCAGGACCTCCTTTGGTACACAGCCTGTGAGTAACTGCTACAGACCATTGAATGGTATGGGGGGGGGGGGCTGTAATAGTGCCCCCCCCCTACCCCCTACAGGTAATACAGAGATAAGGATCTAGGGCTACCAAATTATTTAAAAAATGTGGTGCCCCCTTACTAGGGAAAATATAAAATGTAACTTTTAATAAATATGATTATTAAGACATATTGGTGTGTGCAACAGGGCAGTGTACAGCCCCTATCAAAATTAGAAGATAAACAGGTAATGCTGTCACCTGCAACCACACTGCTAAACTTAGTTAATACTAGTAACCCTCAGCTGTGAAAGGGTTAAAAACACTCCAGGACCTAGAGTTGGTATTAGCAATTAGACGTCCCACATATATTGCTACATAGAGACTAGGCAGCCTCTATGAAGTAGCCATCTGGTTTGGACCGCACACTGTTATATCTATTATAGGGTGTAGCTTACCTTAGCCAGGTCATCATAGGCAGGATTATTTCTTAGTCTCCTGAGAAATTACGTTCAGTAATGAAACGCGTAGAGACATTAGTTATACTGAATGCAGCAGATATTGAGGCATTCGAGAGACTAGATGTAGTTATAATGCAGTATATTTAGGCATTTTCTATCAATTGCTTGTCACAGCTCCAACTGCCCTTGTTGAGTGATAGGGGTTTTAGTTGTGTGGATACTGGCATATGGTACAAAATACAGACCAGCTACCATCAGGCTGAGTCTGTTGCATTGCTTTATAACGCCGGTTCCACCTGTTGTAATCCCAACAACACTTAAGACATGCCTCCTATATTAATGATGTAGGGACCAGTCTTTTGGTATATACTTACCTTTCTTGATGTAGCAATTAGAGATGAGCGAACAGTAAAATGTTCGAGGTTCGATATTCGTTTTGAGTAGCCCCTCAATATTCGACTACTCGAATCGAATATCGAACCCTATTATAGTCTATGGGGGGAAAATGCTCGTTTCAGGGGTAGGCAACATTCGATCAAATTATACTTACCAAGTCCATGAGTGAGGGTCGGGCTGGATCCTCCGAGAAGTCTTCTCCGTGCAGCTTCCCTGCGGCATCTTCTGGCTCTTCATTCACTCATTCATTCATTCATTCATCGGGCCTGGACAGAGCCGACTGCGCTTGTCCGCACTACAAGAGGACTTGCGCAGTCTGCTCTGCCCAGGCCCGATGCCTGGCAGAGTGAATTCAGAGCTGGAAGACGCCACGGGGAAGCTGCACGGAGAAGACTTCTAAAGGTAGGAGAAGAACCAGCGTTGATTGGCTGACTGTATAGCATTCGGCCAATCAATGCTGGTTCTGCATCAAACTTTTACATTCGAATAGTGAGTGGTACTCGATCGAGTATGAGTATTTCGAATACCGTAGTATTCGATCGAGTACTACTCGCTCATCTCTAGTAGCAATATAATATATTTATTAAAAGTTATGTTTTATATTTTCCCTAGTAGAGGGCACCCCTTTTTGTAAATAGCCCCCACAGGTAATAGTTTTAGTTAAGTGGGGGGGGGGACTATTACTTCTGGGGGTGCTATTAGGGCACTATTACAGTAATAGTTCCCTTCCAAGGTAAAAACATTACTTGTAAGTGGGCTATTACCAGTAGACGGGGGTACTATTACTGGTGAGGTGTCACTATCTACTGAAACAGCTCTCACAAAAGTCTCTAATGATCTACTAAAGGCTAAATCCAATGGCGACTTCTCTCTTCTTATTCTTCTGGACCTCTCTGCAGCTTTTGACACTGTTGACCATCAACTTCTCCTCACTATGCTCCGCTCAGTCGGCCTCAATGACACTGCGCTCTCCTGGTTCTCCTCTTATCTCTCAGACCGCACTTTCAGTGTATCATTTGCGGGCTCTGTTTCCTCCCCTCTTTCCCTTGCTGTTGGGGTTCCTCAGGGCTCGGTCCTCGGCCCCCTGCTCTTTTCTCTCTACACAGTCCCCATTGGACAAACCATCGCCAGATTTGGCTTCAGGTACCATCTTTATGCTGATGACACCCAATTATACGCATCTTCCCGTGACATCACCCCTGCACTCATACAGAACACCAGTGACTGTCTCTCTGCTGTCTCTAATATCATGTCCTCGCTCTATCTGAAACTAAATCTCTCTAAGACTGAACTACTACTGTTTCCACCATCTAATATATCTGATATATCCATTGCAGTCTCAGGCCTTACTATAACTCCTAGGCAGCATGCCCGCTGCCTTGGGGTCATATTTGACGCAGACCTTTCCTTCACCGCTCATATTGAATCACTCGCACGTTCATGTCACCTCCACCTCAAAAACATCTCCAGAATACGCCCTTTCCTTACCAGAGATACACTAAAGACACTTATTGTATCTCTGATTCATTCTCGCCTTGACTACTGTAATACCTTACTAATCGGTCTTCCCCTCACTAAACTCTCTCCTCTACAATCTATTCTGAATGCAGCAGCCAGGCTCATCTATCAGGCTAGACGCTACAGCGATGCCTCCGGTCTGTGCCAGTCACTACATTGGCTGCCTATTCATTATAGAATAAAATATAAAGTTATTACTCTCATCCACAAGGCTCTCCATAATGCCGCACCTCCCTACATTTCTTCCCTCATCTCTGTCTACCGCCCAACCCGTGCTCTCCGCTCACTCAATGACCTAACACTTACATCCTCTATAATCAGAACCTCCCACGCTCGTATACAAGACTTCTCCCGAGCTGCACCACTTCTCTGGAATGCTCTACCCCGGACAATAAGATTAACTCCCAACTTCTACAGTTTCAAACGCAAACTAAAGACGCAACTTTTCAGACAAGCCTATCACAATTCCTAATGCACAAAATTGTCTGAACACTGTATAAGCAATGCCGCCCCTGCTACCTCTTGTGTCACCCCCTCTACCTCAAGGATTGTAAGCTCTTTTGAGCAGGGCCCTCAGTCCCATTGTGTGAAATGACGTTCTTTGTTATGTATGTCTGTATCTGAACCCTATAAATTGTACAGTGCTGCGGAATATGTTGGCGCTATATAAATAAAATGTATTTTTATTTATTATTATTATTACTGTAGTAGAGCCCCCACAGGTAATAGCATTAGTTATGTGTAGAGGGACTGTTACCTTTGTGGGGAGCTATTAGGGCACTACTACAGTATAAGTCTTCCCCCACAGGTAACAGTATTACTTATGTGGGGGAGGGAACTATTACCCATTGAGGGCTCTTTTAGGGTACTAATAAAGTAATAGTTCCTTGATAAGGTAATATTAGTACTTATGTGTGGGCTATTACCAGTACAGGGGGCACTATTACGTGTGAAGGGATATTATTAGGGCACTATTACTGTAAAAGTGTGCCCCAAACATTAGTTTTATGGAAGGGAACTATAGCTTGTGTGTGTGTGTGTGTGTGGGGGGGAGCACTATTAGGGCACTATTACTATTATCCCCTCAACCCTGTCTAGGCCTCTCACCTCTGCCAGATCAGTCCTTTCTGCGCCAAGCTGACGAGATGCAAGTACATCGAAACAGCTGTCCTTGGCTGAGAAGACTGTATCTGGTTAAATCCCAACAGCATTGCAAACAAAGGCCTCTGAGAAGGTTGGCATGATGTTAAAGGGAGCGTCCTCTATAGGTTTGCTTGACTGAGACTCTGTCTTCCTAATTACATCATGGAAGATAGGCTTACACATTCTCAGTCAGTGCCCTCTATTGGTGTGCATACTTGAAGCACTGGCATCCTAATTACATCATGGAATTCAGATTTGCATATTCTTCCCATGTTCCTTTGCAGTGGAGCGCTCATGGCTTAATAAGACTCCACACACCTATATGGTGATCTCTCCCTATGGAGTTACAATATCCCCTAAACCCTGTCTAAGCCTCTCACCTCTGCCAGATCAGTCCTTTCTGTGCCAAGCTGAGGAGATGCAAGTACATTGAAACAGCTGTCCTTGGCTGAGAGACTGTATCTGGTTAAATCCCAACATCATTGCAAACAAAGGCCTCTGAGAAGGTTGGCATGATGTTAAAGGGAGCACCCTCTATAAGTTTGCTTGACTGAAACTCTGTCTTCCTAATTACATCATGGAAGATAGGCTTACACATTCTCAGTCAGCGCCCTCTATTGGTGTGCATATTTGAGGCACTGACATCCTAATTACATCATGGAAGTCAAATTTGCATATTCTTTCCAAGGCACTATTACAGTAATAGTTTCACCCCACAGGTAATAGCCTTACTTATGTGGGTGGGCTATTACCCGTGGAGGGGGGTACTGTGACGTCATTATTACTGCAATAGTTCCCATCCACAGTTAATACCATTATGTATATTGGGGGAAACTATTTCAATAATAATGCCCTCCCCCCATAGGTAATAGCACTAGTTACGGAGAGGCACAATTGCAAAGGGGGTAGACATGTGAAGTTCTGGTTACAGTCAACCAGGCAATTCATGCAATCCATAGTTACGCTAAGTCTACTACAGCAGGAGATCTTCCTTAAAGTATTATCCATTATTAATTATACAAAGGGTTCATGAGTCTTGGACACCTTTATGATTTCTATATACCCTTATAATAGGAAATATGATGGAAATGACTTATTCCGAAGGTACAGGCCCTTAAAACATTATTAGTTTTGGGACATGTACACAGTAGGACAATCTCCTCACCAGATGTAATTTAGAAGCTAATTATTCGGCTCTCATGGTGTTGACATATGGATTAACATTTGTTTCATTGATCTCGTACAACTAAGTACACGATCACTTACAGCATAGCAACAGAGAGATAAGAACGAAACCTGCAAAAGAAGACAGATGTGTTATTATTGATCAGAATTGCTTATTGGTTTTTAGTTCAATAGGGAGACCTTGTAACAAGAACAATTGCTGTTTCCATTTCCTAGAACTGATATGTGTAACAACAGTCAGCGTCTGTCCATTACTTCTATCTATTCTTAAAGGAACGGAGATGAGTCATGGGAAAAGTACTCCGAAAATCTAAGTAATGGTCAGTCTAGAGCAGCACTGTGTATTCAAAAGCCCTCTCAAGGGGTTAAAGTCCTAAACTTCCAGGATATATCAGACTATATTTGTACAATCCTTAAAGGGATTATCCAGTTTTAAAAATTATGGGCCAAATAACAGGATGCATTAATACTAAACACTTCCTAATATACCCTGTTCAGCATTTATATGATTTATTATCAGGTCATTGACCTTAGCTGTGGCATTTTGTTTTCAAGCTCACTACCCCTCCCTGTGAACGTCACAGCAGCACATGATCATGGATGTAGGAGTGATTTATTATCTGTGCATTCATTGCAGGGGAGAGTGGAAAAGGGAGGGGTATAGTGAGAGCAGTCAGCTGAATCATGGGAAATGTAGTTTGTCCACAGATTCACCGCATGTAAATAACAGTGATACAAGGAGCAGCAAGTAAAACAAAGAAAAGCAAAGGGTGCACAAGGAAAGGGTCAGTATTTAGCACTGCTGTGGATGTATTTGCAGATATTTTTTGGAATAACCCCTTTAATCAAGGTAAGAAGGGAGGCAGTGCTGAAAATACAGTAGATGAAAAAGGGTTCTCATTGAAGTCAAAGGGAGGCTTTTTTTTCAGTACTGAAATTTCACACCAAATTCCTCACTATTTTCCTCCATGTGAATGGATCCTTACAGTTGAGTATTGTACTCTGAATTCTTTTCAGGCCCCAGATGGTGGTGGGTGAGGGGGGGTATGTAAAAAAAAAAAAAAAAAGCTTAACCTCCCATTTCTATTTGCCTCATCCAGTCTTCTTCTCCTGGGCACCCAGCGTCTTCCAGCTCTCTTCTTGATGTCATTGGCCACAGGTCACTGATGTATCATTGAAATGTAATGATGTTGAGGCCCCCCCCGGTAACTCCCGAGGCTCAATCACCTGGGGCTGATGACGTCACAGAGAGAGGGTAGAAGACTTTGAGAAAGCCCAGGGAAGAAAGCCTGACACTACAGCAGAGCTGCTGGAAAAGTGAATATAAGTGTTTTTTTCTTTCTTGTACACTCCTTGGCCTTCAAATACTATTCTCTGGGACCTGAACGGACCCCTCAGTATAATAATAGAACTTCTAAGTCAAATAAATCTTCACTTCTTCTACCATCACTATCCAGATCCTAGTGTATGCCTAGAAAGCAATAGTTAATGTCAGTACCATA
This sequence comes from Leptodactylus fuscus, assembly GCF_031893055.1. Taxonomy (NCBI): domain Eukaryota; kingdom Metazoa; phylum Chordata; class Amphibia; order Anura; family Leptodactylidae; genus Leptodactylus; species Leptodactylus fuscus. The sequence continues at coordinate 45,346,595 of NC_134269.1, forward strand.
TTAGAGACAAGGGATTTGCATAAAATATTGCAATATTTCCCCTTTAAGTTGTTTTTACTTTTAATTTCCTCAGTGCTTGGTTATGATATATAGCGCTATTGCACAGGGCGAGTAGTCACACATAAATCGCCGTGAGAGGCTGGAAGATAAATGGACTGTACGTAAAATTCATTTTCCCACAGTGTAGCCCTCTTTTCAATTTATTAAATGCAGAGAAATTTCAGGAATGGAAGTGATTATCTGTAAACACATAGTGTTGTATTTATCCATGTTAGACCGTGTTGACAGATGCAGTAAAGGGAAAAATGTGATTAACACAAAATATGTAATTTGGTGTAGTACGGTTATTTATTCTAATCCATACTGTGCTGTATATCAGGCAGAAATATATCCTAACATGTTGTACACTGACCACTAGAATTTTTTGGTTTAGGCTTCTCAAAAAATTCCATCGGAAAAAAAAACATAATAGATGTCATAATTATTGTAGAAAAGGACAGGTGAGAAGGAAGAAGGAGGGAGGAGAAGAGAAAGAATAGAGAGAACTCCAAAAACAGGAAGGAGGATGGAGGTAAAAAGGGAAGGAGGGGGTTAAAAAAAAAGATAAGAGATCACAGAAAGAAGGAGAAAGTAATGGAAGAAATGGGAAAGGAATTGAAGAGAAAGAAAAAGAAGATAACAAAAGAGGATGGGAGGAGGGAAGCAAATATAAGAAAATATAGTGGGAAGAGAAACAAAAGAAGAGCAACAAAGGAAGGGAAAAGGAGAAAGATAGTGAACAGGGGGTTTAAAAGAAAAGGAGAAGATAAGAGTGATGGTGAGTGAAAGGTCGGGAAGGAAGAAAGGAATTAAAAGCTAATGGGAAGGGGAGATAAAATGAACTGAAGAATAGAAGGATTGAGGAGGCGAAATAAGAGAACAGTAGGAGAAGGAAAGGAGATAGATTAGGAGGTAAATAGACGGTTATAGAAAGAGGGGGAGAGAAGAAGACAACAGAAGAGAAGAGGACAACGGGAGAGAAGAAGACAACAGGAGAGTGGAGGACAACAGGAGAGAAGAGGACAACAGGAGAGAAGAGGACAATGGGAGAGAAGAGGACAATGGGAGAGAAGAGGATAATGGGAGAGAAGAGGACAATAGAAGAGAAGAGGACGACAGGAGAGAAGAGGTGAGGTTAGAGAAAAAAGAACAGAGGAAAGGTGAGTTTAGATGATAGAAGAGGACAACAGGAGAGAAGAGGTGAGGTTAGAGAAAAAATAGTAGAAATGAGGAGAGGTGAGGTTAGATGAGAGAAGAGGCGAGGTGGAGGAGGAAGGGAGTGATATGAAAAGAAAGAAAAGTGGAGTCAAGAGGAATGTTGAAAGCTGAGAGATGAGGAAGGGAGAAGAAGAGAAAGAAAGATATGGCAGGTAAAAGAAACAGAAAAGATGATAGGGAAAGAAAACAAAAAGAAGATGTGAGGGGATATGATGGGTAGGGAGAGCAGAACAGGAAAATGTCTTAGCTAAGTTGTTTATTAAGCAAGTTAATGGAAAATTAGAAAGGAAACAACCTTTTACAAAACTTCTGTGCACAAGGGAATCAAACAATTCTAAGCACCATTCTGTGTTGCTACTGCTTCTGTTTCAGCCGTCAAATTTGCAATATTAAAAATAGACTTGTATGTTTGATGCTAAATGTGTTTGATCTGCTGTTAAAGACGTCAATGTTGAAACCACTGTAACTGCTGCTTTTCTTTCTGTCAAACATAACATTTTCAAGAGTCATTTTTAAGGCGGAAAATGTGTCCAAAATTGTCTTTGTCTGCAATTTTATAGTACAGCTAGAATAAAACTGTTCTACCCCATCAAGTCGCACATCTCACCGACACCTTGAAATCAAAATTCTCATTTCAGTGACGTTACTCAATCTACATCACTTACAACATCATATTTCCCTAGGAAATCTCTAAATTTGCATGTAAATATCAGTAATAGCCAATATAAATTATGCTAAATCCATTTCTATCAGCATCATTTATTTTAATTAAAAATATGGTAATCATGGTTCATTGCCAGAGATTTATCAATCAAAATGCGGCAGAATTCTGGTTCAATTTGCTCCAAACAATTGTGTAACATGTCTTAGACCACATTTATGTGTTAAAGACACTTTTCAGACTCTTTAACAAAGAAATGGGGCCATGGTTTCACAGGAAAGGGGTGTGGCATTGTGGAAAGGGGCACAGTCTAGGTCAGGGGTCCTCAAACTGCGGCCCGCCAAGCACTTCTGTCTGGCCCCACCGACAACGCCGGGAGGCGTGCATTTATAATGAAGCTCCTGGGGAGCTCGGGCCAGGCCATGTAGCACAATTCACTTTACCTATTGGAGGGCACTGCTCCTGATGTCTGTGCGACCTGCTCTGCCTCCGGCCCACTGTTTGAAAAGTTTGAGGACCCCTGGTCTAGGTTGTCACACCAAGCACCAAAAAAACATACCGAATTTTGGTGAAATTTTCCGGCAAAAACTAAGCCACCTACTCCTCAGCAGTAAAATGATACTATGTGTTAGGACTGTGCAGCACGTGCGGCCAAGGGATCAGGGTTGCAGCCTGTTCCGCTTTCACTCCTCAGTCCAGCATGCATGGGGTTAATAGCCTTGCAGTCGATAGGCGTGGTTGGTCTTCTGAGTGACAGTGGTGCTAACCTATGAGCACCTGGCGTGGGCACCTGGGGCTTGCTGGTTAGACCCGCCTTCCCTCAATGTTCGAGCCCCCTGGAAAAATGGGCTAGCCAAGTGTCCATCAGAAGTGAGCTACTTGGCATACTAAAGCCCCATGCTTGAATCCGATTTCCAATAGCCCTTAAGCTGGGAAGCAGTTGGGTCAAAACTAGAGCATTTGTAGACTCCGGGGCCATGGGAATTTCATGTCAGTTAAATTTGCCCAGCAGAATGGCATTTCCTTGAAAGCTCTTGAGACCCCCATCGATGTTATGGTGGTTGTCAGGCCCCTTTCCATTAACAATATGTATAGAGGTTGGGGAACAAGGCTTTCCCCGACCGCTATGGGCCGGGGACCTGGCCATTTCCAGCTGGCCGTGGGCCCTGTACCCCTCTGGGCCTGGTTGTGGTCGCACTCCCAGTGATCATGATCATTACATCCATACTTTATACGGTCCCCACCTAAACAAATACAGACCCTGAAAAAGATCCAAGAATCAAAATACATTGGTCTGGGAACACAGACCAGACCCCTTAATTTAATAGAGATCCTAGATAAACGTCAAAACACTAACATAGCAGCTCACATTCTCCTCCTCCGTGGACATTTGCTGTTCTGCCCTCTGGATCCTAGTCATGGGACCATATCTGGGCAAGTTCTTCTGCCAGTCCTGCATGCATTTCACCAACAAAACTGCACTATGTATCAAATCTTTGGCTACCATGGTGGAAACCACAGCCCCAGTGGGGGGTCTTCATCTATGGAGATCCTCCCAAGACCTCTATGTTATAATCTGCCACTACCATAGACCTCTAAGTTAATAATAGGAACTTCTAGATGCTCTAGAACTTTGAGGATTGCTTCTGAACTATTTTGACCCCTTGACTTCATTATTCCTATGGAATAGAAACACTTTTTTGGAACAGTTTTGTGTGTAGTAAAATGCATCTTAAACTTTAAAGATAAAGAGCAATGGCATCTAGCTTGAGAATAATGTGCACTTTGGCAGGACTTAATCAATCAATGGTTTACAATGCAAAAGAAAAGAGATTACAAGTGCGTGGGGGTTTTCAGAGGTCCCACGTGGATTGTAGTGAGGGTAAAATCTTTTCCTTGTGCTGTATGTTAAGGGTCATAGTAAGTTCAGGATTACTCCACACAATGATATTTGCATAAATGCTGCTTCACTTTGAACATCTCTGTGAAAGTCTTAAAAGCAAGGCAGAGGCAGAATAAAGGTGACTGGCACTTGGGCTTACCGAGGCATCCAGAAGGGGACCACATGGGTTGGAAAAACGTCTCATGAATCACAGTCAGCTGAGAATGTAGAATAAGGCGATTAACAGTAAGAGAAACGAAGTAAGTCGGTGTGAAAAGCAATTAACACAAAGCGAAAATTAGCTGAATTATAAATAGTGCTAAGCAGCGTTCTTCATTTTTGGAGAAACCCTTCTCCAATGGGATAATTCTTATGCGGTTTACTTTCCTAGCTGTTCACACTTCTTAAGGTGTGATATTATACAATCCTGCATTTCTCTAGTCTTTCCATGGCCAGAACATGTCTTGACTATAGTGTCAATTGTAGCTCAATTTACAAAGGGTTCCATGGGAACACATAGCTTGTTAGCTAATAGCGCACTTACTATTAGCTAAACACTCAAGGAAAGGTTCTCCAAAAGGTTTTTTTTTCTATTATTATAATAGATGTGGCAAACATTAGCTTGACTCTTAAAAAAACAGGCATTAAGTATATGCTTGGGGTATCATCAACTGTTCAACAATCTCCCCACGTATTCTTTTCTACTTAATATCACAAATCCAGGTTAAAAGCAACATTTGGAAACATGTTACCAGCCACTGGATATTAAAGCGCACCTTCAGTTATAAACACCTTTTCATAAATGAATAGTGCTGGTGAATATAAGAAACTTTGTGATATATCTTATTAAAGAGATCTGTTCCCTTCTCCACGTATTAAACTATTCTCCTGCTCCTTAGCTTATATCTGACTGCTTATTTACATTATATTTGTTTCTATATTCAGCCTCACTCACAGACCTCTATGGAGAAGGGAGTGGTGGAGTAAGATTCTCCATCTGGCTAGTTACTTGATTTGTTGTTTCATTCTGTGAACTATTAGCCTCTTATCTACAAACCTAGCAGTGTTGAGTTCAGAATATCACAGCGAAGAAACAGCAATTATTTGAGTTCCTATTCTACCCTCTCCCCTCTTCATAGATTAATATGTAGCATGTGTAAAACTACACTTAGACTGGAATCACACATGCCGTTCTTGTGTCACTTTTTGAACCATACCTAGGAAAGGATACAAAAGAGAACAGAATCGGCCTTTCCTTTTCTTTCTCATTTTTAAAAAAATCTTTTTATTTTTTGTTGTCATAATAAGTGCATATTTGTTTCTAGCTTTAAAGGGATTCTATCATTAAAATGCTAATTTTTGTCCCTAACACGTAGGAATAGCCTTAAGAAAAGCTATTCTTCTCCTACCTTTAGATGTCTTTTTCATGCCACCGTTCAGTAGAAATCACGGTTTTCTTCTGTATGCAAATGAGTAGAGATGAGCGAATACTAAAATGTCCGAGGTTCGAAATCCGCACACTGTTCGACTGTTTGAACGGATTTCGAACCCATTATAGTCTATGGGGGGGAAATGCTCGTTTCAGGGGTAGGCAAAATTCGATAAAATTATACTTACCAAGTCCACGAGTGATGGTCGGGCTGGATTCTCCTTGAAGTCTTCTCCCGGCGCAGCGCCGCCACGTCTTCTTCCGGCTGGAATTCACTCTGCCTAAGCATCGGGGCATAGGCAGAGCTGACTGCGCATGCAAGGGCATGCCCGCGCACGCGCAGTCGGCTCTGCCTAGGCCGGATGCCTAGGCAGAGTGAATTCCAGCCGGAAGACGCCGCGGGGACGCTGCACGGAGAAGACTTCTAAAGGTAAGAGAAGATCCAGCGTTGATTGGCAATGTATAGCATTCTGACAATCAACGCTGGTTTTGCATCGACCCTTAAACTTCGAACAGCTAGTAGTGTTCGATCGAGTATGAGTATTTCAAATACCGTAGTATTCGATCAAACACCTACTCGATCGAACACTACTCGCTCATCTCTACAAATGAGTTCTCTTGCAGCACTGGGAGCAGTCCCCAGCGCTCAAACAGCATTAGGGGCGTCCCCAAAGCTGCGAGAGAACTCTCAAATACCGCCTCTATCTTTGCCTGGAACAGCCTCTCCCTGCATCTTCTTCCGGCGCTGGCTTCATACTTCTAGGCATGCGCAGTCAGCTGTGCTGTCGAACCTCAGGCAGACCCAACTGTGCATGCCCGCGGCAATTTTCCTGTGGAAGCTTATTCAGTAAACTAGTGTAAGTGGCCATTTTCTTGTGGCTGCTTACACAATAAGCTGAGCTAAGCAGCCACAAGAAAATTGCTGCGGGCATGCACAGTCAGCTCTGCCCGAGGCCCAACGGTAGAGCCGACTACCAGCAAATTTCTAGTCTCCGTGGTTTACATAACCAAAAAAAATACCATGAAAACCTGATCTAAATACTGTAACTATAACGTACATTTGTAGCAAACCTTAAATTGACATAGACATTGTATATCTATGTTTGTCAATATAGCTTGGGAAATACCAGGAAATTATAGTAAATATGATTTGCCCCCTTTTTGGCCCATAGTAACACTATTCTTTCGGCACGTCATTGCAGTGTAGCAAAGCTTATAATTTGTGAATGAACTACCGTGAAATACTGCACCTGTGAAACATGCATAAAAATCCAATTTTCCATGGCTGTGTGGTGCCTTTGCACTCCAGTAAATTGTAGGTAGATTGGAAATGGAGAAATTAACTTGCACATAAGATAAATTAAATGAGTCTTTTAAATGGAGAACATGTGATGGGTGTGCATAGAGAAATCCATTTATTTCACAACTCAGGACTTCATTATAGATATTGTTTTCCATTAATGTATGATAAATGAGTATATTTCTGCATGAAATCAGGGGCGCCGGCAATGTTTTTGAACCAGGGCTGATTACTTCATTTTTTACAATCTATATCCAGCATGTGTAAATGAGTTTTCTATATGTTACGGAAACCAATTGTATGTCCATGTACTTGCAGTTCATCATCATGTAGAGCTGGAACAGAGAATGTCAGGGGTATTTTCCAACTATTCTCTGCTTTTGCGTGGACTAATTGTGCTGCCGGAGCATATTATATTAAGTATTTATAGATCCAGCTAAAATATATATGATTACACTATAGGGAAAGATAACATTTGATAAAAGAAGATGAGCATGTCCCGTATACATTGTGAGAAGGTGAATACACATTAGATTTTGGATGGTCATCAGAAATGGACTAGGGTGCCTATGGACAACCAGTAAAATTCATTCCGTAACCCACTATACTGCTACATGCAAATGTTTTCTGATACTTGTTGACATATTCCTAAAATGTAGCTTTGTGCCTAGTCCTTGCCTCTGATTATTTCTGTCCTGGGGTCCTGTTACTAATCTTCTGCCAGGCTCCTGCCGTATATTAGAACCCTTTTAGTTCTGTGACTCAGGCTGCAGAAAGATTTTGCCTGATGACTGGTTATTGGGACCCCTATTGGGAGTGCCGCAACCTGCCCCGGCCTATATTACTGAACTTCCCGGACTAGAGCTGTGAGGCAGTGGCAGAGCTGTAGCTAGTAGGGTTGAGCAATCGGGATCGGCTGGAAAATGATCAAAAATTGGATTATGAAATCTCAAGATCAGCTCAACCCTACTATATATATAATATACAATTAGGGTTGGGCGATCGGTATCGGGAAAGATCATATCCCGATCGGTGATCGAGCAAATTTCACGATTGCGATTGGGATGGGCTGGAAAATTATCGGAAATCGGATTTTAAAATTGATCCTGAAATCTCAAGATCGACTCAACCCTTGTAGCTCGGTTTTCCTGCACCTAGGGCAAATGTTTGCTTAGCTGTTTTTATTCTGTAATACATGAAAGTGAAAGTGTTCATATAGAACTAAAAGTGAAATTATTATGCTCTGGGGTCTTTCCAGATATACCCATGGACGTGTAAAAAAACAACAACCAATTATACCCACCTTCCCTCACCTATTCTGCTGGGCCCCAATCATAGGCCTCAGAAAAGGACCTGGAGATAGCCGAGGACGCCATGAGGAGGCCCAAATAAGGTAAGAAAAGGTGAGTATAATTGTTTTCTATTTTTGTACACCTCCCTTGGGCCTCCATCTATTATACTATATAGTGTGAAGAGACCCTGAACTATAATAATTTCTTTTTCAGTTCATGGGTGACAAACCACCCAAAATCTTTAAAATACTTGAGCCGAATCGGTTTCGTTGCAACTGATTTGCCCATTTCTAGACACAACCTGCAATATTATATGAACTGTAGACATGTTCTATATAGATGAATTCCCATAGAACTACAGTCTGAGACCAGTTATGGGGCAAGACAGTGCAATAACTAATAATAACAAAGTAAGGGAAGGCTCCATTTGTATCTGACTCACTACTACTATTAATGTCCGTTGCTCTCATCCTATGACAGAGAACAATGGGCTGTACAAATAGTAGCGTAAACATCCTCTAATATGCAAACTAATCAATAACTGTAACATCTCTGCCTGTTCAGGTCACTGTGCCACCCTCTGCTCGCATGTGGCGGTGCAGGAGGCGTGTGCAGTTTAGTTCCTTGCTTAGAGTTTTGGTTGCACTGTGTGAACATGGCTCTAGTTCTTTAATTGCATTTGCATCACACCCATCTTCTGCCCTTGTCTGCCTCAGTCCATGAAGTAGTTAAATTTGGTCTTACCCTGTGATTGACAGCCTGCCTTCCTGTCAGGTCCAGGGCGGGTTCATACTCCCCTATTTAGTCTTGGCTCACATTCACACTGGTGCCTGTTATTGCCTTGTGCGTGCAGGCTTTCTCTTGCTGTTATTACTTATATTCTGATTCTTGACCTCTGGCTTTCCCTATTTTGGATTCTGATTTTGACACTGCATTGCTCGACTGTTACTGACCCCTGGCTAGCTGACCTCCCTTCGTTGTTATTGTCTTGTCTGCGTTTTGTGTGCCACGTATATAGGTAGGAATCGTCTCCAAGTTGCCGCCTTTTGCGTAGGATAGGGCCAGGCAAGAGGGAGGGACAGCGGGGGGGCTTCAGCTTAGGGCTCACTGTCTCTTGTGCCCCCTTCTCCCCAGGGTTCACCTACGCACTGGGGAACTGCTGTCTGCACTTCCCTAACAATAACCTAAATAAAAGTAGAAACGTTATTATTTGGCCTATAGAAAGTTTTATTTTATAGCTCTTCTAGTATATGACATCATCATTATGTAAACCAGTGTTTCGCATTATTAGATTTTAGGTGTTTTGCTTTAGTACCCAAAGCCTACGAGTTCTACCCAACATTGCTATACTAACAAAGCAGTTCGGCTACTATTTCCATAGTTTTGTTTTGTGTACTGACTTTATCTTCTTGGTCGCTGAATATTAGGATATTTTGTTTTTCACAATAAATGGCACAAATGGAAACAAAAAAACATAATTGAAAAAATTTGCAATTACCGTGTATCCTGGTTTCCGTATAACTCTGTGAAACGCTGAACCGCAAAGGATACAATTCTCAGCAAGCTGCCATTAAAGTGGAGACAAGCTGCAGTGGACTGTGGAAAATGATCGAGGTTCAGCAGCTGCTCGACTTTCTGCTAGTAATGCATTAGCCTAACGCTAAGTACCAGGCTTCGTAATTTCTGCTCTGTTCTTTGTAATAGCTGTCTACAATACATGCCTATTATCAATATTAATTGTAAAAGGGATCAGGAATTTAGGTTCACGTGAATATAAGTCTTCTTCTAGTCAGTATAGCATTAATTAACCCTGGATCTGCTCCTTTTTATGGAGATTGCACAGTGTTTGGAGGGCACCAACATCTCAATGAAATAAAAGCGTGAGGCGGGAATCATATTCAGATACAGCAACTTTACATACAGAACAGCTCCTGTATTAAGACAGAGAAGCAGTGCTCATGTAGGAGATGTTATCATTGTATCTTTCACTATATATGTATTGTGGGGAAGGTAGCTCGATAGCACCAGTGGTGCAGAACCAACCAGTCGGTAGATAGGGACACAAAATATGCAGGAAACAGGTTTATTTAGAAAAAAAAAAAACCTTTAAAATAAATAAATCTTGACTTCAGGCACAAACTGTTAGGAGTATTTTGGTTCATTGCTTTCTATTTTTCTTACCTGGGGAGTTTTTGGCTGCGCAGTGTCTGGGGTGGCATCCTGGCGCTGCGGGGTTGTCCTGTCGTGAGTATTAGTGCACACCTTCTGACTTGCACACGCGCACTGCTGGTAGGCAGCTTTATCTCCTGGTTGATTAGTCTGTCCTCCCATTTGCACCTGGGAGGAGTGGTCTCTACTCTGTATTTAAACCCATGCCTCCCATGGTTCTGTGCTGAGTGTCGCTTTTACAGAGCTAGGCCTTAGCAGGAGGAGTAGGTGGTGTTCTGGGATAGAGGAAGTTCCGTGGTTGATTTTTGGGAGGTTTGGGTGAACGAGTTGGTTTGTGTGTTTTCCCTCCTGTGTTCACCAATCCTACCTCTGTGTGTTATTGACTGTGTGAGTGAATTGCCTTATCCTTTGATTTCTACTCAGTTTCCCTGTGTTTGTTTCCTAGTGTAAGGTTCCTTCCCATATTGGTTTGGGGGAATCCTTTCCCACATTTTTCCTGTGTGCTGCTTGTGTTGTTAGTCAGCGCACACCCTTGTCAGTCCCTGTCAGTAGCAGCTTCACTTGTTCGTTAGGGGTGACCCCTTTAGTCTCCAGTCCCTAGAGTTCTTATAGGGCATTCCTTCTCCCACTTCCCTCTAGGCCTACGGTATCAGTGAGAGAGGAGCTGTCGGGGTCAGGCTTAGCCTGAGAACAGCCGACCCACACCCGTGAGGCAGGGACCGGGTTAGCTAGTGGGAGTAGTGCAGGGCGAGATTTCCTACTGTTATTCCTTAGCCCCGTTGCAGCTACCTGGACTGACATAACAGTACACTCAGCCGTAAAAAAAAAAAAAAAAGGAAAGGTTCGTTTGCATTATGACGGACCTGAAACAGTTGTACCAGGCGGTGCAGCAGATTTCCACTGAGATGGAGGGGATCAAGCTACGAATGGATGCCATCCAAGCTTCTGGCGTATCTCAGTTACAGCAGTTGGCTCAACACACAGCCTCTCAGGTGGAGGGCATACAGAGGCAGGTGAGTAGCGCCCCTGTGGGTCGGCCTCTGGAGCCAAAAGTCAGCTTACCTGAACCCTTCCGAGGTAAGAGGTCAGATTTTTTCCGATTTCAAAAGGACTGTCTTTTGTATTTCCGGCTACGGCCGTTTTCCTCCGGTTCTGAGGTACAGAGAGTTGGGATTAGTATTACTTTATTGAGAGATGATCCCCTCATCTGGGCACATTCGTTACCAGCCGACTCAGCTTGTTTACTAACTGTAGAGGCGTTTTTCTCCACAATGGGGTTACTGTATGACGACCCAGACAGGGTACGCACGGCTGAGTATAACCTACGACGTGTGGTGCAAGGGGATCACGCTATAGAGAAATATTGCACAGAGTTTCGTAGGTGGGCAGCAGAAGTACACTGGAATGACCCCGCTCTACTTAGTCAGTTTGAGACAGGACTCTCAGACCAGGTTAAAGACCATCTAGTTTCTCACCCTGTTCCGGGAGATCTAGATGAGGCCATGCAGCTGGCAATTAGAGTTGGACGGCGCCTCCGGGAGCGTGGAGACAAGAGTCCTGGGGGGGTTAACCCTCCTCAATTCTCTGTTTTTAGAGAGGACCCGGGGGACCAACCCATGCAGATTGGGGCCACTGTGCGAAGTGCTAGACCCAAGAGTGAAGGGTCCCGCACAGTACGCTGTTTTGTGTGTGGAGGGATGGGACATTTAGCAAGGGTATGCCCCTCCAGAGAATGGTTCGCCAAGGAGAGTAATAACCCCAGGTCTATTGAGGGTAAAGGGAGAAAACCTACTAAGGAGGGAGGTGTGTATGTTTCCTGTACTCAGACTGCCGGGTTGACCCTTGATGGATGGGTAAATGGGCAGAAGTGCCGGATTTTGGTTGATTGTGGTTCGGCAGTCAACCTTTTTGACTCAGAGTTTTGCGAGCAACTAAGGGTGAGTCCTTTGGTCTTGAAGTCTCAGATACCGATGTGGGCTATTGATAAGACCCCTCTACAGCAAGCTGTCATCTCCAAACAGGTGGAGGGTCTGGAATTTATTGTGGGTGGCCACAGGGAAGAGATTAACTTGTTCTTATTGTCTAAGTTACCAGCACAAGTAGTGTTGGGGTGGCCCTGGCTGAAGCAGCATAACCCTATTATCAACTGGGAGACCGAGTCAGTAGTTTCTTGGGGGCAGGGGTGTAATGGTCGATGTCTGCCCATATCCGTTATGTCTTTGTCTATAGACAATTTGCCTCAAGAAATATGTGAGTTCAGGGAGGTCTTTGAGGAAAGGGCAGCCAAGACATTACCACCACATCGCACCTATGATTGCTCAATTAAATTTATACCAAATGCAGTGTTACCCAAGACAAGGTTGTACAATCTCACTATTCCAGAGAGGGAGGCGCTCAAGGAGTATATTGAGGGGAGTCTAGAGGTGGGGCATATTCGCCCATCTAAGTCCCCAGTAGCAGTGGGGTTTTTCTTTGTAAAGAAGAAAGATGGAGGGTTGCGCCCTTGTTTGGATTTTAGGGAGATTAATAAAATCACGGTGCGGAATCCCTATCCCATCCCGTTGATCTCGGATCTATTCAGCCAGATTACGGGAGCTCGCTGGTTTAGTAAAATAGATTTACGTGGGGCGTATAACTTGCTGAGAATCAAGAAGGGGGATGAGTGGAAAACAGCGTTTAACACACCCCTAGGACACTTTGAGAGTCTGGTGATGCCTTTTGGTCTAACCAATGCGCTCGCGTTTTTTCAGAATTTTATTAATGATGTACTAAGTGCCGTCATAGGGAGGGGGGTTGTGGTCTATCTGGACGATATACTCATTTACACCCCGGATTTGGAGACTCATTGGGAGAGAGTGAGAGAGGTTTTAGATCTCCTGAGGGTTAACCAATTAAGTGCTAAGCTGGAGAAATGTGTGTTCGCGGTCAATAAATTATGTTTCCTTGGCTATATCCTATCGGACAAGGGGTTCGAGATGGACCCTGAGAAGGTCAGGGCAGTCTTGGAGTGGCCGCGACCTGAGAACCTAAAGGCGGTCCAACGGTTCTTGGGATTCTCCAACTATTATCGCCAGTTTATTAAGGGATTTTCTGAGGTTGTGAAACCCATCTTGGACTTGACTAAGAAGGGGGCTGACTGTGCTAAGTGGTCGCCAGAGGCGCTAGCCGCGTTTGAAGAATTGAAGAAGCGATTCTCGTCCGCTCCCATTTTGAGACAGCCGGATGAGAGGTTGGCCTTCCGAGTGGAGGTGGATGCCTCCTCGGTGGGGGTGGGAGCAGTACTTTCTCAGGAGTTCGAGGAGGGTACGCATCCCTGTGCCTTCTTTTCTAAGAAATTCTCTGCCTCTGAACGGAATTATGACATCGGAGATAGGGAATTACTGGCAATAAAACTAGCGTTCGAACATTGGCGTCATTTCCTGGAGGGGGCCAGAAGGCCAGTCCAGGTATTTACTGATCACAAGAATTTGGTTTATCTTGGGTCGGCGAAGAGATTAAATGCACGGCAGGCCAGATGGGCTCTATTTTTTGCGCGGTTCCACTTTACCGTGACTTATGTGCCGGGTTCGAAGAATGTTAAGGCTGATGCTTTATCCCGGTATATGTCAACCGAGGAGGAACGAGAGGTGCCTGCCACTATTCTTGGGGATGGAGTGGTGGTAGCAGTATTGGGCGCGAAATTGGAGAAGGCCTTGATCAAAGCGCAACACGCTGCACCTTCCAAGATACCTAGAAACAAGCTGTTTGTCCCAACTACTCTCCGACAAAGTCTCCTGAGGGAGTGTCATGAGTCGGTTCTTGCTGGTCACCCGGGGGTTTCAGAGACCATGAGATTGGTGTCTAGGAATTTTTGGTGGCCAGGGTGGAGTAGGGATGTCTTGCAGTTTGTTCAAAATTGTTCGGTCTGTGCAAGAGCCAAGGCGTCGCATACCCGTCCCCACGGTCTTCTACATCCATTGGAACCTCCTAAGGCACCTTGGACTCATCTGTCTATGGATTTCATCACGGGCCTTCCAGTGTCTAAGGGTTTCACGGTCATTTGGGTAGTCGTTGACCGCTTCACGAAAATGTGCCATTTGATCCCGTTTTCCAGGCTGCCATGTGCCAAGACACTATCAGAGGCATTTATTAAAGAAATTGTAAGGTTGCATGGTCTTCCTGAGGAGATCGTTTCGGACAGGGGACCGCAATTTGTGGCTAAATTCTGGCAGGCTTTTTGCAGCAGGTTGGGAGTTACACTGTCGTTTTCCTCCGGGTTTCACCCGGAGTCTAACGGGCAAACAGAGAGGAAGAATCAGGATGTGGAACAGTTTTTGAGGTGTTTTGTTCGAGAGAACCAGAATAATTGGGCTGACTTTCTCCCCCTGGCAGAATTTTCCCTAAACAACCATGATTCCAACGCCACAGGCACCACACCTTTTTTTTGCTCCGGTGGTAGACATCCTGTTTTCGGAGTATTTTCTTCTATTTCTTCCCCAGTTCCGGAGGAGGAGCTGTTTTCTAAAAAGCTGCAGGGGGTATGGTCCCGTATCCGAGAGAATCTGGTGCGGGCGTCGCACCAGGCTAAGGTCCAGGCGGATCGGAAGAGAGGAGAGTTGCAGTTCTTCCCTGGTGAGATGGTTTGGTTGTCCACCAAGAATATCAGGTTGAAGGTTCCTAGCAAGAAGCTGGGTCCCAGGTTTGTGGGTCCTTTTAAGATCATCAAGATGGTAAATGAAGTGGCGGCACAGCTGCAACTACCTAAAAGGTGGAAGATAAACCGGGTGTTCCATGTCTCCTTGTTAAAGAAGGCCAAGAAGGGAACGTCTCCAGTTAAGGTTCCACCAGTTTCTGAGTCCGGGGAGTATGAGATATCCCGAGTTCTGGATAGCAAATATGTTCGGGGGAAGCTACGGTATCTGGTGGCATGGAAGGGACATGGTCCTGAGGATAATTCTTGGGTTCTGGAGTCGGATATGTCAGCCCCCAGACTCGTGGAGAAATTCCACAAGGAGTTCCCGAAGAAGGATGCTCCTAGAGAATCCGGAGTCTTCTCCTTGAGGGGAGGATCCTGTTAGGAGTATTTTGGTTCATTGCTTTATATTTTTCTTACCTGGGGAGTTTTTGGCTGCGCGGTGTCTGGGGTGGCATCCTGGCGCTGCGGGGTTGTCCTGTCGTGGGTATTGGTGCACACCTTCTGACTTGCACGCGCGCACTGTTGCTAGGCAGCTTTATTTCCTGGTTGATTAGTCTGTCCTCCCATTTGCACCTGGGAGGAGTGGTCTCTACTCTGTATTTAAACCCATGCCTCCCATGGTTCTGTGCTGAGTGTCGCTTTTACAGAGCTAGGCCTTAGCAGGAGGAGTAGGTGGTTATCTGGGGTAGAGGAAGTTCCGTGGTTGGTTTTTTGGAGGTTTGGGTGAACAAGTTGGTTTGTGTGTTTTCCCTTCTGTGTTCACCAATCCTACCTCTGTGTGTTATTGACTGTGTGAGTGAATTGCCTTATCCTTTGATTTCTACTCAGTTTCCCTGTGTTTGTTTCCTAGTGTAAGGTTCCTTCCCATATTGGTTTGGGGGAATCCTTTCCCACATTTTTCCTGTGTGCTGCTTGTGTTGTTAGTCAGCGCACACCCTTGTCAGTCCCTGTCAGTAGCAGCTTCACTTGTTCGTTAGGGGTGACCCCTTTAGTCTCCAGTCCCTAGAGTTCTTATAGGGCATTCCTTCTCCCACTTCCCTCTAGGCCTACGGTATCAGTGAGAGAGGAGCTGTCGGGGTCAGGCTTAGCCTGAGAACAGCCGACCCACACCCGTGAGGCAGGGACCGGGATAGCTAGTGGGAGTAGTGCAGGGCGAGATTCCCTACTGCTATTCCTTAGCCCCGTTGCAGCTACCTGGACTGACATAACACAAACTGAACAAAATAAAATACAGCCTTAACTTAAAGTAAAACAATAATAAAATCCTGCTCGTCTGAGCAACTAACTAAACAGTAAAAATAATATAACTATACGTGTGGTTTACTAACAGCCACACAAACAAATCACTAAGCATGATACCATCTCACTGGACTCAAAGCAACAGGACAGACCCAGACACCTCCTTTCACTCCCTAGATCTGCACTGAATTGCAGGTTCTTTTATAGCCCAGTATTGAGACCAGGACCCACACCTGGGGCTGAGGCCTATTCCAGACCCAACCTGGACCACCCATATGTCAGAAACCTGGGGCTAATATATTTGGACTTCAGCACTTTGCCTGTTATCTTCTCACAGCATAAAGATATATCCTAGTTTGCTTTTCATTGTTATAGGAATTCCCTTGCTTACTAGATTTTTGTTTCATTAAATTCTCTTATGATGTTACTCCGGACATAAAGTGCATTTGCAGTGAATGGCAGAGGTATACATTGGATAGAACGGTACTGTTACTAGAAGAAAGTAGCCATGGATTGTAATATTATCCACCCCTTTAGAGGTTAAAGGGGTATTCCCACCTCACATACTCACCAGTCTTCACTGCTGTAAAATCTTCTTTCTTCCATGTTTCTTGCATCATTTGGTGGGCGGTGTTTCACACGCAACCTGCCGTTCAGCTCCACCCCCAAATTAACAGATAGCTCCGCCCACCCATATTGGACTATGAAGTACAGGCAGCAGCAACTCCATTCTGTGTTACATACAGAGACTGCCTGTCTCTGCCATAATGAACACAACTGAATTAGCTAGCCTGATAACTGGGAGAACAGAAGAAATGAAAGCAGCTCCTCTCCTCTATCTGCTAACAGGAAGCTAGGTCACGTGGTGTAGACACAGGAATAGCTAGATACACAGGCTCGCTCCTGTGCACTTAGCCCCTCCTTCCTCCCCCCTGAGAGCAGCAGATACATCACTTGACTCATGAGCAGCTAAGTCAGGGCTGTGGCCACAAAGAATTGATGGGTGCCGGCATACGTGCACTCCCCATTGAAATCAATGGGAGGCTTTTTTCCCTATTATTTTCAATGTGATACCCGCATATATATAGGAAGGGATCGTTTCCAAGTTGCCGCCTATTACATAGGATCGGACTAGGCAAGCAGGAAGGGACAGTGGGGGGCTTCAGCTTAGGGCTCACTGTCTATTGTGCCCCTTCCTCCAGGGTTCAACCAAAGCACTGGGGAACTGCTGTCTGCACTTCACTAACAGAATAGCAAGCCCAAATAACCTTCTGCCATTGCTTCCCTCCAGGTCAGCATGAATCCTATTCAGGCCTTTGCAGCCAATATGGAGGGATTGGCAGCTCTGGTAGCTGAACTAGCTAGACAGTTTCAGACCCTTACTGAGGCTGCTGCATCATCCCCAGCTGTTTCTTCACCTAATAAGGTCAAAATATTACTCCCTGATCGTTTCTCTGGGGGCATCACAGACAAAAATGGCAGAATTACAATAGAAGATAACACCTCTGTTGAAGGCACAACTGACGCATCATTGTACCCAGCATAGACAATAGATGTCCCAGTTTATCTAGACTCCCTTCTTGCACAAAACCTGTCTAGAAAACCTTAATCTATTGCTACCTTGGACATCACTAAATGGCAGCCCCTATACTCATGTGCATTAAAAAAAATCTACAATCCGAAAAACAGATTAGAAAACATTTCACTATTTCATTTTAATAAATGAAAAATAGTTGTGATTCTCAAGTAAATTTTACATAACACATTGGCAGGGAAAGTGAATGAGATCTGGAATTGATTGAAAATATTGGATATGATAATTTTTATTGAAATGTGACAATTTTAGTTACGGTTAAAAGACCATAGAGCTGAGAATACATATAGCACGTGTCACTTTAACTAATGATGCATGTTACCTACTCTGTATACACATCTCTACTAATTAGATACATACTAACACATTAATGTAATAACTTTAATTACTCATGTCTCAGATATCGATGCTGCGGTAATAGTAGAAGCATGAGCAACGTCTGGCGGATTCACCAACTGCATTTCATATTTCCATATTTAGCTTCCTAGTTTAATTATGAGTTTTCGGATGTTTCTCACATATTTATAAGGTCTAACGCTCATTTTATAAAAAGTAGACACAAGTTTAATCATCTTACACCTTGGAATAGTTGTAAAACAGCGCAATACAGGCGGTAATGCCATCAAGGCCGGGTCACAACTGTAATGGAAAGAGACCCGATGGTTGGCCCCAGAATTAAATTCTGATGACCTGTTGTCATAGTCTATGTATGTGCCAGTGCCAGGACCCTGTCCATTACACCTGGACCCTCTTCATTTACCACCGCTCTTGCTCTACCTATCACCGGCGGTGGAACTGACCATAACACAACCTATGCAACTACATAGAAACCCATAGATCAGAGGGGCGACATAGTGGTAGGTTACATTATGGCTTTTTTGTTTTAAATTATCTGTTACCTATTGAATTATTCTAACAGGTAACAGCCATTTCTTATTGATCCCAGCATCTGTCCAGTTTCACTCCAGCCTCCAGAGATCACAGAATATTATACCGGGACGCTGAATGTGACGTCTGGATGCTGAACAATGGCTTCCCCGGGAGGCAACAGGACTGGACAGGATAAAGGACTGGTAAGTAGCAAACATCGGTCGCTACCAGTTGGAGATAAAGACCTAGGGGACAACACATGGTGGATGGGCTGTAAAAGGGGACAATATATAGTGAGTGAAGGAGCCGTAAAACAGTACAATATACAATGGGGGGCTGTAAAAGGGGAAAATATAATGGGGGATGCAATAAAATGGGACAATATACACTAGTGGGGGACTGAAAAGGGTATAATATAGTGGCAACATGGTGGCTCAGTGGTTAGCACTGTAGCCTTGTAGTACTGGAGTCCTGGGTTCGAATCCCACCAGGAACAACATCTGCAAAAAGTTTTTATGTTCTCCCCGTGTTTGTGTGGATTTCCTCCCATTCTACAAAGACATACTGATAGGATAAAAAAAATGTACATTGTAATCCCAATATGAGGCTCACAATCTACATTAAAAACAAATAAAAAAAAATGGTATGATATATTAGGGGAAGTTATAAAAGCAAGCAATATAAAGTAGTGGGGGCATAAAATGGGACAATATACAGTGAAAGGGCTATAAATGGGGACTGTATAAATGGATGGCATAAAAAGGGACACTCTACAATACAGAAGGAGCAAAAGGTGGCATTGTACTGTTAGTGGGTTATAAAAGTGGACATTATGTTGTGTGTGGGCTATAAAAGGTAGCTTTATACTGTGTGGGGGCCAGTAAAGGAAACAATATGCCAATATGCCATGTTGGGACCAGTAATGGGAGTTTTAAACTGGGTGTATTTTAAAGTAATGTAAAATGTCATGGGGATGGAAACCTGACCAACCCATTATAGTCCAGGGGGTCTGTCAGGTTAGTCAATAAATGTATTAATGTGTGGCCAGGGGCCCCCAAAAAAATGTGCCTAAACCATAAGATTAAACACAAGAATAATAAGGAGATAAACAATTGCTCTCAAACTCATAATTTCTGGAAAACTTGTTACGAACCTCTAGAATCTCTAGTTGTAACATGCAGTACTTATCAAATTATCAATGATGAATATTCTGAATTGGTCCTGCACCCATTTTTTACATAAAGTCATGCTAATTGCATGATCCAACTGCAGTATAAATAAAATATATTGTTATGGAGAACTTGTGATCACACAGGACTGAAGGTTTACCAAAGGAAGTATAATACTAAGGTTGAGTTCACACAGGGTTTTTTGGTCTGGAATTTGAGTTGGAGACCGCCTCAGATTCTAGACCAAAAAACGGTAGCTGCGACTGGATGCCGGTAGAGTGTCGCGGCACTCGCTCCGGATTAGGCCCAAATGAATGGGCCTAGTTGGGAGGAGGGAGTGAAGAATGAACATGTCGCTTCTTTTTTCTGGTTGCCAGAACAAACTGCTCCTGGAAAAAAGAACTGACCGGCCGATTCCGCCTTAAAATCCTGACCAGAATACCCCGTGTGAACTCAGCTGATCTGAGTGTTTCATTCTATTTATATAGGATTTTGGTTTTAGCCATTGACAACCCTTTCAAACTAAACAGTAGTTCACATTTATAGTATAATGATAATAAAAATATACAGTATATTGAGTAAGAATCTTGAGCTTCTAAGAAGAGATGGCCTAGTGACCTCTGTTATGTTTCTGTGCTAGTCCTCAGATGAGTGGTTCTGCCTGTTCATCTTAGTAATTGGCGGGGCTTTCAGCACCCAGACCCCCATCCATCAAAATTTATGACAAGTCACAATGACATATCAGAAGTTTGTAAAAACGATAGGCTACTATTAAAAAAGTGATTTTAAAACTTCAGAGGACTAAATGTATGTTTTGACTTTACACGCCATTCCATTTCATGCCTTTGGACTTTTGTGCGTGAAAATCCCCAATTTTCGATATAGTCACACCAGCTCATCCGGAGTTATTCCTTGGCCAATGCCATTCCAGGTCACATATCTTTCAGAAGCTGTTTACAGATGGAAATAACCTGTGAATTTTGAGACCATGCTTGCATGATTTTATGGCCGATCGTATGGTTGTCTCTACGTGTGGACTAATATGCAGTTAAAAATGGGCCACATTTTAACAATGAAACCTGCAAATGAGCAATCCATAGTCTGTTTCACAGCAAGAGTGGAAATCTGAGCATTTGATTTTACACAATGCAAGTGTCTGCCTGGTGCTGAGAAACCTGTGAAGCCGGGTATTTAGCACTTTATTGCAATTCTCCTATTTTATGTTCAGACGGTTGCTGCAGAGATGATCCTGGCACAAAGACAAATTTAAAGAAGGATTCAAGTCCTGATGGGAAACTACCATGGAGTGCTATGGGAGGGAATCTAATTGGCACTTATGAAGATTTGCTTTGAATAGTCAATTTTCTATGTTAATGTCAATTTTCTATGGTATGTAAAAGTATTGCTTTCACCCAAAGACTCATTATATGCTGACCAGTCACAGTTATCTGTATCGTGAAAAAAGACTAAACAACTGAACGAGGACCTTTCATGTCTTCATGCATATACGGTTTTATATACTGTTAGACAGCCAACAGTGCACCGAATTCACTGCTTTCACGTTATGTGCCCCGGAGCTGGAGATATTGTTGCAATTAGTTTTGGCACCAATATCTCCCCACTGTCAGAATGGAGCCCTGTATTGTCAGAGAGGGTGTTCCTTGCCACCCAGGGATGACGCCGAGCTGTGACGAACGCCCCCCAGTAGAAGTCTATGGATGAGTGTGGGGGAAAGGGGTGTGTTCCTTAAAGCCCAACAAAGACGCTGAGCTATGAGGAATGCCCTTCTGACAGTGGGCAGATATAGGTACCAAAATTAATGACAAAGATATCTCCAGCCCTGGGGCAAATAACGGGAAAGCCAACAATGCACAGTTTTTTATTAAAGGGATTCTACCATTAAAATCAAATGTTTTCTTGTTGACACGTAGGAATAGCCTTAAGAAAGGCTATTCTTCTCCTACCTTTAGATGTCTTCTTCATGCCGCCGTTTGGTATAAATCCTGGTTTTCATTGGTATGCAAATGAGTTCTCTTACAGCACTGGGGGTGGGCCCCAACATTCAAACAGCACTGGGGACGTCGCCAATGCAGCAAGAAAACTTTCCAGCGCTGCCTCCATCTTCTTCAGGAACGGCCTCTTCATGCATCTTCTTCCGGCGCTGGCGGTCAAACTTCTAGGCCTCAGGCAGAGCTTACTGCACATGCCCCCAGCCACAAGAAAAATGGCCGCTTACACAGTAAGTAATGAACAGATGAACTTTTATTATGTGTACAGTACATGCTCTTAGTAATGGAACAATGAAAATCTGTATACAAGACATATTCGGATGAGGTAGTGTACTTCAGGGAACATGGTCTCACAACTGATGATAGTAGGAAAATAAATGGACTCTGGTAACAAGGTTAGTGGAAATATTCACAGGGTAGTATCCCAGGGCTGGGAGATAAGACAAATAAAAGCTACTGTACTAGATAACATATAAATATACAATTTGAGTCTATAAAGAATTCTTAATCCTATAAAGAACAACCAATGTCTATCAGTAATTGTAACATCAAAGTAAATCTGTCATATGGAAAGTGCATTGGAATCTTCAGGAAGCATAGCGCAAGATGGATATACCGATGCACCCACAATCCAATTGCGAGGAACGTTACATTTGTTGTTGCTGCTGTAAAGTTGTTGTGTCAACGTAAGAAAGCTTCCTGTTAGGATTGGTTGTTGCTGCTTAAAGGTTGCCATGATAACATAGGGATGCTTCCTGAGCAGGCCTTTATAAACCACTCCCTCATCACCCATCTTTGCTGGCTAATTAGTTTGCAACTTTCTGCTTGGCTCCTGACATTGATTTGACTGTTCTAATACTGACCTTTGACTGTGTTCTTGGATTCCTCTCCGTCTTGCGATTTTGTACTGGCGTTCCCGATTGGTTTCAACTATTGGCTTTGTTTTCTGGATTTGTCTTCATCTAGTGATTTGGCTCCTTGTTGCAGTCTTCAGCTGCTTAGCCCATGATTGATGACCATTCTTTTATCTCTGTCCCTGTGAGTAGTTTGTGGATTTGGTGTTAGGTTTCTGCTGCATTGCGTGATACAATTTCTGTTCTGGTGACAATTCTGGTCCTCAGATTCAGCAAAAGTCCATCTCTTCTTGCAATGAACTCAGGTGAAGGCGTATAAGGCCGGTTTTGGTTTGCAGCAGTATATCACCTACTGCTCACAGTTGTCAGCCCATTACTGCCCATAATGATGCTCCAATAACAAACCTACATCACAGGTTATAGCCCCACCCTTGAAAACACAATGCAAAATAAAAATTACCATAACGGAGAGGAAAAACTATCTTAAAATGTTTATTTTAGTAGTACTTTGTGCTATAAAATATTTTTTAAAAAGTGAAAACCAGACATGTTTCCCTCCTCTTTTGCTCTTTTGTTAATATTTTGTTGATATAAAAAATAAATAAAAAAAACATACAAAAATAAATACAACATAAAAATAACACCCTATGTATCACCAAAACTGCACCTATGAAAAAACCCAAAATATGGCTGGTCCTGAGCCAGAGAAATTGGGCTACTACTGAAGTGGTTAATGTCCTGCACAGTATTTCAAATAGTTTGTGATCTTGACTTTGACTGGGCCATTGTGGGACCTTGATTCTTTTCAGCCATTTTGTTGTAGATTTGCTGGTGTACTTGGGATCATTTTCCCGTTGCATGACCCAGTTTTGTTCAAATTGCAGGTGGTAGATAGTTGGCCTGACATTTGACTGGAGATTACTTTGGTGTACAGAGGACATCATGGTCAACTTAATGACTGCAAGGTTCCCACATCCTTAAAAGTCCAATTCATCTCCTCTCCACCACCATGCTTGACAGTAGGTATGAGATCTTTATGCTGATGTGTTGAGTTTGGTTTTCAGCATTATGGCTAAAAATCTGCTCTGTGGTATGGTCCATCCAAAGGACATTGTTCTAGAAGTCTGCTGCCATGCTTTCTCTTGGCCGTACTTCCAAATAAGCCATACTTAGTTTCTTTCTTATTTTGCTATCGTGAACTTGAACATTTGCTAACTGAGGCCTGTAGAGTCTTAGAGTCTGACCTTGGGTTGAATTTTCTGGGACATCCACTCCTTAGAAGATTGTCAACTGTAACCATCTTGAAATTCTTTTACTTGTGAATAATGTTCCTTGATGTATAATGGTGGACCTTCAATAGACCAGGTGTCCAAATACATAGAACCATAGAATTCTTGTTTTTCTTCTGACTGTACATGCATAAGTAATTAGAGAAAGTTTATCATTTCAGTAACTTTAATTTCAAATCAGATTAGGAAACACTGACATGAAACAAGACAAAAAACATTATGGCACATGACAATATAGTGTAAAGCAAGATTTCCTTGTCCTATATTCCGCTAATGGAAATGAAAGTATGGAGTTTGAGTGCTATCTGCTGAAGGACAAATAAAAACCTGCGTTCTAATCCCCCTCATCACAAGATAAGCATTTTCTGTGCCAAAACCTGACTGTTCTTCAATGAGACTCAAGTGCTTGGCACTTTCTGCAAACACAATGGAATTACTTATTCTACATCCTTCCCTGAACCATCCTGCACATGAAGAAAGGCTCTGCCAAGTGGGCACAGTTCACTCCTAATGAATCTAATTCACTGTCTCCCTGGAGGAATCAAATGTTCTCTTATGTAATAAAGAAAAATCCAAAAGTCAGCTTTGCTTTTGGAAGGTCCCAATTTCGAGAGTGAAGGACAAAGCATGTTCTGAAGATATTTCCATAATCATTGGCTAATGAAGAACACACTAGAAAGGGTCATGTTCTAAGGATGAAGTCAACATGATATCATTAGGGAGATTTGACTAGCATGTAATACTCAAGGAATTGGCAAGTATCAATAACAGCCAAATGCTGAGGAATCAGAAAATTGTGAGATGCTAAACCTGAAGAACTTAGACTTATACAAATTGGGGCATATTTACCAATAGAAGTCTACATTTGCCCCAAAATTTATGGTGCATGGCATTTATGACATTTATGCACACCATGCATCAGAAAGAAAAGAAGACAAAATCAACACTTTTGAAAAATTTGCACCAGAATGGTTGTGGTTTGGAAGTGTCTCACAATACAACACATTTATGAAACAGAAAAGAACAAATATGGTGCAGAATTTTCCAATTTTAAAATTGTGTAAACTTATAATTTACTTTGTGCGTCCATAAGTGAGAGATCATTTGTGTCTGCTTATTTTGATCCAAAAATTTGAAGGTTTTTTTTTATGCATTCAACAAATATTTTTTTCTTTACAACCTGCGAGTTAAGTATTTTGCCTACATATTTTGCGCCAAATGTTTGTCTCATGGTGAAGTTCAACACTTTTAGTTGGATGGGATTTGAGATAGAATTTTGGAACTTATAGAAACAGTCCAGATTTGTGAAGGTCGGTATGATAGTCATAAAAACGTCTAAAACTATAAATGGGATTTGTAGTGCAAAGTTTGACAGTATTGATCAATGTGTCCCAACATCTCAAAATTACAACTTTAATTTTAAGAGATAATGAAGGAATATTGCTGGAGGTCTTGTTATATATTTAATTAAAGGGGTTTTCCGAGACATTTTATTTAATAACCTATCCAACTGATCGGCCCAGGTTTCAGACCCGTGCCAATCTATAACTGATGGCCTATCCTAGGGATAGGTCATCAATTAATAAGGCTGCTAAAATGTTTAATAACCTCAAGTCAATGCTATTTATATGACTATTATATTAAAGGAGTAGCACAGAAGTAAAAAAAAATATTGCTTTCCTCCAACATCAGCTGTGTTCTTTAACAAAGTATATTCTTGCAGAGTTAAGATATGATATTCCTTTAATAGTGGGGAAATTCAGTGTGTTACAGCAGCATGGATATTACAGTAATATGTTACAAGAAAAGAACACATACAAGCTCATAGCAGATAGAAAAGATACTAGGAGTCATAGCAACTAAGAAGAAAAGAAAGACTTCAGGATCATTTAGTTCTCTGTGCGGAGTGGTCTTCACTTAGCCTGATGTTGTTATACAGCCTGACTGCAGTTGGGAGGAAGGACCTCCAATAGCGCTCCCTCTCACACTAGGGGTGAAGCAGTCGGTGACTAACAGTACTGCACAATACTATAACAGTCTCACACATGGAATGGGAGTTGTTCTCCAGCATGGAGCTCACCATGGACAGTATCCTTCTGTCACCCACCACCTGTACTGGGTCCATGGGGCTCCCCAGATTAGACCTGGCCCTTCTAACCAGCCTGTCAAGCCTATTTCTATCCTTGGCTGGTATACTACTCCCCCCGCAGGCCACTCCAAAGAAGATGGCTGATGCTACTACAGAGTTGTAAAAGTCCCTAAGAAGTGTCCCCTGGACTTCGAAGGTCCTCAGCCTCCTGAGCAGGTAGAGTCTGCTGTGACCCTTTCTGTGTAGCACATCCAGGTGTTCTGCTCAGTCCAGCTTATTATTGAGGAGCACACCCAGGTACTTATAGGTCTTGACTATCTCAATGCCTATCCCCTGGATGTCCACCACTTATTGAAGTCCACCACCATCTCCTTGGCCTTTCCAGCATTGTTCCTGAGATGGTTCCACAGGCGACAATCCACAAAATCCTGGTTTAAGTCTCTGTACTCCCTGTCGTTTCCGTCAGTGATGAGGTCTACTATTGCAGAGTAATTGGAGTAATTTTGCAAGTAACAGCTGGATGAGTTGCACCTAAAGTCAACAGTGTACAGTGTGAAGAGGAAAGGGGCAAGAACCTTACCTTGTGATGCCCCCATACTACAGATCACAGTGTCTGACACACAGCCCTGGGCTGTCACATACTGAGGTCAATTTGTGAGGTAGTCTAGAATCCAGTTGGACAGGTGATGGTCCATTCCAACAAAGTCCAGCTTGTCACTCAATAACCTTTGTTGAATTGTGATAAAAGCACAAAGGCTTAATTCCCTTTTCAACTCTCCATGTCTTCTTTGTCTCATTTGCACCCAAAAACAAGTGCTCACCACCGGACAGAGAGTGCCACAGGGAAAGCCATCACCAACACCAAAGAATGACCCCATCAACAATGTGCCTCACGGCCTATAACAGGCTTTGGTGCCAAAGTCACAGTGATATAAGTAAGAGTAGACACAATCTTGGGTCTCCTCACTACTAGCCCAAGGACGTTGCCATACTCTAACCGACAATGGGTCTCAAACTTAGATTCATATTTTTATGCACATTGTAAGCATTAATAGTGAAATGTGCCCGTATAAATTGTGTCCGTGCTCGAATCTTTAGCCTTTTGGATATTTTGACTTTAAATACAATTTTAAGCATACCCCTATTGAAATACTAGTTATCACAGTGAAGGTTTCTACCATACATGAGCAGGTGAAGTGACCTTATTTTGAGGTACACTAGTTTTACTCTTTATATACAGAAGTGACTCCATTTACCCTTGGCTCCCTGTTTAGGGCTGTTCAATTTACTTTCCTCTTAAAAACATATGAACTATATCAAGAGCTTTAGTTCCAATGTAATTCTGCTTAAACTTCCGAACAGCTTTTCACATTAAGAGCAATATATAGAAACATTTACAGACTTCACAGCAAAGTGTTCTGAACAGTGGCAATAAAAATTCCTAATTAGTCTTAATCGTGTCATTGAACAGAGATGAGTTTAATGGCCCAGCAGAGACTCGTCTTACCCAACCTGCATAAGCATCGCAGCTGGTGGCAGAACATGGATGTGGACCAGCTTGTTACGTCTCACACATGGGGTTCCCTGTCTTAGGAGAAGAGAAGTAGAAACTACATTGTTAAATAGTAAAGCCAACAGTAGAGAGACTTAGAAAACTTAATTTAAATAAGGGGCCGTCATAGGTATTAAAGAGCTAAAAAAAAATTGATGACCTAACCGAAATGGAGCAAGAAATAGACAGTTCTATTCTCTGTGTAGGGGCTGAACTGACTCCCTTCTTAGTTAAATCTAAATTCATCTTACCACTAATATCCTACATTACTATTTGCATCCTTGTGAGCTAGGATAGGTATTACATATTGGTCCAGAAGAACCAAAATAAAAACTAAAGGGATTTTCTGAACCATATTAATAAATAACCTGTTGTTAGGATTGGTCATCAATCAAAGAACGTCAGGGTTCTGAAATCCGCACTCCCAGTCAATCAGTTGTTTGAAGAGACTTCAGTATTGGAGTAACCAGATATGAAGCACAAAGTTGTACATTTGTACAGTGGCTGTACTTGGTATCGCAACTCAGCCCATTCACTTGATTGGAACTGAGCCTCAATGGGACCATGTAACATGACCTGTGAAGTGGAAGGAATACTCAGGGACCACCATAGCCACTTCATACAGCTGTTCCATGCAAGTCCTGGGCATCAAACCACCATGAACCTTCAGATGGTGACTTATCCTAAGGATAGGTCATCAATTATGAAATCCTGGAAAACCATTCACATATAAAAATCTCCATTGACATTGTAAACTTTGGTCTAAATCAACTATTTAGTTTTAGTTGCAATAAATATATATAGTTTTTTTTATACTCTCAGTATTTTGGATGACTGTTTGTAAGTCTTAGAACAATACAAGGTCTAAAACATGGAGGAGATGGGGCAACATGGTATCTCAGTGGTTAGCATTGCAGCGCTGGAGTCCTGGGTTCAAATCCTGCCAAGGACAACATCTGCAAGGAATTTGTATGTTCTCCCCATGTTTGTATAGATTTCCTCCCATACTCCAAAGACATACTAATAGGGAAAAATGTAGATTGTGAGCCCTGTATGAGGCTCACAATCGATATTTAAAAAAAAAAAAAAACACGAGAAGAGGAGCAGATCCTTCCATTATACTTTCTCTCTGAAGATTTTACTTCTGGTTTCGGCATAAAAATGTTCATGCAAAATACTGAACAGATAACCAAGAGCCATTTCTTACATCAAACTACTTGAGGGACACTTAGTTTGTCACAGTTTGGATCCATCCTGGATTTTTGCAACTTTCTTGATGTACTCCTAATGGAAATGTAGTTTTCTGAAACTGAAAGGATTACAGTTCACGCTTCACATATCAATCTTCATCAGCTTTTACAAGGAAAAGCTCTTTTTAGTAAGTGCTCAATCTTTAATTAAGCGGGCTATTATAAGCACATTTTAATTAAGGTTATATACATACCCCCTCCTCTACGGCTAGGTAGCGATATTTGCATGTGAATGAAGCTTTAGGAAACAGGAGCCCAAAAAGATAAAAAATAAGCCTGCTTAGGAAATCTACAGGAGAAATTGGAAAAATTTGGTACAGTCCAGTGGTGCTTTTATTTAGGTGCTTCAGCAAAGAAAAACACCAGGTGAAAGGTTTGATAAGATAAGATAAGATAGTCCTTTAATAGTCCCACAGAGCTGTAATATAGGACCTGCTTGAATCATTAAAAGAGTTGGATTTGGTGGGGGGGGGGGTGAAAGGTTCTATTTATTAACTAGCTGGATATATCTTCAGAAAATGACTAAACAGAACATAAATATCTGAGATCCAAATGCTGGTACCGATTCAATCCACAGAATTAACAAGATACTCCCTCCTGATGGGGGTTATAGGATAAACATCTTTTGTAGAAGAATATTTCATGTATCACACCCATGAGATCAGTGGAATGCCTTCTTTTTTTCCTGCTCTAACATCTAATTCCTTTCTTTGGCCCCTTCCCCATTTTTTTTTAGCCAACTCCAACATGTCAAATTACTTTCCAAAATGATACTGCAACTACAGCTGGAATCCTAATATACATATTTGTTAACCCTTACCTTTCCTCTTTAAGGGTGGGTTCACACCAGCGCTCGGTCTCCGCTTTCAGGTTTCCGTCTTCCGCCAAGAAAAACTGGACAGGAGACGGAAACCTAGCGGTCAGTTTTGAAACCCATTCACATGAATGGGTTTGCAAAGTGACCTCCCGTGAGCGTCTTGTGCCTCTCCGCGGCAATACCGTTTCCCTGACGTCCATACCAGCGGCACAATATGGGGTATTTTCTGCCCCTGTGTGCTGGTTGGACAGGCGGAATGTTTTAATTAGCCAATAAAGTACAGGGCTTGCCCTATAAGAGGGCACAAGCACCTCCCCCCTGCGTGTTTTTTTTCTGTCCTGTGTGACCAGACAGAGGTGGTGAGGAGGCCCTGTGGCCTCCTGTAGGGGTTGGAAGAAGGTGTCCGTTAACCCTTCTTCTTTCCCTTTTCTTTCTTTCTGAGAGAAAGATTTAGGTTTTGTCTTACCTGCTCTGCAGGGTGTTCTGATTGTTCAGCTGTGTTTCAGCTCATTCATTGCCCAGTAAGGTAAGTCCTCTCCAGCTTCCTCTGCGTTTAGTGCAAACTAAAAGCACTGATATTTTTTGCTATGGGCACTCTGTCAACTTATCTGTGCCGCAGTGTAGCGTGGCCTGTCTGTGTTACAGTCGCAGGCATAGAAATTGTGTGGGAACTTTTAGCTTTCCCTTTATGCTTAGTGCATAGTCTGAGCACTTATATCGATTGCTATGGCTTGTGCGCACATGTCTGGCTGAGCTTCACCCGCTGCCCTAAAGCGCAGCTAATGTGAACAGCATCCTGTGAGATGGCAGTGAGTTTTTTTCAGCAACTCCCACAGCTCAGGTGAGGTAAGCTGAAGGTGCACCAAGACTACTTTTGTGAGTGAGCAAGTCCCTTTAAAAAAAAAAAAAAAGGAGTTTTTTTGTGTGTCAGCCTGTAAGGAAACAGACTTTTATGTTGAGTGCATCAGGTCTAGAGGTCAATACTGTTTGTACTCTACCCGATGGCTAGATCTACCTGCTGCCATCTGTGGCATCTGCCTGTGGGCTGCCTGCTACTTGCCTACTAACACCCACTGTGTCGGATTGTCTACCTGGCTCATTTCTCTGTTGCCTTCTTGGGCAGCCATCTGCAGCATCTGCCTGACTCGGCTACTGGCCTCCTAGAGATGGCTACCTGCCTTGAGTACCTGCTACCTCTGCTCCTGTAGGAGCATCATGAGCAGAAGCATTTTGTTGGTGCAGATTATAGACCCTATACAAGGAGGTGGTTTGGTGAGTATGGATCCGGAATAAAAATGAAAGTATCTCCTCACTTCTGGTAGACATCCGTACTTCCGTGTCTCAGTTCGCAAAGAAGCCATGCCCTGAAAAGCTTTCCCTGTCGCTCCCCTCTATGGAGAGGCTCTAGGTGGGCAACGACTCAGAATCACCTGATAATGAATTTATTAATTCCAGCAGACCTATCTTCTATTATGCTACGAGGCTGCTAAAGTCTACAGTTGACCAGGATGTTGACGGGGAAGCCTCCATGTCCACCTCTGGGGAGCACATTACCTTCCATGCGGACGCATCTCTGGCCAGCATTATGCATCAGCAATGGAATCAACCTGAGATGGGACAATTCCTCTATGAGAGTCTTCAGGTACAAGTGGGGACAAGTGTGGGTCTCCCCCGAAGGTGGACCTCGCAGTGGCTAAACTACCAGTATCCAGACTGTAGTCCCCTTAAAAGATGGCTTGAATTCTTAGGACCTTCTGGATTGCAAAGTGGACTCCAACCTAAAGAAGGTGTATTCTGCCAGTTCAGCTCAGGCCTCAGTAGCCATAGCCTCAACCGCTGTGTCTGATTATCTGTGGACCTGTCTTTCTCAAGTTGAATGGGACATTGACTCGGGAGTACCTCATGATGACATGTTAGCCTCCATGGGTAACCTCCACAGAGCAGTGGACTAAATTTCAGAGTCGTCCAGACAACAGCTAAAGCTTGCCTCTAAACCCATGGCTATGTCTATGGCTGCCATGAGGCCTCTATGGATAAAACCCTGGAGAGCTGATCTCGCCTCAAAATTTGCTCCCTTCCCTTTGAGCCTGGGAAGGTATTCGGCCAAGGGCTGGATGACCTCATGGAAGGTCTAGCTAAGGGCAAAGGGAAATCCCTGCCACAAGCCTCCAGAGGAAGGAGACCTCCCCCTCCTAGGGGTCGAGGGTCAACATCTGGCCTTAGAAGCCAACAACAACAGCAGTCTAGATACCGTTCTCGAGGCGCGGTGCATGGTAATCCAGGGATAACCCCAAAAAGAAGCCTGAATTTTGATGGGGCACCGCTCTCTGTGGTCATAATTCATGTTGGAGGACGTCTTTTCCATTTTTTCAGCAACATGGAGAACCCACATAGAAGATCTTTGGGTTCTACAGGTGGTAGAACACGGTTATTCCATAGAGTTTGATCGTCTACCTCCCGACTGGTTGTCATCACCCAGCTTCTTCCCGTTGCTCAGCAAGCCATCCAGGAAGCTTCAGTTGCGGAGTATATCGCAAAAGGGGCTCTAGAAAGGGTTCCTCCCTCAGACTTTGGTCTGGGGGTTTACTCTCCAGTCTTCCTAGTTCTAAGACCTTCAGGAGACTGTAGAATGATTATCGATCTAAGGTACCTTGATCGATACATAAAAAGAAAATCTTTCTGGATGGAGTCTGTAGACGCTGTAACATCTTTTCTACAGCAGGGAGAAGTAATGATCACTCTAGATCTCAAAGACGCGTATGATCATGTCCCTATTTTTCGTCCTCACAGGAAGTATCCCAGAATCACCATTTATGTGGCCAACCACAGAGAGCATTATCAATTCACCGCATTGCCATTCGGCATTTCCTCAACCCCATTCGTATTCATCAATGTGGTCGCCCCCGGTCGCCGCCACCCTCAGACTACAAGGCCTATTCATCGTTCCCTACTTGAACGACTGGCTCATAAAAGCTCAGTCTGCTGCAATACTCCAACATCATCTCCAGATAGCTATCAACTTCCTACAGAAGTTAGGTTGGATAGTCAATTGAGAGAAATCAGAGATTGTGCTAGCTACCTGGAAGAAGTCCCTGGGTTTCATTGTGGATTCAGTCGGTGCAGATCTTCCTTTCCAGCCCAAGGAGGTTGAGAATAGAGGCTGCCGCCCGCTTCCTATTTTCCAACTAGGGCGATCCTGGATTTTCTTCAAGACAGCCTAGACAGAGGTCTAGCTGCAGCCACATTGAAGGTACATGTAGCCGCTCTGTCCGCCTATCTGGGGAGGCGTTTGTCTCAGGATCCTTTAGTGAACACCTTTACCAAAGGAGCAACTAGGCTGAGACCGGTTACTACCCCTGTCCACCAATGGGACCTTAGTACAGTCCTTACTGCATTATTTTCACACCCATTTGAGCCTCTGGAAGAAGTCCCGCTTAAGTTTTTAACTTATAAAGCGTTTTTTTTTGTTAGCAATAACTTCTGCCAAAAGGGTCAGTGAGCTGCAAGCATTGTCGTCAGAGGAGCCTTATATCTCGTTCTTCCCTGACCGCATGCAGCTCCAATTTCTCCCAGGGTTTAGACCCAAAGTCCCATCTACAACGAACATCAATCAGCTGATTTCCCTTCCAGCTTTTTTTCCCCCTCCCTCCTCACCTGAGGAGGAGAAATTCCACACGCTGGACTTGGTGAGGTGCTTGCAGATTTACCTGCATCGCACCCCCTCTTTCAGGAAGTCAGAGAACCTCCTCATTAATTATCTTTGAAAGCACAGGGAGCTCAAAGCCTCTAAGGCTTCAATATGGCGATGGGTCAGGGAGACGATTAAGGTCTCCTATGCCTCCCAAGGGCTATCTCCTCCAGCCCTTCTTCAAGCCCATTCAACGAGGGCGGTTTCCACTTCCTGTGCAGAAAGCAAGGTGCTATCTTTGGACCAGATCTGCGCTGCTGCTTCATGGTCCTCTGAGTCTACCTTCATATCCCACTATCGTTTAAAGAACCGTGTCTCAGAATCTACGGCCTTTGCTCATACTGTGTTGAGCTCTGTTGTAGTGTGATCCCGCCCTAAAAGGGGATTACTTGCTATCTCCCCATATTGTGCCGCTGGTATGGACGACAGGGAACAAGTGATTATGAAGATAATCTTGTTTCCCTTAGCCTAACAGCAGCACAAGACTTCCCACCCAGGGAGTCAATTTGATTGTATGCAGCTTCTTATTTGATGTTGTTTTATGTATTACTTTTGTATAAACACACAGGGGGGAGGTTATTGTGCCCTCTTATAGGGCAAGCCATGTATTTTATTGGCTAATTAAAACATTTTGCCTGTCCCACCAGCACACAGGGGCAGAAAATACCCCATATTGTGCCGCTGTTAGGACTAAGGGAAACAAGATTATCTTCATGATCACTTGTTTTTTTCAACCGGACACAAAGTCCTACATGTTCAACTTTGTGTTTGGTTTAAAAAAACGGTTTAGCCACAGAGAGGCACAAGACACTCACGGGCGGTCACTTTGCAAACCCATTCAAGTGAATGGGTTTGAAAACTGACCGCTGGGTTTCTGTCTCCTGTCCAGTTTCTCTCGGCAGAAGATAGAAACTCGAAAGCAGATACCAGGCGCAAGTGTGAACCCGCCCTTACAGGACATGTCCAGATATGTGTGTTACAAGAACACCAGTTTTTCAATACAATATTGTTTGATGGTATTGTGTCACAAGGTGATATGTTACTACTAAGGTGTTTAGGTGTGGCCACTCAGTGGAATGAAAGTGTATAAAATTGAATAAAAGTGTAACTAAAAAACTAACAAACATTCTGATTTTTTAAAACTAAAAGTAATGAAGAATTTTCCATTTGTGAAAGCAATAAAATTCATTTGGTCTTTGGCTGAGAAACGGTTAATGCAGTGTTATGTAATACTCAGCTCTGGTGAAGATTTACAATTAGCTGGATCCACTTGATGGGACTTTTCTCCACATCAGCATCAATAACTATGGAGTTCAGGATGAAGGTACTAGCGTGTAGCATGAGCAGAGCACAAGTCATCCTACACTTCAAATAGATTTTTCAAGTCTGATAACCTGGAGACACTCTCATAATTATTTAATACGATCCGTGGATCTCTGGTTTATATACACAGCAAGACTTCCAGAACTCACACACATAGTAATTGCAATAAACAGCAAAATATCTTCTCAAGTGCATTGGGATATTCAGCTAATTCTTCACAATAAACTTACTTTATTCCTTGTCAAGGTCATACGTGTATCGATAAAACTAAATGTGAGGTTCTGCTTAAAATAACTCTGCTATAATGCGTTACAAGCCAACTAGCAACAGAGAAAATAGTACAATGCTAAAGTAGACTGAAATGGACCAATGAGAAGGGAAAGTGGAAATGTGTACAATAGGACAAAGAGTTTTTATGGAAAATTAGCTATTGATAAAGCACATAAAAAAATTCACAACCAACCAATGACTACCTTGACCACTGGGATGCACACATTGAAAAAAATTTGAGGAACCTGCAAGTACTGTAACCCTATGTATACATGATGGTGACCACATGACATGACCAATATTTTGACAGTCCGTTGTAGCTTACCATCAAAATATAGGTCATGCTCTATTTTTGTCTGTTTTCACGGATCACTCCATACACTTAAATATATGATGGATTCATGAAAACAGGTGACCCTTGAGTGCAAAATGACCATGAAAAATTGATGTTTCACCTACGGTTGTCTGAATATAGCCTAAGGGGTATCATCACAGGAGGACTTTGTTTTCATTTTGCTATAAAGAGTTATTTTATATTAAATATACTGTAGTTATGAACCACACAAGTGAGATCTACTGCATGTGATCTACTACTGGATCCAACAACGCTACAGAAGTCTGGAGATATTCACAGAAAATCAGTGCTCGATATTTTAGCAATACCTTAAAATAAGATAATATCTTAGATAATACCTTAGGACCTAGCGGGTCCTCTGATAATATTATCCACAGCTGACCCTCCCGTAGCAAACAGCAGCCGAAAATGAAGTCAGACAGGGAAGTTGGACCAGAGGGCCTAGCTTGCATTCTTCATTCTTCTTCATCCCAAAGGTTTTCAATGGGGCTGCCAGGGCTATGTACAAGCCTGTCAAGTTTTTCATCAATAAACTCCCCCAACCATGCCTTTATAGACTATGCACTGGGGCACAGTCTGCTGGAACAGAAAAGGGCATTCCCCAAAGTTGGAAGCATACAATGGTCTAAAATGTCTTGACTTGCTAAAATTTTAAGATTTCCCTTCAGCAGCACTAAGGGGCTTAGAACAACCCCTTAAAAGACAACCCCACGTCATTATCCTTCCTCAACTAAATTATTAGTTCGCACAATACAGGCAGGTAACGTTGTCCCGGCATTCATCAAATCCATAATTGTCCATCAGACTGCCAAATAGAGAAGTGAACATCCACAGAAAATCATTCTACTTCTCCAGAGTCCAGTGGTGGCATTGTGCCTTATACTCCATCCAATGCTTACTGCAAGATGGGCATATACAAGGAAGAAAAAGCATGCATAGGGTGATAACGTTCAGATAGGTGAAACCGAATGTCCCATACACTTCATATGGATGGGTACTCACTAGAGATAAGCGAATAGTAAAATATTTGATATTCATTATTTGTTTTGAATAGCCGCTCAATATTCGACTATTCAAACGAATATCGAACTTCATTATAGTCTATAGGGAAAAATGCTTAGTTTCAGGGGAACCCACCATTCGACTCAGGAGGGTCACTAAGTCCACTATGACACCCCAGGAAATGATGCCAACACCTCTGCAATGAAACTGGGACAGCAGGGAAAGCATGCCTGGGGGTATCTAACAAGCTCAAGTCACAGTTTTACCCCACCATCACAGCCTATCAACTACACACTTTCCACACTCAAAAGAAAGCACTATAAAAGTGGAAAAATGCCTGGAAACCTTCTTTCCTCCCCAATTGGATGGACAGAAACCCAAATTTAAAGCTAAAAAAACCATTATCAAGCACCCCTTTAAATCACGTTGCCCATCACAGTCACAGATGGAATAGGCAATAGGAAATCCAAAAGCCCCCACAATTAACTGTCATTGTTTATGTGTGTGTGATGTGGTGAGACCTTCAAAAATTCACTTTTCTGCCCCTTTCAAATTAAGTTAGAGGCCCTTAAGCTGAGCTAGCAGCAGAGATTGAGGCCCTTCAGGTGACTTCAGCCTTTTACCTGCAGCGTTTTAGGCCCTTTAACTTAGCTCAGCCTTGCACCAGCAGAGTTTTTTGCCTATTGGGTGAGTTGAGCCTGAGTGTTAGCCACTTTAAAATTGTTAGCTCCTCAAACAGTGGTTCTAGAACAATCACTCTCATTGTGTGAGATTGATGCATTGGATTGGAGTGAGGACCCAGACATTGACCTTGATTTTGATTGTGAAATTGATAACATTTTGGCATCAAGTCCTGGGGGTAACTATTATTTAGAGAACCGCAAAGGTGGAGAATTGGCTGCAACCACTACTACCGGTAATGGACCTTTAATATCGGACTCTACATTAACTCTACAGGGTTCTGATCAGGTGTTAATAGTCCAAACAGCATGCTCCAGTACTTTAGATGTAGATCATAAACCATTTTCCCTTCCGACACCAGATTTAACCAAGCTTCACCATCATCATCCTGCTGAGATGGAGCCACTAAAGGAAACCTTGCCTTCCAAGGCATGTTCTGGAGCTACGACTGAGCCAAATCTAAACGCAGAGACCTATGGAACTGAACAAAATTCACCAGCAGTGTTTTTGGCCCTTAGGGTGAGTTGAGCCTTGCACCAGCACGTGTCCCGTAACATCAGGTGGGCCCTAAGTTTTGAGCTTTGCACAAAGTTCCACTTGACCACCGACGCATGGACAAGTGCATGCGGCCAGGGACGTTACATCTCAATCATGGCACACTGGCTGAATGTAGTTGAGGCTGGGACCGGGTCGCAAACTGTGGCAGCCTGTCTTGTCTCCCCGCCCAACATTCCTGGCAGTAGTGCTGAAACATCACCTTCCTCCTCCTCCTCCTCCGCCGTTAAATCAACCCCAGCTACGAGTTGGAAATGCTGCAACACTGGCATGGGGAGATGTCAGCAGGCCGTACTGAAGCTCATCAGCTTGGGGGACAGACAGCACAGTGCCTCCAAGATCAGGGATGCCATCCTGGATGAGATGGCAATGTTTTTTGCCCCGCTGCACCTGGGTCCAGGTGCAGGTTGGTGTATATGATAATGGCCGGAACCTGGTAGCAGATCTGGAGCTTGCCAAACTCAAACATGGTCCACACATGGCCCACGTTTTCAAATTATTGGTGCAACGGTTTCTAACAACTTACCCCAATTTAATCAAGTTACTGGTTAAAGTGCGGCGCTTGTGCTCCCACTTTGGCAAGTCTACAGTACCTGGTGCTAGCCTCAATACACTCCAGCAACACCTACATGTGCCTGAAGCACCGGCTGTTGTGCGAGGTCACCACACGCTGAAACCCTGGATAACACATGTTTTAGCAGGGTGTGTGAGCAACAGAGACCTTTGATGGAGTTCCATCTACAAAACCCAAGGGTTCATCAAAGGAAAAGCGAACCAGCCCCCAAGTAGGTTTCGGCCAAGAAAGAAACAGCGCTCGCCTGGTATAAATGGTGGATACTCCTTTATTGACACACAACGCGTTTCCGGCTAAACAGCCCTTTCTCAAGTGTATACATTTCATTAACTGCGAAAAGAGCGGACTGCAAACGGAGATGAAGCTGAAGACACCAACATGGCAACAATGTGACCACAACCCGCTAAACAACAGATCAGGAAGCTAAGCAGGAAAAAAGGTGGCAACAGGCAGAGGCATGGACTAGGGTGATGTCTAGGAGTGAAAGCAGTGTAGATATGGATGCAAGCGCAGCAGCAAAAAAGGTGGCTAGATGCAGAGACATGTCCAGAGGCAGCAAGGTGAAAGATTTTCCGTGTACTAGCCACTCATGCAAAACTCGCTCATGTTGCCAGACTAATTCCTCCAACAGGCTAACAACTGCCATCCGGTCCACACCCACCAGGGGCACACTCTCCAAGGTCTAGGACACATTAATGGCACCCCCTGGCCAAACTACCCCCTTGAGGGGCCTAGTGTCACCAGGAGGGACAAGTACAGGTGCATGTTGCGGGAGTCCCTGGCCGACCCCAGCCCTGTCCTCTTCAATCCCTCTGCGTCTTAGTGGGTCTCCAAGTTGGATTTGTGGCTGGAACTTGTGCTCTACGCATTGGAGGTCCTTTCCTGCTTTGACGTCATCGTGCTATTGGAAAATGTCTTCAGCGCAGCCGGTGGCATCATCACGGATAAGCACAGCCAGCTGTCAGCTGACAGTGCTGACGGGCTGATGCTGATCAAAATGAACAGCCACTGGATAGATCCATCATTTTCATGTCCAGCCATGTCAAGCACCCTGACATGAAGTTTGATGTGTGCTCACCCTCTACAATTCTTCCTCCCCCTCATACTCCTCCACCATCAGTGTTGCACAATTCTGCTCCTACTAGGTTCAATTCACACTAATGCCCCCAAACTCTTCTGGTCAGAGGCTCAATCCACCTTGATTCCCCCAACTGTGCTGGTTAGAAGCTCATTATAAGTCATGCCAAGTAACACACTGGCACACATGGCTGACTTCATGTTAGGTTGCTTTTCAAGAGACAAAGGCATAGTTAACATCATGGAAAGCAAACAATAATGGATTTTTGCAATCCTCGACCCCCGGTATAAGTTAAAAATCTCATCCTTTGTTCAGGTACAGGAGAGGAAAAAATCACACAAATGATATGTAAATATGGAGGCAGGCTAAGCAGCAAAAAAGGTGGCTACAGGCAGAGGCATGGACAGGGGTGATGTATAGCAGGGAAAGCAGTGTAGATGTGGAGGCAAGCTAAGCAGAAAAAAGGTGGCTAGAGGCAGAGGCATGTCCAGAGGCAGCAAGGCCAAAGATTTTCTGTGTACTAGCCACTCATGCAAAACTCGCCCATGTTGCCAGACTTATGCGAGATCTCTCCGTGTCTTGGAGGAGTCCACCAAGAGGGTCAGCTGTGATGACGCATTAGTGATTTTAACAATCCCGCTCCTGTGTGTGATGCAAGAATCCCTATTACCATCAGGGATAACACGTTGTACACTGAGGAGTTGTGCATAGGAGCAGAACCATTCCAGTAGGATAGCCAGTGCACATTCCTGTCCGCTTCACAGTGTATATTGAAGGAGGAAGATGAGGATGACGAAGTGGCAGATCTCATTGTTACACAGGAGGCTAGCGGCACCCCCTGACCAAACTACTGCCACTGAGGTGTCTAGTGTCACTGGTTACATGACAAATTTAGAGCGGTTTGCACACTTTCAAGTCTAAACTGAGTATGGGCTCTGAAAAGGGCAACCTTACCACCTTTTGCATGCGCTGTCATTTGGAAGGCAAGCCCTGGGCTCAGTGGGAGAGAGCAAATGCAGGACAATCGTCGCCCGGCGTTGCCGACATTGCCTCTTCCACTGTTTACAGTGCTGGTGCTGCAGTCCAGACCACCAGCCTGGACACCTCCATATCTGTCTCCGACACTTGAGGAAAGCCTCTCTGAAAGCCTAATCCTGCGCTGCAACCTCCACAATAGCTGTGTGTGTTTCTCTAAGCTTATACACCAATTTTATTCATTTGGACTTCAATACAGTAATACTTGGAGCGGATTGCGCTTGCACAGGTAAATGTATACATGACTATCCATCGCAAGAGAATCATGCAGAATGATATGACAGAGGAAAGTAAAGTATATTCTGTAATCCCTGTCTTGGTATTAAACATGACATAATAAGTTTTCCGTTTGGCCTCCGCTCAGTGCAGTCATAGGGGAAGTAGACTTCCCCATTCTCTTCCTCTGTGCAGTCCCGGCTGTCTGACCCCCAGTAATCTAACATTTATTAGATATCCAGTGGTAAATAATACCTTTGAATGAGTAGATTTGTTGAACTACTATGTTCTCTGTCAATATAACCTTGTAACTTGTTTGTTTAATTGATTGCGGTGCTGTGTCAACCACCACTGCACAAACCTCAAATATTTGCCGTCTGAAGCTCCTACACCAGCTGACAATCCATGGTGCTCCCTCCCTTCCCAGCTCTCACTACTGAAACCTCTGCTGCTGTTTACCTATTAGGAGCTGATGGAGAGAAAAGAGTGCGTTAAATTAATTAGGGTTAGGTTTATATTCCATTTTTTTCAATTATATGGTTTCTGGAAGGTTTGTCTCCTGTGGGAATGTAGCATTAGATAAATGTAAAGCCTTTAGTAACCCACCCATGCTATTAAGAGATTCCTTAAAAGGATTGGATTTAATAATCTTGCTTATCTGCAGACATAACATCACAAGACTTTCTTGGTTGTCTTTCAAGTAAGGCATAGATATTTTATGCTGCAATAAGTACGGCAGAATAGATCTACTGTAGCTAGAAAATAAATATTTCCCATTTCACAGAAGACCAGAAATCCTTAACTCTTTCAATCCTTTCAAGACGAATAATTGAAAAAAACTGATAAAACAAATGTTACCATAAAAAGTGGTAAAATACAACAAACATCTCTCCATTCCACAAATAGTTCACCCAATAGAATCAGTCCCCAGCCTCCCAAATCACCAGAGTGGTCCTCAAGCATGGGCATGCTTGAGGACCACTCTGCTTATTTGGGAGTACGGGGACTGTTTCTATTGGGTAGCTCCATTCACTTCTACAAGAAATGACTGACAAAGATGGCCAGCCAATGTACTTGGCTTCTCTTCAACAGATAGATAGAACTGTCCCATGTCCTGATGAGTAGACCTCAAGGGTTCCAATTAGATTTGTTCTGGACCGGGCTTGAAGTGCTATTATTATGCTCTGGACTCTACAAGTATAAAAATTGGAAGCCAGGGAGGGTATGTAAACATCTAAAAAAAATACTTAAGCTCACCATTCCAGGACCTCTTTTTTTGGACATCCGATCTTCTTGACGTGGCGTACACGGTGTCTCTAGCTCTTTCCCTGACGTCATTAGCCCCAAGGCACTACTGCATTGGATCTATGCAGTTACATGGTTAGCATCAACACACAATGATTTTATGCACTTGAGAAATTTGGGAAATCTTTGGAAAATTTGCTGCATAACAATTGATTTTGTGTTTACAGTCTGGTGTATAAAGTTATATGTCTCCATGGTTACAGACAACAAACAAACCCTGTGTAGTCTGATTCATCAAATCAAGTCATACTACTATCTGTCCTTTACAGGCGCACATTTGGTAGGTTGGAGAGAAGTAGAGGACAGATGGAAGTGAATGACTTAATTATCAGACTAAGCAGGAATTATTTGTAGTCTGTAACCTTGAGGTCTCATACAGATGTAGCAAAATTTATCTGACACTGATAACTTGCTGCAGTGTGATATCTTCTCAAAGAACACAAGGAAAGTCATTGAGATGCATTAAAACAGTCAAGTTAACACACTGTTGTTAAAGTGTCAAGATGTC
Organism: Leptodactylus fuscus; assembly: GCF_031893055.1. NCBI lineage: Eukaryota > Metazoa > Chordata > Amphibia > Anura > Leptodactylidae > Leptodactylus > Leptodactylus fuscus. The sequence continues at coordinate 45,388,582 of NC_134269.1, forward strand.
ACTTAAACTTTGCTATGTCTGTAGGAGCTTTAGAGTCAAAGCAATAGAATGTTTTTAATCAGACTGTTTTTTAATTGCTTCATTTTTTATTTAACATGTACCTCCAATTATAAGACCACTTGTCATAAATGAATAGTACTCGTGAATATAAGAAACTTTCTAATATGTCTTATTAAAGAATAGCGATTCCCTCTCCACTTATCAGGCTATTCTCCTACTCCTTTGCTTCACTCAGACTGCTTGTTTACATAGTGTCGCTATCCACAAAACACTATGGAGAGGGCAGCAGTGAGAAGGAAGATGGTCATTGGTTTATTGCTGCATTATGGACAGTGGTAGGGTCTTATTTTGAAGATGCAGCAGCGAGGGGCAACACAGTGACTTAGTGGTTAGCACTGCAGCCTTGCAGCGCTGGAGTCCTGGGTTCGAAGGAACAACATTTCCAAGGAGTTTTTATGTTCTCCCCGTGTTTGCGTGGATTTATGGGGCTCACAATCTACATTAAAAAAACAAAGATTCAGTGGCGTCAGAAAAGCTATTAGCATGCATTTTCCAATAGCCTTCTTCTCCCCTCCAATCTCAATAGTATAATATGTAAAAACTAACAGCCTTATAAATGTAGAGGGAAACATATTTCTTTAGTAATATGTTACAAATTTTCTTATATTCACCTGTACTCTTCATTGATGAAGTTCTGTTTTATATCTGGAGGTACATTTTAAGATTCATTGACACTAGGATTACTGGGGTATTGGGGTTTCTGTTCTTCGGGTCGCCTGGAGAACAAAAAAATGGATACCCAATCCACTTAAAAAGCATTTACCCATTGAATCCCATGGACCTATAACGGAGTTTCCGACAAGTTTCCACCAAAAATTGCAAACAGAATACTCAAAAAGTTACCCATCACAGGTGAGATAGAAGCCTGAAGCAGTAAAAAAGTAAATGTAATAAATGTGCCCATACTTTTTGCGGCAACAGCGAAACAATCAAGCACATAGAATTCAGGATTGAAGTGGGGTATCCTGGACAGAATGGCATTGACATCTTTGGTTACAAAATTGTGCCATAAAATGTTCGACCTTAAGCATCACAATGGAATTATTATTATTATTGTTTATTTATATAGCACCATTAATTCCATGGTGCTTTACATTATTATATTAATTCCATGGTGCTTTACATTATTATATTAATTCCATGGTGCTTTACATTATTATATTAATTCCATGGTGCTGTACATTATTATATTAATTCCATAGTGCTTTACATTATTATATTAATTCCATGGTGCTGTACGTTATATTAATTCCATGGTGCTTTACATTATTATATTAATTCCATAGTGCTTTACATTATTATATTAATTTCATAGTGCTTTACATTATTATATTAATTCCATGGTGCTTTACATTATTATATTAATTCCATAGTGCTTTACATTATTATATTAATTCCATGGTGCTTTACATTATTATATTAATTCTATGGTACTGTACATTATTATTAGAGATGAGCGAACAGTGTTCTATCGAACACATGTTCGATCGGATATCAGGGTGTTCGCCATGTTCGAATCGAATCGAACACCACGTGGTAAAGTGCGCCAAAATTCGATTCCCCTCCCACCTTCCCTGGCGCCTTTTTTGCACCAATAACAGCGCAGGGGAGGTGGGACAGGAACTACGACACTGGGGGCATTGAAAAAAATTGGAAAAAGTCATTGGCTGCCGAAATCAGGTGACCTCCATTTTAGACGAATAGTGGATTTCAAATCCGGGTCATATGAGAATGTGAACTTTGTGACTATGAGACAGGGATAGCTGTACAGGCAGGGATAGCTAGGGATAACCTTTATTTAGGGGGGAATGTTATTAAAAATAACTTTTTGGGGCTCTATCGGGTGTGTAATTGTGATTTTTGTGAGATAAACTTTTTCCCATAGGGATGCATTGGCCAGCGCTGATTGGCCGAATTCCGTACTCTGGCCAATCAGTGCTGGCCAATGCATTCTATTAGCTTGATGAAGCAGAGTGTGCACAAGGGTTCAAGCGCACCCTCGGCTCTGATGTAGCAGAGCCGAGGCTGCACAAGGGTTCAAGCGCACCCTCGGCTCTGATGTAGGAGAGCCGAGGGTGCACTTGAACCCTTGTGCACCCTCAGCTCTGCTACATCAGAGCCGAGGGTGCGCTTGAACCCTTGTGCACACTCTGCTTCATCAAGCTAATAGAATGCATTGGCCAGCGCTGATTGGCCAATGTATTCTATTAGCCTGATGAAGTAGAGCTGAATGTGTGTGCTAAGCACACACATTCAGCTCTACTTCATCGGGCTAATAGAATGCATTGGCCAGCGCTGATTGGCCAGAGTACGGAACTCGACCAATCAGCGCTGGCTCTGCTGGAGGAGGCGGAGTCTAAGATCGCTCCACACCAGTCTCCATTCAGGTCCGACCTTAGACTCCGCCTCCTCCGGCAGAGCCAGCGCTGATTGGCCGAAGGCTGGCCAATGCATTCCTATGCGAATGCAGAGACTTAGCAGTGCTGAGTCAGTTTTGCTCAACTACACATCTGATGCACACTCGGCACTGCTACATCAGATGTAGCAATCTGATGTAGCAGAGCCGAGGGTGCACTAGAACCCCTGTGCAAACTCAGTTCACGCTAATAGAATGCATTGGCCAGCGCTGATTGGCCAATGCATTCTATTAGCCCGATGAAGTAGAGCTGAATGTGTGTGCTAAGCACACACATTCAGCACTGCTTCATCACGCCAATACAATGCATTAGCCAGTGCTGATTGGCCAGAGTACGGAATTCGGCCAATCAGCGCTGGCTCTGCTGGAGGAGGCGGAGTCTAAGGTCGGACCTGAATGGAGACTGGTGTGGAGCGATCTTAGACTCCGCCTCCTCCAGCAGAGCCAGCGCTGATTGGTCGAGTTCCGTACTCTGGCCAATCAGCGCTGGCCAATGCATTCTATTAGCCCGATGAAGTAGAGCTGAATGTGTGTGCTTAGCACACACATTCAGCTCTACTTCATCAGGCTAATAGAATACATTGGCCAATCAGCGCTGGCCAATGCATTCTATTAGCTTGATGAAGCAGAGTGTGCACAAGGGTTCAAGCGCACCCTCGGCTCTGATGTAGCAGAGCCGAGGCTGCACAAGGGTTCAAGTGCACCCTCGGCTCTCCTACATCAGAGCCGAGGGTGCGCTTGAACCCTTGTGCAGCCTCGGCTCTGCTACATCAGAGCCGAGGGTGCGCTTGAACCCTTGTGCACACTCTGCTTCATCAAGCTAATAGAATGCATTGGCCAGCACTGATTGGCCAGAGTACGGAATTCGGCCAATCAGCGCTGGCCAATGCATTCTATTAGCCCGATGAAGTAGAGCTGAATGTGTGTGCTTAGCACACACATTCAGCTCTACTTCATCAGGCTAATAGAATACATTGGCCAATCAGCGCTGGCCAATGCATTCTATTAGCTTGATGAAGCAGAGTGTGCACAAGGGTTCAAGCGCACCCTCGGCTCTGATGTAGCAGAGCCGAGGCTGCACAAGGGTTCAAGTGCACCCTCGGCTCTCCTACATCAGAGCCGAGGGTGCGCTTGAACCCTTGTGCAGCCTCGGCTCTGCTACATCAGAGCCGAGGGTGCGCTTGAACCCTTGTGCACACTCTGCTTCATCAAGCTAATAGAATGCATTGGCCAGCACTGATTGGCCAGAGTACGGAATTCGGCCAATCAGCGCTGGCCAATGCATTCTATTAGCCCGATGAAGTAGAGCTGAATGTGTGTGCTAAGCACACACATTCAGCACTGCTTCATCACGCCAATACAATGCATTAGCCAGTGCTGATTGGCCAGAGTACGGAATTCGGCCAATCAGCGCTGGCTCTGCTGGAGGAGGCGGAGTCTAAGATCGCTCCACACCAGTCTCCATTCAGGTCCGACCTTAGACTCCGCCTCCTCCAGCAGAGCCAGCGCTGATTGGCCGAATTCCGTACTCTGGCCAATCAGCACTGGCTAATGCATTGTATTGGCGTGATGAAGCAGTGCTGAATGTGTGTACTTAGCACACACATTCAGCTCTACTTCATCGGGCTAATAGAATGCATTGGCCAATCAGGGCTGGCCAATGCATTCTATTAGCGTGAACTGAGTTTGCACAGGGGTTCTAGTGCACCCTCGGCTCTGCTACATCAGATTGCTACATCTGATGTAGCAGTGCCGAGTGTGCATCAGATGTGTAGTTGAGCAAAACTGACTCAGCACTGCTAAGTCTGCATTCGCATAGGAATGCATTGGCCAGCCTTCGGCCAATCAGCGCTGGCTCTGCCGGAGGAGGCGGAGTCTAAGGTCGGACCTGAATGGAGACTGGTGTGGAGCGATCTTAGACTCCGCCTCCTCCAGCAGAGCCAGCGCTGATTGGCCGAATTCCGTACTCTGGCCAATCAGCACTGGCTAATGCATTGTATTGGCTTGATGAAGCAGTGCTGAATGTGTGTGCTTAGCACACACATTCAGCTCTACTTCATCGGGCTAATAGAATGCATTGGCCAGCGCTGATTGGCCAATGCATTCTATTAGCCCGATGAAGTAGAGCTGAATGTGTGTGCTAAGCACACACATTCAGCACTGCTTCATCACGCCAATACAATGCATTAGCCAGTGCTGATTGGCCAGAGTACGGAATTCGGCCAATCAGCGCTGGCTCTGCTGGAGGAGGCGGAGTCTAAGGTCGGACCTGAATGGAGACTGGTGTGGAGCGATCTTAGACTCCGCCTCCTCCAGCAGAGCCAGCGCTGATTGGTCGAGTTCCGTACTCTGGCCAATCAGCGCTGGCCAATGCATTCTATTAGCCCGATGAAGTAGAGCTGAATGTGTGTGCTTAGCACACACATTCAGCTCTACTTCATCAGGCTAATAGAATACATTGGCCAATCAGCGCTGGCCAATGCATTCTATTAGCTTGATGAAGCAGAGTGTGCACAAGGGTTCAAGCGCACCCTCGGCTCTGATGTAGCAGAGCCGAGGCTGCACAAGGGTTCAAGTGCACCCTCGGCTCTCCTACATCAGAGCCGAGGGTGCGCTTGAACCCTTGTGCAGCCTCGGCTCTGCTACATCAGAGCCGAGGGTGCGCTTGAACCCTTGTGCACACTCTGCTTCATCAAGCTAATAGAATGCATTGGCCAGCACTGATTGGCCAGAGTACGGAATTCGGCCAATCAGCGCTGGCCAATGCATTCTATTAGCCCGATGAAGTAGAGCTGAATGTGTGTGCTTAGCACACACATTCAGCTCTACTTCATCAGGCTAATAGAATACATTGGCCAATCAGCGCTGGCCAATGCATTCTATTAGCTTGATGAAGCAGAGTGTGCACAAGGGTTCAAGCGCACCCTCGGCTCTGATGTAGCAGAGCCGAGGCTGCACAAGGGTTCAAGTGCACCCTCGGCTCTCCTACATCAGAGCCGAGGGTGCGCTTGAACCCTTGTGCAGCCTCGGCTCTGCTACATCAGAGCCGAGGGTGCGCTTGAACCCTTGTGCACACTCTGCTTCATCAAGCTAATAGAATGCATTGGCCAGCACTGATTGGCCAGAGTACGGAATTCGGCCAATCAGCGCTGGCCAATGCATTCTATTAGCCCGATGAAGTAGAGCTGAATGTGTGTGCTAAGCACACACATTCAGCACTGCTTCATCACGCCAATACAATGCATTAGCCAGTGCTGATTGGCCAGAGTACGGAATTCGGCCAATCAGCGCTGGCTCTGCTGGAGGAGGCGGAGTCTAAGATCGCTCCACACCAGTCTCCATTCAGGTCCGACCTTAGACTCCGCCTCCTCCAGCAGAGCCAGCGCTGATTGGCCGAATTCCGTACTCTGGCCAATCAGCACTGGCTAATGCATTGTATTGGCGTGATGAAGCAGTGCTGAATGTGTGTACTTAGCACACACATTCAGCTCTACTTCATCGGGCTAATAGAATGCATTGGCCAATCAGGGCTGGCCAATGCATTCTATTAGCGTGAACTGAGTTTGCACAGGGGTTCTAGTGCACCCTCGGCTCTGCTACATCAGATTGCTACATCTGATGTAGCAGTGCCGAGTGTGCATCAGATGTGTAGTTGAGCAAAACTGACTCAGCACTGCTAAGTCTGCATTCGCATAGGAATGCATTGGCCAGCCTTCGGCCAATCAGCGCTGGCTCTGCCGGAGGAGGCGGAGTCTAAGGTCGGACCTGAATGGAGACTGGTGTGGAGCGATCTTAGACTCCGCCTCCTCCAGCAGAGCCAGCGCTGATTGGCCGAATTCCGTACTCTGGCCAATCAGCACTGGCTAATGCATTGTATTGGCTTGATGAAGCAGTGCTGAATGTGTGTGCTTAGCACACACATTCAGCTCTACTTCATCGGGCTAATAGAATGCATTGGCCAGCGCTGATTGGCCGAATTCCGTACTCTGGCCAATCAGCACTGGCTAATGCATTGTATTGGCTTGATGAAGCAGTGCTGAATGTGTGTGCTTAGCACACACATTCAGCTCTACTTCATCGGGCTAATAGAATGCATTGGCCAATCAGCGCTGGCCAATGCATTCTATTAGCGTGAACTGAGTTTGCACAGGGGTTCTAGTGCACCCTCGGCTCTGCTACATCAGATTGCTACATCTGATGTAGCAGTGCCGAGTGTGCATCAGATGTGTAGTTGAGCAAAACTGACTCAGCACTGCTAAGTCTGCATTCGCATAGGAATGCATTGGCCAGCCTTCGGCCAATCAGCGCTGGCTCTGCCGGAGGAGGCGGAGTCTAAGGTCGGACCTGAATGGAGACTGGTGTGGAGCGATCTTAGACTCCGCCTCCTCCAGCAGAGCCAGCGCTGATTGGCCGAATTCCGTACTCTGGCCAATCAGCACTGGCTAATGCATTGTATTGGCTTGATGAAGCAGTGCTGAATGTGTGTGCTTAGCACACACATTCAGCTCTACTTCATCGGGCTAATAGAATGCATTGGCCAATCAGCGCTGGCCAATGCATTCTATTAGCGTGAACTGAGTTTGCACAGGGGTTCTAGTGCACCCTCGGCTCTGCTACATCAGATTGCTACATCTGATGTAGCAGTGCCGAGTGTGCATCAGATGTGTAGTTGAGCAAAACTGACTCAGCACTGCTAAGTCTGCATTCGCATAGGAATGCATTGGCCAGCCTTCGGCCAATCAGCGCTGGCTCTGCCGGAGGAGGCGGAGTCTAAGGTCGGACCTGAATGGAGACTGGTGTGGAGCTATCTTAGACTCCGCCTCCTCCAGCAGAGCCAGCGCTGATTGGTCGAGTTCCGTACTCTGGCCAATCAGCACTGGCCAATGCATTTCTATGGGGAAAAGTTAGCTTGCGAAAATCGCAAACTGACAGGGATTTCCATGAAATAAAGTGACTTTTATGCCCCCAGACATGCTTCCCCTGCTGTCCCAGTGTCATTCCAGGGTGTTGGTATCATTTCCTGGGGTGTCATAGTGGACTTGGTGACCCTCCAGACACGAATTTGGGTTTCCCCCTTAACGAGTTTATGTTCCCCATAGACTATAATGGGGTTCGAAACCCATTCGAACACTCGAACAGTGAGCGGCTGTTCGAATCGAATTTCGAACCTCGAACATTTTAGTGTTCGCTCATCTCTAATTATTATATTTATTCTATGGTACTTTACATTATATTAATTCCATGGTGCTTTACATTACTATATTAATTCCATAGTGCTTTACATTATTATATTAATTTCATGGTGCTTTACATTTGGGGGTTTACATACAGTACACAAAATATACAAATAAATATAATACTAACAATGACTGACTGGCACAGTGGGGTAGAGGGCCTTGTCCATAAGGTCTTACAATCTATGAGTGATCTATGATTTATAAATCATGGCTGATATTAAAGTATTTTTTGTCTTTTTTTGCTTTTGTTTTTTTTCCTCCAGCACAATGTATGAACCTTGAAAAAAACCCACTAGTGTTTTTTTCTGTGCGTTTTTTGCCAATTCTGCTTTCAGTCCGCGATGTGGATTATACGCCTCCCATTGATTGCGTTTTGTAGGCGGAATCCGCCTGAAGGAAGTTTTTTTTTGCAAGTGGAGAAATAAAGTGAGTGGAACCCATAGAACTCTATGGGGAGGCATTTTTTCCACGTGGATTCTGACGCGGATTCAGCGTCAAAATCAGTGCCAAAAAAACTCTGCGTGCATGGATCCTGCGCTGTATATGGCGCTGAATTTTCAGCTAGCGGAAAATTGCGCGAGTGGGAAAAAAAGCTAGCCGAACCCATTGAAATCAATGGGAGGGTTTTTTTCGGATCTGAAAATTCAGCACCAAATACAGCCTCAGGTTCTGGTCCAAAAACCCCTGTGTGAACTTATCCTAAACAAAGCACAAGGTCAATCACTTAAAAGTAGCCGGCATTAATTTGGAGAGCCCGTGTTTCTCACATGGACAGTTGTACGTTGCTTGCTCTAGAGTGGGTAACCCCCCAAAATCTTTTTATATACAGGTATGTACCTGAAGGTAAAACAAGAAACATTGTTTCCAAAAAGCACCACAATAGATGTTGTGTAACTGGAAACCAATTTTACTCTTTTGTCTGTGAACTACTTATAGATTACACAGGAGGGAGGGGGGAAGGGCTGCACTATGTTGTTGGGTGTAAAGCTTTTATGTTTGTGTGAGGTGCATAAATTTTAATTTTTGATAAAAAATAGTTACAAAACCAGTTGTAATAGTTTATACTACATAATATGTGTTGAATATGTAAAATCAATAAAAATGTTGAAATTAAAGAAAAAGTTGTTCACATCAATGTTACAACAAATTAGTAAAATCCCAAAATAATAAAAATTTTAAGTGGAAAAAAAGATTTACTGTTGCTCTGAAAAATGTCAATTTATGTGTGACACTGAAAATTTTACTTTAGCACAAACAACAATTTAACATATTTTCCGTGAGCGAAGCCGCGGGTATTCTACTAGTATGGAAAAAAACTAAAATACTATGCAAAAGTTTTGCAAAGTAAGAATGTTTATAAAAGTAGAAGTGTTAAGAGTTTAGTTTTGTCTTGTATCAAGTGAACAAAAGAGAAATCTAAATCTCGTCAATATTTGGTGTGATTGTCCTTTGCCTTCCATCTGTTCTTCTTGATACACTTGGAGACAGTTTTTGAAGGATCTCTGCAGGGAGGTTGTTCCTGCCATCTTGGAGAACTAAGCACAGTTATTTCTGTGGATGTAGGCTTTTCTCCAATCCATCTGCATCCTCATGTAATCCCAGACAGACTGGATGATTTTGAACTCTATGGGGGTCATATCATCACTTCCAGGACTCTATTATTATTATTATTATTATTATTATTATTATTTATATAGCACCATTAATTCCATGGTGCTTCACATTTGGGGGTTTACATGCAATATACAAAATATACAGGTAGATATAAAGATATAATACTAACAGTGATCGGCTGTCACAGTGGGGTAGACGGCCCTGCCCGCGAGGGCTTACAATCTATGAGTGAAGGGGGATAGAGACAGAAGGAGAGGGGGAGACTGTACAGATGGCGGTACGGTGATAGCGTTATTGGAGGTTGTAGGCCTTCCTGAATAGATGAGTCTTCAGGGCCTTCTTGAATCCTGTGATTGTGGGGGTCAGTCTTATGTGTCTTGGTAAGGAGTTCCAGAGTATGGGGGATGCAGGGCAGAAATCTTGGAGACGGTTGTGTGAGGAGCGGATGAGAGCAGAGTGGAGTAGGAGGTCGTTGGAGGATCTGAGGTTACGTGTGGGCAGGTAGCGGGAGATTAGTTTGGAGATATATGGAGGGGACAGGGTGTGGATGGATTTGTATGTTAGCCTTAGTAGCTTGAACTCATTTCGCTGGGCTATGGGTAGCCAGTGGAGGGATTGGCAGAGGGGAGCAGCCAATGAGGATCGGGGGGTGAGGTGGATTAAATGAGCAGCACAGTTTAAGGTGGACTGGAGGGGGGCGAGGGTGTTAGCTGGGAGTCCATGGAGAAGGGTGTTGCAGTAGTCTAAGCGGGAGATTATGAGGGCCTGGATGATCATCTTAGTGGTTTCAGGAGTGAGGAAGGAGCGGATTTGATGGATGTTCTTGAGTTGGAGGCGGCATGAAGTGTTGAGGGTTTGAATGTGTGACTTGAAGGATAGGTCGGGTACAGGGTTACCCCAAGGCAACAGGCTCATGGGACAGGGGTAATTGTGGTTCCATTAACTTTGATAGATGAGTCAGGTGGAGGGGCCATACGGTGTGGGGTGAAGATGATGAACTCCGTTTTCTCCATGTTGAGTTTGAGAAAGCAGGAGGAGAGGAAGGAGGCTACAGCTGCTAAACAGTTTGGAACTCTAGCCATCAGGGAGGTAATGTCTGAATCAGAGATGTATATTTGGGTGTCATCGGCATAGCAATGGTACTGGAAACCATGGGATTCTATGAGTTGGCCCAGGCCAAGGGTGTAGATGAAGAACAGGAGGGGTCCTAAGACGGAGCCTTGGGGGACATCTATGGTGACTCTTCCTCTAAAGGGGTCATCACACTAAATATTGATGTGATTTAGATCTCTCTTTCTTAATTCACTTCAAGATATATATATATATATATATATATATATATATATATATATATATTGAAGTGAGTTATATATACCACTGCGAGACATGCAGGAAGAAAGGGGATCTTGTGATGATGGTCACTGGCATGTTGAGCCATGCTGACTCCAATGCCGTTGCCAGCTGCAGAAGGTTACGCAGTTGAGCATCCATGGCGCGAGCAACCGATCGGGGTGGTCCCACAGATTTTCGATTGGGTTAAAATCTGGGAATCTGGGGAATTTCCTGGTGCTCATCGAACCACACATGTACACTGCGAGCTTTATGACACGTCGCACTGTCCTGCTGGTAGATGCCATCATCCAGAGGAAAAACAATTTGCATGTAGGGGTGAACATGGTCCGCAAGGATAGATGCATACTTGTGTTGATCCATCGTGCCTTCCACAATGATGAGTGCACCCAGACGGCTGATGACACGCGCCTCCTGCGATTGGTTATTTAACGTTGACCTCAAAAGTAGGCGGTGGTCACATTAATATGGCTGGACTGTGTGTATCTAACCTTTAAATGTATTGTTTAAAAAAAAATGTGTTACTTCGGGTATTTGTGAAATTAGAGGATATAAAAGAATACAATCTTGTTCTCTAATGGTTACTCCACTCAGTTGTCACTTATTCCTTCACAAGATTTCCGACTATTGTATAGTTGCGGATATAGCAGAAATGTCATACTATTCAAATTGCCAGACACTCATGTTTCACATTAAACTATATCTGTTATTGTATGTTCAAGGTCATTGCTTTAAAGAGTACACTATATGTATAATACACTGAAAGCATAGCTGCATATAAAATGTATCACTAATCCTTCAAGGTCTCACTACAAATGACTCAACCCTCTAAGCTCAGATACAGTTACAGCTCTGATAGGGTTGATAGTAAGTAGTGAAGTACTTAAGAGTATGGGGAGGAAGATCTACTGTATAGCGCTAAGGAAGTAAGTCCCTTGGAATTAATACGGTTCGATGAAGTCAACTAAATACAAGTGTAATGAAAACTCTAACTTCAGTTCCGTGCACAAAATAAAAGTTATGGAATTTTAAAACCTACCAAATGGCTCAGGTTCCTTATGTTGATCCACTTGACAGGGCTTTCCATATTTCATACTTAACAGATGATATTTCACAAAGTACAAAGGGGCATTTCTGAATTGAAAAGAAGCGCTTCTATGAAAGTCATTAGGGTATAATTGCCGTAACTTCACAGATTAAAGTACTCTCAAGAAAATAATGGCCATCAGTTGTAAGATGTGAATGGATGGTAAAAGGAGATCACATAAAGGAGAGATCAGCAAACAGATTATATATGCCTAGAGGTGCTCCATTGTCTGGCTAAAGGGTTCCTGTGCACCTACAGTATGAACACAATGGAGCATTTCGCCATTATTATACTATAATAAGATGCTTTAGTCATACGTAGAATTTATGATATTTTCTTTGCTCACTAAAAGAACCTTTTTGAACTTGTAACTTTACCCAGAGGGTAATTGACTAAAGTTTCTATGGACCCAGCATCAGTACGAGTGAAGCCGAATTATTAGCCAAATAAAATAGACAAAAAAAAAAAAAAAAAAAAACAATATATTTTTATATGTATTTAAATGTTATGCCCTGGGCAATGGGAAAAATGAGTTAGTAAGTAACTGAGTAGTTGTCTACAACCATAATGGCGTCCAACATCCTTTTCCGGCCTCCGACTGACATCACGTGGCCTAGAGTCACTGCCCAGGCCTATGATTGGGCCTCTGCGGTCACCTGTCACAATGCTAAGAACTATCAATGTCATGTTAACGCACCCCATGTGACTGCTGAGGCACAATCACAGGACTGAGTGGTGACCCTGGGGCACATGACATCAGCCGAAGGCCAGTAGAGGCCTGAATAGGATGCCTAGGAACTGCCGGAAGCTCAGGGAAGGTCAGGCAAAGTGAGTGTAAGTGTTTGTTACTTTCGCACAATTTCTCCAGGCCTTCACTCATTATACTCCGGAGTCTGAAGAGACTCCAGAGTATAATAGTATTTGTGGGTGACAAACGCCAATGGTTTTGTGTTCGGCCAAATATGTTCGCTAATCCCTAGTCATTAGTATCTGAGCTATGGGAGTCTGACACCCAGATGCTATACAGATCAGTTATTCAGACGGTCTCCAGGTTTCAGAAGTTGCAGTAGTGCACATGGAGTGGAAGCAGTCTGCTCTTATTCAAATAATGAAAGCAAAGCTGCAGTTCCCGGCATCACCACTATATAGTGGATGGGGCTACAGCTCCACTCTATTACTTGAGTAGGAGCACACTGCTTCCACTCTTGTCTACTAGAGCAGCTTCCAGTGCCCAGAGGCTATCACGTGGACAGGTCATTACTATGAAATATACTTTTGCTATATAGTGACTGTATATATAACAGTGTGGGCAGGGCATACATGGTAGTGACAGTGTATGTATAACAGTGAATGCAGGGCTTTTGTGATAGTAAGTAACAGTGCAGTTATAACAGTGAGTGCAGGGCATATGTGATAGTGACAGTGTATGTATAATAGTGAGTGTAGAGTATATGTGACAGTAAGTAACAATGTATGTGTAACAGTGAGTACAGAGTATGCGTAAGTGCAAGGCATATGTGATAGTAACAGCGAGTGTAGACTATATGTGATGGTCAAAGTATATGTACAACATTGAGTGCAGTATAGTATATGTTAGAGTAATAGTGCATGTATAGCAGAGAGTGCTGAACACACAGAGTGTACTGTACAGTATATGGCCATACTATGGCATGTGCGATATTTAGTTGAAAAGTGATTGGTCTAAAGTCATTTACTTTCTAAAGGAAGGCTACCACCACCAAAATCATGTCTAAATCATTTATATGCTGTTTTACAGTGGAGTAACTAAGGTCTTGTTGGCCCCGGTGCAATCTTTTGTCCTGGGCCCCCTACCTCATCCCTACAGTGAATTCTTGATAGTGATGGTTACAGGTGCTAAGGAGTTTAATCCACCTTAGTGTGGTTAGTGTTATCTGTGGGTGTCCTTGGTTTATAGGCCAGATGGAAGCTGCAATCTCAATACTGATGCCAGTACTTATGGGCCCACTAAGGCTCCTGAGCCCTGGTGTGACTGCACCCTCTGCACCCCCTCAAGTTATACTCTTGGTGGTATGTCTACTATGTCACTAACAGTCCCTATACAGCAGGGATAGGGAACCTTCGGCTCTCCAGCTGCTGTGAAACTACAACTCCCATCATGCTCCATTCACTTCCATGGGAGTTCCAAGAACAGCAGAGCAAGTATGCATGCTGGGAGTTGTACTTTTGCAACAGCTGGAGAGCCGTACGTTCCCTACCCCTGCTATACAGCATATAAGTGGTTTAGAAGAAATTTTAGTGATGACAGACTCCCTTTAACCTCTAGCGTTACCTATAATCTATTAATCTGGATTCATAAATTCATCAATAAGAAATAATTAACCTTAGCTAGTAATGGTGAACAATCCGTAGTTCAGTGTGTCTGTCAATTTAACAGTGGACACCAACATTTCATTATATTTTCAACCAATTTCAACAAGATCTCTGATTTTTCCATAAAAGACTGAGCTGGCCGTGGGTGTGAATATCTCAGAATTCATTTTGACCTAACCCTTGCTTCCTTTGTGGTCCCTGCAATATCCTTAAATATTTCACTCACACCAATTCAGGTATTTCTGTTATCGAGCAAGGTTTGACGTTTTTTTTTGTTCTTCGGAAAATAACATCACAAGGAGCAATAGTAAAGTCATTTTGAAAGGAAATGACAAAGGTTGAATTGCAATGTCCCCTAAGAAACATTATATAAAAATACACTATTCTTGTTTTACAAGACAGCTTCAATGGAAAAAAAAAACATGTAAGCCTGGCCAGTAGAAATGTTGGATGTCATACTTAATAGGTGCAGTGGGGATTTGGGAGAGGATAGTGAGAGATCACAAGAGCTTCATCACCTTGCTGCTTAAAGCGATACCCCAGGCAACACTAATAGTCAATGCCTAATAAAGCATGGAGGGGCCGAGCCTGCACATGAGGTTTACAGTGTTGGCCAAAAGTATTGGCACCCCTGCAATTCTGTCAGATAATACTCAGTTTCTTCCAGAAAATGATTGCAAGCACAAACTCTTTGGTATTAATATCTTCAGTTATTTTGCTTGCAATGAAAAAACACTGAACACATTGATCATTTTACACAAAACTCCAAAAATGGGCCGGACAAAAGTATTGGCACCCCAGCCTAATACTTGGTAGCACAAACTTTAGACAAAATAACAGCGAACAACCGCTTCTGGTAACCATCAATGAGTTTCTTACAAGGCTCTGCTGGAATTTTAGACCATTCTTCTTTGGCAAACTGCTCCAGGTCCCTGAGATGTGAAGGGGGCCTTCTCCAAACTACCATCAAGAGATCTCTCCACAGGTGTTCTATGGGATTCAGGGCTGGACTCATTGCTGCCACTTTACAAGTCTCCAGTGCTTTCTCTCAAACCAGTCTCTAGTGCTTTTTGAAGTGTGTTTTGGGTCCTTGTCCTGCTGGAAGACCCATGACCTCTGAGGGAGACCCAGCTTTCTCACACTGGGCCCTACATTATGCTGCAAAATTTGTTGGTAGTCTTTAGGCTTCATAATGCCATGCACACAGTCAAGCAGTCCAGTGCCAGAGGCAGCAAAGCAACCCCAAAACATCAGGGAACCTCCGCCATGTTTGACTGTAGGAACAGTGTTCTTTTCTTTGAAGGCCTCTTTTTTTTCCTGTAAACTCTATGTTGATGCCTTTTCCCAAAAAGCTCTACTTTTGTCTCATCTGACCAGAGAACATTCTTACAAAATGTTTTTGGCTTTCTCAGGTAAGTTTTGGCAAACTCCAGCCTGGCTTTTTTATGTCTCTGGGTAAGAAGTGGGGTCTTCCTGGGTCTCCTACCATACAGTCCCTCTTCATTCAGACACTGACAGATAGTACGGGTTGACATTGTTGTACCCTTGGACTGCAGGGCAGCTTGAACTTGTTTGGATGTTAGTCGAGGTTCTTTATCCACCATCCGCACAATCTTGCATTGAAATCTCTCGTCAATTTTTCTTTTCCGTCCACATCTAGGGAAGTTAGCCACAGTGCCATGGGCTTTAAACTTCTTGATGACACTGCGCACAGTAGACACAGGAACATTCAGGTCTTTGGAGATGGACTTGTAGCCTTGAGATTGCTCATGCTTCCTCACAATTTTGCTTCTCAAGTCCTCAGACAGTTCTTTGGTCTTCTTTCTTTTCTCCATGCTCAATGTGGTACACACAAGGACACAGGACAGAGGTTGAGTCAACTTTAATCCATTTCAAATGGCTGCAAGTGTGATTTAGTTATTGCCACCACCTGTTAGGTGCCTCAGGTAAGTAACAGGTGCTGTTAATTACACAAATTAGAGAAGCATCGCATGATTTTTCAAACAGTGTCAATACATTTGTCCACCCCCTTTTTTATGTTTGGTGTGGAATTATATCCAATTTGGCTTTTTGACAATTCTTTTTGTGGTTTTCCATTGAAGTCAAATTAAATGAAGATAATAATACCAAAGAATTTGTGATTGCAATCATTTTCTGGAAGAAAATGAGTATTATCTAACAGAATTGCAGGGGTGCCAACACTATAGACATGTCCATTCACACAGAGTAATGTGCCGCGTGACCTGGCACGTATACGGCGTGTGAGATTTTGAGCGCCGTAAAAGCTCCCATTGATTTCAATGGGAGCCTGGATAGTATACGCCGCGTTATTTTGCGGCCGCAAAATAACGCAGCCACTCGTCATTTTGTTTCACTGTCCATCAGTGTCAGCATCATCCAGGTAAATATATTTTTAGAGCCTTGTTTGCCTTCATTGGTGGGTGATCCAGGCATTATTGATTATGCTATTCTGATTGTTTATCACTTTTATTATTTTATCCATATTTTATTTTTTTGTCTTACAGGCTACTGAGTTTTATAGCCTTGACTATCTGCACTTTAGTTTGCATGTATATTTGCACATATCTACATACTGTTTGCACATACACTTATTATTATGGATATATGTAAACTCTATTAGCTGCCTAGTCACGACACTGATACCAACACATGGGAGTTTAACCAATTACGTATATATATATATATATATATATATATATATATATATATATATCACTTCCATACATATACACATATATAGCCTACTAGCAGAAGAATATATATTTAATTTTTTGTTCGTGTAGTGGCCCCCTAAGAATTGCCCACTTTAGCACTGGTGTATTTTGTATGTTGTTTGTGTGTGTCATGTGATCATGTGTATCTAAGTTTGGATATTAGTTTGGATATCAGTGAAAAAAACTGCAATTAGTTGTTATAGATACCTGGAGTAAAGCTGTGTGAATGTGACCTTGTGTAAAAGTGTCATCCACAGTGCCCTGCCCCTTTAAAGCTGATATAATGTAGTGAAGAACAATGGCTGGGTTGCTATTAAAACCTGGAGTAAAGCTCTGATGTGTGGTACTGTGTACAGAGCCATGTATGTAATCCTCCAGCGTGTGGTATTGTGTTCAAAGGCGCATATCTAATCATCTGGTGTGTGCTACTGTGTGCTGAGGGGTGTATCTAATCCTCTGGCGTGTGGTACTCTGTGCTGAAGCGCATATCTAATCCTCCAGAGTTTGGTACTGTGTGCAGAGGTGTGTATCTAATCCTCCGGCGTGTGGAACGTAGTGCAGACCCAGGTACGTAATCCTCTGATGCGTGTATCTCAGTTTAGATATCAGTGTTGGATTGTGTATGTGGAGTGACCGTGTGTATCGCAGTTGGAATATGAGTGAAAGACTTGCAGGTTTGTATTAGCTAATGTCAAAAAAGTCATTGTTTTGGGAATACTGTATGTACGGTTTGTCCAAGCAAGTTAAGGCCTTGTCTTAAACCTTCTTGGAAACCTGAAGTATCTTTGTGCCAAATTTGGTGAAGATCGGTCCAGTTGTTTGGTCGCGCATAAAGAACAGACAGACAAATAGATAGACAGAAACTCATTTTTATAACATAGAAATATTAAGGTGGTGCCCACTTAATTTTTTGCTACCATCACATGACCAGGAACTGATTTCTGTAACTAGCCAATATAACTCCTCTCCATTAGAACAAAACTACCACACAATTGATTAATAAAACATAATAAATTTTATTAATACCTACTATTTTAGTAGGTATTAATAAAATTTATTATGTTTTATTAATCAATTGTGTGGTAGTTTTGTACTGTTGGACATGATTGTATACCCACACATAAGTTTACATTTTTGCCTCTTTTATGTGTTATCCTCTCCATTACAGTATTAAAAGGTTAATACCTAGAAGGCTGCTTACACAACCTTTTTGGGAATGGGCCAAAGTCAAACTAGTTAGGTGGTATGGTGGGTTCATGACTCGCTGCCCATTACACAATATTTTGCTAGCCATAGATTTACCTATATAGTGATTTCACTTGAAATGCACCATCATGTTCTGCTAGAGCATCTGACACCTTCCCTACAGATAGTCTGCCACAAGTCCCCGGAAATACCTACAACAAACTTTGGAAGCTGGAAGGGGGTAAAGTTGCCAAGTACTGGAAATACAAAGTATTAGTTTTGCCTGGAGTGTCTCTTTAAAAATATGGACAATGGCTCAAGCGCAGACTCTTTCATTGCTGATAAAGTGATGGGGATCTGTATTGCAATTGGCAGAAATGATACATTTTTTAGTATTTTGGGCTATTTGTATTTGTAATCATGGCTGAGAAGCTTCAGGTCTTACACGGGTAACAATATGTTATATTTCTAGAACAGTAAATGAGCTTTCACAATGATTGTTTTAGAGGTCAATTTATGTTACATTTCTCAAAAAATCCAACTTGATACTTTTATTTACATGAATGCACAGCCTGAATGTGACAGAATTTACAATGCACTTATCCAGCAAATTCAAGGTCAAACGACAACAGAAAATCAGCATTATATTCTGAGATAATACAGTTTTTAGCGATAAAATAGTTATCTCTCAATCATTGCTATAAAAAAACACAAAACAGCAGAACAAAAGAGGCAGAACTTAGACTGAGGACAAATATAAAAGAGGAAAAAATAGACTGAGAAGCTAAATTTTACCATGAAGTAGATTGAGTCACACCAGACTAAAAGATTAATAACCAAATCTGTCTATGAAAACTTTATGAAGATCAAAAGTTCAGGAACACTTATTCAATCTCCATAAAATTTTTGCCTGTGATCTAAAACTAACATCCTCTATAATCAGAAACTCTTAATCCAATGTCCAAGATTTCTCCTGAGTTGCTCCAGTTCTCTGGAATGCGCTACCATGAACAACCAGATTACACCCAGTTTACACAGCTTTAAGCACATCCCAAGAACACAACTCTTCATGCAAGCTTATAAGATTTCTTTATTTAACACAGTTTTATGCTTAGGCTCCCCAAACTATCCCTCCATTGATCCCTTGTTCCCAACATTATCACACTGGATGTGATGCCTTTATCTAAGTGTAACCCTATGTGCCCAGGAATTTTGGATATGAAGATAAAAAAACACTGGTTGGTAATCAGCTTTTATACCTTTTTTCATATGTGTTAGCTCAAGTAGAGATGGGTGAACCTCTCAAGATTTGAATTGGTTTTGGGTTTGGTTTGGTGGCTCAGGCCCCAAATTCATTATGGGTCAAACAGGTTTGGCATGAACCACACTTTAAATTTGCTTCAAACAGGGCAAACACAGCCAAAGTTATGTCAAAGTGAAAAGTAACATTATTATACTCACTTCAGACCCCATAGTCTAATAGGTAGAGCCCAAAGGAGGTGTTAAAAAAAAAAAAAAAACAAGAAAACATTCATACTCAGCTTCCATTACCTCTTTGTGCCTCCTCATGACGTTATGACACTTGGCATGCCCAGGTTACCACTAGGGACCAATCACAGACCTCAGCACTGAACCCGAGTTGATGATATCACAGACGCATGCTGGACGTCACCAGGAGAGTGCCGGATACCGCAAGGAGACCCGAAAGATGTAATAAAAGGTGAGCATGATTATTTTTATTTATTTTTCCTCCCCTGGGATCTATCTATTCTACTCTGGAGTCTGAATAGACCTCTGAGTATAATGCAGTGGCCACTTTAGTTAATCCGAGATGAATTGCTATTTGTTCAGTTCTGTAAAAAAAACAAAAAACAACAACTTGGAATACACTGTCTACTAAGTATTTGGACCCCTGTGGTAGAATAGAAAAAACAACATTTATTCATATTGAATAGTTGGTAGAACCCAGCAGATTCTTCCTTACGGATGGGATTGATGGACACAATACTCCCGGATGCCTGGTGAAACTCCTGGTGTATGTGAGCCATCGGTTGGGCGCGGTTTCTCTACCCAACACTCGTTGCTCTCTATTTCCCAGTTTCGGGGGTCTGCCGACTCGGGGCACATTCCGATAATCACCGTTCACCTTCCACTTTGTAATCACATAGGCCACTGTCGATTTTGGGTAATTCAGTTTGCTTGCTATTTCCCTTAAGGATCAACTATTTCTGTGGTACCCCACAATTACCCCTTTCTCGAAATCAGACAACTCTGCACTTTCTGGCATCTTGCATGTGACTACTGCCAATGCTGTTTCCTATTTAACGGCGGAAGGTGTAATGTACATCATGACTGTGGATATCTTTAATTGTATGGGTGTCCAAATACTTATTGGTAGACAGTGTATTTGGGTCTCGCTGACTCAGCATGAACCAATTCGCCCATTTCTAACCTCAACTCAACTTAACCACTGTATAAGCACTTCTACATCTTGCGTGAGTCATTCTTTCTACCTCGTGGATTGTAAACTCTTACAAACAGGGCCCTCAATCTTATTGAGTGAATTGATTTATTACTCTATGTATCATTTTGTCTGTACAAGAACTCTGGGATTTGTAAAGCATTGCAGAATTTGTTGGTGTTGTATTATTACTTTTATTATTATTATTTTGAGACCATTAAAAGGTGCAGGACAACAGATGAAGACAGCGAGTTACAAAAACCAACGTACCCATATGTCCTTGCAGTGATAAGCAGCCGCAGAATTGGAGAGCTGACTGTTAGAACAGCTGGAGCTCCTATAGAGAAGGCAGAGATGGTTTATTACATTCCTGCCTTCCCAATCGCTGTATACGCAGCACTCAATGAGGACCCAGATCAGCAAAAATTAGTTGAACAACCCAAACAAATTATTTTTTTTCATTATGTTGATTATTTTTATGACTAAAACACATGACGTCACACGGATGTTTTTGGAACACATTGGCTCACATTTACTACTGTGGTTTGGACTAGATAAAATGTGGTGGATCTGGTGCCACGTGGTGGCTCAGGGGTTAGCCCTGCAGCCTTGCAGCACTGGAGTCCTGGTGTTCAAATCCCGCCAAGAGCAAAAACCCATCTGCAAGGAGTTTGTATGTTCTCTCTGTGTTTGCATGGATTCCATCCCATATTCCAAAAAATGTACATTGTGAGCTCTATGTGGGGCTCACAATCTACATAAAGGCTGGGTTCATACAGAGCATTGTGGTACGTACACGCTGCGGGATCCCTTGCGGGCCGCATACGCTCCCATTGTTTTCAATGGGAGCTGGTACCGTACATGCGGCCGTGTTTTCCGGCGGCCGCAAAATAGCGCCGCGTGTACGGTACCGGTTCCCATTGAAAACAATGGGAGCGTATACGGCCCGCAAAAGATCCCGCCGCGTATACGTACCAAATGATGAGCCACAATACTCTGTGTGAACCCGGCCAAAAACAAAAAATGTGGTGGATCTCTGGTGTAACGTGGCGCATCAAGTTTAAAATTTCATTACATTAATCCATATTGAAGACCATTTTTACAGCGTTCATGTGAATGTAGCCCTATTCAATTTTTGGGGGAGAGAATTGAAGCTGTAAAAATTAAACCATTGATTTATGCATTTATTTTTTTCTGTTACTCTTGTTTTTCTGTTTTAATAAAAAAAATATATTTTATTTTTAGGTAATGATTAGATTTTTAAATATATATATATATATATATATATATATATATATATATATATATTTTAATCTTTAAAAAAAAAAAAAAAAAGATAATACAAATGACTATGTTCAGAGGGGATGTCTGGTATTCTATGAATATGACTCGTCAGGTCCCAATAAATTCATAGTAAACAATTTACTCTATAATGACATCTAGAATCCACACAATGTGTCATGTAATAAGCAGAATTTCTATCCTCAGAGGAACACTTTGTCCAAGCTGCTACTTATTATACTCTGAGGTTTATTACAATGGACGCCGCATGAGCCCACAACAGCACGCGCAGTCTCCAACCGAGCTCTCCTTCCTTTCCCTCTCATCTCATTCACATTGTTCTTTCCCTCCTGCACTGCTATCGCCGATCACCTTGACTTGCTTCAAATTTCACAAAATTGCTCTAATACGGCTCTTCCTAGACTTCTAATGCCACCTCCTAAATCAATTTACAGTATATGGCCGGGGCCTTTACACTGTGCGAGAGAAAGAAAGACACACACATTCTAGCACAGATACAGAGATACGCTGCAGATTACGGCTTCCATAATGAGGGGTGAACTCAGGCAGTCAGTACAAGAACCCGCGGACTGATCTTCGGAATGTGTAAAATTGAGTAGGAGAAAATTTGGCACAATTGTAATCAGACTCATTTTTCAGTAACGGTGTAACGCGGCTCTCATTCAGATATGTAAACACGTATCAGAGTGAGCGCTTCAAAAAAGAATCCCATTGACTTTCATGGGTTCCGTTTAACGCGCGTAACACATTGAAATCAATGGGTTAAAAAGCCGCCCATTGATTTCATGTGTAGCACGTGTAAGACGGAACCCATTGAAGTCAATGGGATTCTTTTTTGAAGCGCTCACTCTGATACGTGTTTACATGTCAGAATGAGTGCCGCGTAACATCATGGGAACGGGCCCTAAAAAAAAAGGGGTAGGGTCATTTCCTCTGATATGTCAAAAAATATCATACAAGATTCTGTTTCTTTTCGTATAGTCGTAGTAGAATTAATCCAAAAGACGGTCTGTTAGGTCACCTTACATCTACATTTAACTACTCAAAGCTGAAAAATGTTTTCAGGACAAGCAGTTGGTACGTCTTTATGGGGTCCCATCGTTCAGATTCCACTAATAAGATATGTCCATCCTCTTCAGCACTTTCTTGTAGATTTATTTAAAATTATGAGAAACTCAATATTGGATATAAATCCCAAAAAAAGTTTACTTATCTGTCCCAGGTAATCCGTGGTACAGTCCTGAACGCTTTACCAGCCATAAAAAAAAAAAAAAAAAAAAAACAAAACAAAAAAAAACAGCAAGACTCAGTATAATATTTAGCTTAGTGGTCAGAGGCAGAACTTCATGATTTTTAGTATTTTTTTAAACATAGATAATAACAGGGAAGATGTTTAAAAACCTCACCAAAAAGTCTTTAACATAAAGATGATTAAAAAAAGAATAGGTCATTTTGTGGCAATACATTTCCTTTAAAAAGATTCTATCATTTGAATCCCATATTGTAATACTAACACATAGGAATAGCCTTAAGAAAGGCCATTCTTCTCCTACCTTTACAAGTCTTCTTCTGCCACCGTTTTGTAGATATGTGTTTTCTCGCAGGACTGGGGGCATCCCCTTGTGGCACGCCTTTCTGCTGCGTTCTCTGTGATGTCTTCTTCCGGCGATTCTGTCTTCTGCATCTAAATACAGCACATGCGCAGTCGGCTCTGCCATAGGGCTTCAGGCAGAGCCAACTCCGCATGTCTATGCATTTTCTTGTGGCTGTTTACACGATCACAGACATGCACAGATATGTTGCAGACATGCGCAGTTGGTTCTGCCAACCTCGATGGCAGGAGTCGACTGCTCATGCAATGTATTTAGATGCAGAAGACAGAATGGCCGGAAGAAGACATTGCAGAGGACGTGGCAGAGAGGTGTGCCACAAGAAGAATAGGCCAGTGCTGAAGAGTTTTCAAGCAGCACAGGAGACGACCCCAGTGCTGGCAGAAAACTCAATTGCATAATGATGAAAAACGGGAATATCCAAGGAACGGTGGCGCGGAGAAGACTTTTAAAGGTAGGAGAAGAATAGACTTTCTTAAGGCTATTCCTATGTGTTAGTATTACAATATGGGATTCAAATGATAGAATCTTTTTAAAGGAAATTAGTATTAAAAAATTAGTATTAGTATTAAAAAATATGGAATTCGAATTATAGAATCCCTTTAAGGACTCCAATGCAAGACCCATGGCAGGCAGCAACTGACACCACAACCACTTGGTGGCCACATATAGACACATTAACAAGTCCCAAAAGTGTATTGTAAAATCAAGAAGAAAGAAAGGTCAGGACGGAAATATCAGTATATACTTTTCGAGTATTACTATCATAACATATGTAAGAAGTTTAGTGTTTGTCTCAGAGGCAGAGGTGCAACTACTATCTGATCAAATTTTTCCAAAAAAACACATGGTCAGTCGTTGGCTATATTTTGCTGAAAATGTGGCCCCTGTAGATACCAAGCAATGTGCAACAGTCGATCCCTGCCTTTCGGACATTGACAGGAGGCAATTCCTTTTCGGAAACAACATTGGCCTGTTCAATGTTTAGCAGACACATTAAACAAATCCTATTTTTCATTATTACTTTATTACTGAACTATATTGTTTCTCATGTACTGTACTAAGCCAACATGAAAGATATTAATAAAGAGAATACATTCAACACTTTCTGACATTTGGGGTGAACAAGAGTTTATATAACATAATAAAATAGCAAGGAATTAAGTGCTTAAAGCCCATTTATTATTGTTCCTTGCATTCCCTTTGTGACTGAGCTATTCAGCTATAATTGGAAACACTGTATATAGTAGTGTTGTTATTGAGTTGAATGGGGTTTTTTTAAAATAGATTTTATTTGTACATTTCTGATCCTCTGCTGATGCATTTTTAGCACAGGAACACAATATACAATTTATGATAAACTTTGTAAAAAGAAAGAATTTGTACAAAAGACAATACGTAAGTCAAGATGTAGACCAGCTTTCTGTATGCTATGGGTATTCTGGACATTTGAACACATTTGCAAAATGTAGCTAAAAATGCTTACAAAAAAAAAAAAACGCACAAAAATATGTTGCTTTTTCTTGTTACATTTTTTTTTATTTAAAGAGGACCTTTCACCATCTTGACCTATTAAAGATCTTAGCATCCGTTAATAAGCACCACTCCAGTGATTCCAGCACAGTTGGAATTTTCTCTCTAGCCCCCATCATTCCTGAGCAACAAGCACAGGTAGTTTTGGTGTGTGATGTGCTATGCAAACTCTGCAATGTCGGAAGGGCAGTGTCAGAGTTAGGGAATTGATAGGACAGCAATTCCCCAGAAGCTGTTGGAAACCCTGGGGCGGGACACAAGAGACAGTGAGCCCTAAACTGAAGCCCCCAACTCTCCCTTCCTATTGGCAGGTCCTATTCTACGTAATAGGCGGCAACCACGAAGACTGTCCCTTCCTGGATATATGATACACAAAATGGAGACAAGACGAACAACAACAAAGTGAGGTCAGCTAGCAAAGAGTCAGTAAACAGTCGAGCAATGCAGTGCCAAATCGGAGTCCAAAGAATAGTCAGTAGGGAAAGCAAGAGGTCAAGGATTAGAATGCAAGCAAGGATAGTGACAGCAGAAAGCAAGTACGCACAAGGCAATAGCAAGCACTGGTGTGAATGAGAGCCAAGACTAAATAGGGAGGAAGAACCCGCCCTGAAGTTAATAGGTAGACAGGCTGTCAATTACACAAATTAACCACTTCATAAACAGAGGCAAAAAAGAGCAGAAGACGGGTGTGGTGGAAATTCAATCACAGAACTAGAGCCATGTTCACACAGTGCAACCAAAAACTTTAAGCCAAGAACCAAACTGCACACACCTCCTGCACTGCCGCATGCAAGCAGAGGGTGGTGCAGTGACCTGAACAGGCAGAAATGTTACAGTCAGACAGGGTGTGTGATCCAGGACTCCAATCAGAGGCAGTGTCAGAGTGTCAGAGATCAGAACCACATTCTTTGTTTGCTTCTGCCTGACAATGCCCTCCTGACAGTACTGAGCCTACATATATAGTATTGATAATATATTTTCATAAAAATGAACCAGCTGCCTGGATAAATGATCTTAGTCCCTAATAAGATGTCCTACCTAGGACAAGTACCCAGTATAGGGGTGAGCAGTGACTCAATAAACCTTATTTTGCATAGACCATACAACAATGCTCAACCTTATGCATAACGTATGGCCATTTAAAGGTTATAAACCCCCAAATCTCGCCACTCACATCAATGATGCTGTACCATGATTGTTTTTATCAGGGAGATAATATATACAGACAGCACATGCATCTATGTATATCAACTTGCGAAAGAGACTGCTCACTATCCCTATAGTGGCACACGCCCGGCCACTGGAGTCAGAGTAGCCAGAGTGGGAAACCAAATTAGTCAGGGAGAAGTATATAAACTAACTACTCATCAAGTGACACGCACGTGGCCAATGAAAACTAATCTCCCTTCCTCAGGCTGATGCGTTTCCAATTAGCAACAAGTCCCCGTGTTTCTTCGGAGGTAAACATAAAGTGACACATATGTGGCCACTGAAAACTAAACTCCCATCCTCAATGTGACGCGTTTCCAATGAGGTACAAGCCCCCAGTTTCTTCAGAGTTTAACATAAAGCAAACAGGACACTTACTGTTCAAAAGCTAGGAGGCTCTGGTTGTAAATCCAACTAAAATAGTGTCCCCCGGTACTGGTCTGTGGTTGTAAATGGCATATCAAGCACCAAAACTAAATGCATTGCTTGCTCAGGAATGGTGAGGACTAGAAAGAAAATTCCAACTGTGCCAGTATCAGTGGAACAGGACCTATGTGACGTCAAGAGCTGGACTTTGATGATGGTGTAATGTCTCTGCCTGTTTGGGTCACTGCGCCACCTTCTGCTTTCATGCGGCGGTGCAGGAGGCATGTGCAGTTTAATTCCTTGCTTAGAGTTTTTGGTTGCACTGTATGAACACGACTCTAGTTCTGTAATTAAATTTCCACCACACCCGTCTTTGGCCCTTGTTTGCCTCTGTTCATTAAGTGATTAATTTTAGCCTTGCCCTGTGATTGACAGCCTGTCCACCTATCAACTCCAGGGCGGGTTCTTCCTCCCTATTTATTCTTGGCTCACATTCACATTGGTGCTTGCTATTGCCTTTTGCGTGCCGGCTTTTCTCTTGCTGTTTATTCTTGTATTCTGACTCTTGACCTCTGGCTTTCCCTATTGACTACTCTTTTGGATTTCGATTTGACCCTGCATTGCTCTACTGTTACTGACCCCTGGCTAGCTGACCTCCCTTGTTGTTTGTCTTGTCCGCGTTTTGTGTATCATCACCGCGTTTTGTGTATCAGTTGTTGCCTATTACCTAGGATAGGACCGGCAAGCAGGAAAGGACAGTGGGGGATTTCAGACCAGGGCTCTCTCTCTCTTGTGCCTCTTCCTCCAGGGTTCATCTACAGCATTGAGGAACTGCTGTCTACTTTTGTTAGCCATGATCCTCAATTATAAAAATTTCCAGTGAAAGTTTTTGAAAGGACTTCTCAACACGTTTACTGTTCCAGATCATATATTTGCTGCCTTCAAGCCTATGTTCTTTTTTAAAAAGTGTTTTAGCTTACTAAATGTGGTTCGTATCTGACAACATTTCCATGGAGACTTTTTGTAATTACTAAAGATCAAGTCAAGTTTTGTTCATCATATGGTTTGTGGTGTTAAATCCTTCACACAGCAAAGAAACATATGTTTTTCTCCTACTCATCATAAATGACCTTCACGAGATGGGTACGATATGCAAAATGGCATCCAATTTTGAGAAAAGAAAACTTTTCGGCTGGTAACTGGCCAGTTCTTAACAAAGGGCACTGACCTCACCAAACAATCTCGCTTTAATTAGCGTCGTATAATTCTGCTTAAAAGAATCTGGCATCTTTTTTTGTAAAGGAAGACAATAAAACCCAAACTACTGCAGTTCAGGCTAAGGTCACAGTCCGGACAGAATGCAGTAGTCGTAATCACGCCACTCCCTAAGGAGAGTGTTGGTTGGTGTTGTAGTCCGGACAGAATGTGAACTTTATGGCGCCAGCGCAGGCCTGCAGCGGTGAGGTACCCTCGCCGAGGAAGGCCGAGCACGCTTGAGTCATTTCCTGAAGACAATGTGATGCCTCAGGAGCAGCGCTCCTAATTAGATTAACTGCTACTGTCGGAGCTGTTAAATCGCTCGTACTGAAGAAAGCAAATTGCAGATTGTACATATCAGTGTACAATCAAACAGAAAACAGGTGTTTGCTAATTAAAATGGAGATTTTAATGAATGACCTCAGCGGTTTTGGTGAATAAATACCATTCTAGCATCTGCCATGTATTTTCCATCCAAATTTGCTTTCATCTTGTTTGAAAGGAACAAAGACTGGGAAAATAATACAATTACTACAGCTCCGCGGTGGGTGAGAAGCAGCCATCACAAATGATTTAGGAGAATGCTCTTCATCTTTTTAACACACTGACATAATTACTGCACAGACTTAGCCCATTACTCAATTTCATTGGGTACTTTAAAGGCCAATCGAATGAGCAGTTAATGGAGACTGGCATCTCCCCAAGGAGGTTACTTGCCACTCATAATTGAGCTCCTCTACGTAGTTCTCCCTTGACATCGAAGCAATCCTCATGGGGACAACTCAATGGTATACTTTCTAAATAAGAAAATGATCTATTCCTATAATTACATTTTGCGTCTTCGTCTTGGCGCTGCTTCACCACAGTTCCATATCTATCATGTTGTCACAGATCACTTTTCAGTACAATAAATTATTGATTGATAATGTTGCATTCATTGACCGTAATAAAGGATTTACACTATGGCTGGTTTAATAGTTGTATGAATGTGTTTTCTTAAACCAGCATACCAATCCGGCTCCGCAGATAGATGGGTTAGGGTCACATCAATCAAAAATTGTTTTCCTCTTGTGAATCGTTGCGTTCATTTCCAACACAGAGCCATTTTTGTCAGTGTGCAACAATGGCATTGTCACTTCCATTTTCGGAGTAATGTCAACACCCTCGAAGAGCTCATTTATATATGAAATATTTCCAAAAAATGGCAATATTTCAGTTAGAGATGAGTGAATCAAAACTGACGAAGTGAAATATTTCAGGAAATATTCGATTTGCATCAAATTCGGATTTCTAAACAAATCGCATTTATTGTTAAAATGGCTACTGCACATGTCAGAACATGAGGCAAGGAACTCTGTGAATGATGGATCACCCACAATGTCATGTGTGCAGCCAATCAGCAGTCAGTCATCTTTGTGATGTCACAGCCCTTTAATCCCTTCGTGACCGCCCACTGCATTGGGAACGAGTGTTAGCTGTAACTGACAGCTAACACCCTGCTCTATAATTCCTGGTTAGAGCAGGTTTTAACTCCTTAGATGCCGTGGTCAAACAATAATCTATAAGATTATGATAATTCTGGCATAACACCTTATCACTCCACCTTCCCAACCTACCTCCTGCCCCTCTAATTCTTTAAAGGGATCCTTTTATTGGATACCCTTTCTCTCATAGCACTGGGGCCGACTGTGCATGCCACAGACCACAAGAAATGGTCCATTTTCTTAAGGCCCGATGGCAGAGCCAACTGCATATGCCTAGAATATTGAAACCCAGTGAGAGGACGTTCCAGAAGAAGATAGAGGCATTGCTGGAGATTTCTCTCGCAGAATTGGGAACGCCCCCAGTGCTGCGAGAGAACTACTTTGCATACCGAACAAAACCTGGATTTCTACCGAACGGCAGTGCAGAGAAGACATCTAAAGATAGGAGAAGAATAGACTTTCTTAAGGCTATTCCTATGTGTTAGTCAGAAAAAAAGGGTATCCAATGATAGGATCCCTTTAAACACACACACACACACACACACACACACACACACACACACACACACAGAGTTTTTTTTTTACAGTTTATCAGTTTGATTATTCTATTGTAATTATTTCTTTGTAGTAAGAGTGTTACTTAAGTTACTTAAGTTGCAGAACACCAGACAACACAAGTCACAGAGCTAGTCCCAGTTCCAAGATGAAGCACCTCTGTCAGAAACCAATTACTCAACGACTAGAGAGACAAAGACTTTAACTTTACCGGATTTTACATTTATAATCCCAAATCTTACTGACGCCTCAGACTTAAAATGGCAAATTCCTTTCTTCCACAACTTTATATTGAATGTTAGGGAATGATTTTTGGCTTTCTTTTGGGAAGATTTTTTGACCATACATTTCCCCTGCAAAATCTAAGATTACACAATGCCATAGCTCATTACCAGGCAGATGTCTGATTACTGAGCTGTGACTATAACGAGCTGTGCACCTGTGTGTACATCACATGACGACGGACTCTATATCACATGACCATGGACTGTACATCACATGACCATGGACTGTACATCACATGACCATGGACTTTATATCACATGACCATGGATTGTACATCACATGACCATGGACTGTATATCACATGACCATGGACTGTATATTACATGGTCAGCATTTCCTACACTAGAAGTAACAAAGTGAATGACAACAAGCAGAGATCTAGAAAACCGTGAGGGATTGGTACATAAAGTATGTTGGAAAATTCAGACAATAACGTTGGTCTCTCAATATTGGTCTGAAAGTGGACAATTGCTTTAAATGGGCTATTCTTTCTGCTATACAAGTTCTAGTATAGTATTTTACTAGGTTCCAATGTCAAAAATGCATATCACAAAGAATTTATAAGGGTATTATTGTATGACTAATACTTATCACCTACACTGTGGACTGCTGGCCCCGCTGATCATAAGAACGGGCACTCAGCCCATCTTTGTCAGCCCCATAGACTTTGAATGGAGCGGTAGAGCACATGACTGACACCACTCCATTCAAACAAGGGAGTCAGGATCTGAATTCTAGGTCTGGGTCCTAGTGTTAAGACCTCCCAGGGATAAGACACTTATCATTTGAAAAAGCCAACTAGTCCAGTTGTGTATTCCCCATACAATTCTAATAGTATGATAGCAAGTAGTGCAATGTAGTCATGTTGAAAAGAACTTTCCAGACCTTTAATACCAGAACTGAGAGTTTACCTTTTTTTTTTATTACATAGGACACGCAGAATATCAATAATGTCAACCTCTCAACACATGAGGCAGCAGGAATCCTTCTTGTACTCATTGGTGACCCTCCCTAGTACACTCATAGACCAAGTCTCCAAGTCTCGTGGCCCCGTAACTGCTTCCAAAAACAATGGAGATCAAGCCAACCTTCTGGAAAGGCAATAAAACGACTTCATCTCAGCATAACCCAAGCATCATGTAGCCGCTAGCATGGGGTTCATACCATGGGGCTTCTAAAAAGCTCCTCCCATGGTAAACCTCCCCAGTGCACACACCTTTTTACCCTCATATGTTGCACCTGCGAGAAATTTCAGCAATATTCACTTTACATTATCAACTGCATATCGGAGAAAGTGGTGACAAATATATACAACACTATTAAACACTGTTATTAGAGAGATGTCTAATGGGCTTGGGCAGGGGCTCCACGAATTTCCTGATTCCTACCTAGGGTTCCTTAATAACAAGGTTAACCCTTCGACCCTTTTTTGGATGGTGATAACAAGATAAACAGAATATATAGCACATCGATGAAGAGTATAACAATGCGCTGGTGCCAGTGGTATACAACATCATACAGAATAATAGATTTCTGGTCTGTAGGTTTTAGGGACTTGCTTCATGCAACATTTGCTATTTCCCCCATGGTTTGCTACATGGCTATAATAACAGTCTAATTCATGTATTTTCTTCCATAGCTGGAGACTCTCTGACCACATGGTGCTTCTTATTACATTATACTTTCTCTTTGAACCATATTACCTCCGTTGCAATGAGCTGTGTATATTTCATAGAGCAACTCTACATACAACTCATGAATTCATGAATAAGCAGCAGGCAGCAAGTAAATCCTACACCTTTGATGTATCTTGAGATGGCCTCTGAGAAATCCTTTATGTTAGCTTAATACCCATAATAAACACAGCTAGCAATATATATATATATATATATATATATATATATATATATATACAGTACGGTATGTAGAGTACAGCGTAATTACATGCTGTCTGCAGAGGAGAGAATATAACTGAATATGTAAAGCATTGAAGTATGCAGATACACAATTTATGGTACAATAATTGCACTTTTATAGATGGCAGGAAGAGTCCCAATGCAGAAGATGCATCAGCTCCGCTTGCCAAGTGTATTATATTGCTCATAAAACAGGACAGAGAGGATCTCTGCTGGAACAATTATCACTTAACAATGTGTGCAATCTCCAGGCAGCCTTCATTATCAACCTGTAATTCTCAACCAGTAAGCCACTACCTGCAAGGTACTTATGGAAGAACAGAATATAGGGCCTGTGAGGGCAGGAGCCTGGGATGAGATAGATGACATTACAGGGAGGAAATTACTTCTTAAAAATATTTTGCATAATTTTGGTAATGGAATACAGAGGTTTTATCTGCACCATGATACTATTAAACACAAGTGTAGTATAGTTTAGGAACAAGTGAAAAAAGTATACACAGTCATTATCGTGCCGACTGGGTTATTGGACCCATATTACTACCTAATCTTCACCCTGAAAGGGGAAACTTAGTATTAAACCAGTTACAATTCATTGTAAGGGACCAAAGTCTTGTGCAATCTTTTGTCTGGCGCCCTCTACCTCATCCCTACAGTGAACAGGAAAAATCTGTTTGATTCCGATGACCCTAACCTATCTATTCTTTTAAATACAACTTGTTATGTCCATTGGACTATCTAAAGGGACACAGTCCAGTCATATTAATGTGACAACTGCCTACTTTTGATGTCAACATTTTAACCAATAACCAATTGCAGAAGGCACTCATCTGGGTGCACTCATCATTGTGGAAGGCATGATAGATCAACACAAGTATGCATCTATCCTTGCGGACCATGTTCACCCCTACATGAGAATTGTTTTTCCTCAGGATGATGGCATCTACCAGCAGGACAATGTGACGTGTCATAAAGCTCGCAGTGTACGTGCGTGGTTCGAGGAGCACCAGGATGAGTTTACGGAACTTCCTTAGCCAGCTAATTCCCTGAACTTCAACCCAATCGAGAATCTGTGGGGCCACCTCGATCAGGTTGTTTGTGTCATGGATGCTCAACTGCATAACCTAGTGCAGCTGGCCACGGCACTGGAGTTGGCATGGCTCAACATCCCAGTGAACATCATCACAACATCCCCTCTCTTCCTGCACGTCTCGCAGTGGTCCGCTCTGCCAAAGCTGGTTATTCTGGATTTTGACAGGGGGTCACATTAATGTGACTGGACTGTGTATGATGGTGCCCAGATTACTGTCTACTACAATGCACTGTGATTGGTTTGATACCAAGTTTCCTAGTGATAAAGTTCAGATCTTATTGCAGATTTTAGTTTGACTCGCCTGACTATTCTGTACAAAATCTCTAACTGGACCTTCAACTACTATTTACCTGCCCAGGCACCAGGGTCTCACTAGAACTATTACCTCTGCACCTCCTATAGTTACACCCCTGTAAAGTCTATATATCCACTTTAGATACCTAACAAACACATTCTATGCAGATTATCACTTTTTTCTTCACTTCAATCTTTTTCCTTCTCTGCATCTCATCTACTAGTTCAAACAAGACTCCCAAGTCCCAGACATCGCTGGTGGTGGCTTATCTCCTGGGGGTACAAAGGATTGGAATGGTAACATCTACTACGCCTGACCCTTTTTTACCTCTGACATACTCTGTTGGATGGTCAAAGACACATTAAAGGGGTCATCTTGGGAGTATTAATTTATTCACCAGGTTCCGGGGATGCTGATGATGAACTCGGGAGTTCCCTCCCCTCCCCTCATCTCACAGGTACTTAGTTGCCTTTTCAATGAGGACTGGCTGACTATAGAAAAGTCAGACCCCATAACACAAGTAATTAATTACCTGTGAGATCGGGGACAAACGACCCAGGGGGCCAAATACTGCATTGATTTACATGACAGGTTGTGATGTTGCCAGAACCCCTGGGTCCATCATCAGCATTCCTGGGGCACCTGGTGAATAAGTTAATACCCATTTAATAGTGGACTTGACATAATCACTCCCAGTCCAATAAGGACCCAAAACCCCAGGGATAAGACCTGCAATGTCGGATCTTGGGGCCCTTTAGAAGGTGTATTATCTGGTTTTGTTTGCTTTCTAGGATTACCAGCAATATGGCATCTTTTCAGAATGTTGAGCAATTCTTTAAGATGGACAAGTTTGGCTAAAACTTACAAACAAATACAAAACAAAAATAATCTAAAAATATTTCATTTACTATTGCCCTGTAAGAAGAATGTCAGGGATTCCATTTGCCATGTTACTAATGGATCCTCTTCTGTTTACTTAGGCATGATGGTGAATGGTGTATAGAACTTGACACATCATAGATATTTTGCTAATAGATTGTACTCGGCGCTGTCACATGCAGTACTAAGGTTGTCCTAATGATTTCTTGTGAATGATTAAACACATTCCCGTAGATTTTTAACATCAGAACAAGGAGCCATTGTGTATTCATGAGTTGGAAATTGATGATGGGATAGATTATTAGTATATTGAATGGGAAATTTAGTTCTACATGCAAACTATAGGATTGAGCAACTTTCAATTATCACAGTTGGATGTGTCAGTGACAGCACTTATAAGGCTGGAATTCTCTAAAGTATTCTGTATTAAAATTCATAAGAAATAAAGAATTGCATGTCTCTTCATTACTGATGGATTAGCATTGTGTTTGGAGGGACCACGACATGGGCAGTGCAACTTAGGGCTCATTCACATCTGTGCCCGGTCTCCGTTCTGCAGGTTTCCGTTTCCTGCACAAAACAGAGGCAGGAGACGGAAACCTGCAGGACTCTTTCTCACCCATTCATTTGAAAGGGTTTGAAAGAAGTCATTTTATGCTCTCCGCCGTGAAACCATTTTTTTTAATCCAGACAAAGAGTCGGACATGCAGTACTCTGTGTCCGGTTTAAAAAAAAACGGTTTTGCGGAGGAGGCATAAAACGCTCACCGCCGCTCACGGCCGGACCCGGTCTGTGGTTTTCGTCTTCTTGTATGCAGAAGACAGAAACCACAGAACGGAGACCCGTACGCAGGTGTGAACCTAGCATCACCTGTATGAGCAACTATGCCCGACACTACTATTCACTTACATAGGGTACAATGCACAGAGACCTGACTCAAGGATATATCATGGATATTTGGGTCTCCTTGGTTTGTAAAAATTTTACTTTAGGACTAAACTGGGGAGTGGAACTAAGGAACACTCTTGAGTTCAGAGTTTAATCTTCATACAGGGAACATAGGGAGAGAATGAAGTCCAGGAGAGCAGCGGCAGCAATCTGTAAGTGTGACATTGTCAATGCAGACAAGTCATTGTGCCTGTATAAATAGTGAATGGACAAGGCTTTGTTAGGAGGGAAACAGCGTCTTCATTTTGCAGACTATCAGTCAAATATAATTGCCCTAGCCTGAGACAATGTCATTAATATATAAGTCCCAAAGAATGGCAAAAGTATTTCAGCCCCATAAGTAAGTGTTGAAGAAACCTTTGGGACAATTAACCCCTTCCCGCCGATGGCATTTTTTGATTTTCGTTTTTCGTTTTTGACTCCCTTCCTTCTAAACCCCATAACTTTTTTATTTCTCCGCTCCCAGAGCCATATGAGGTCTTAATTTTTGTGGGACAAATTTTTCTTCATGATGCCACCATTAATTATTCTATATAATGTACTGGGAAGCAGGAAAAAAAATTCAGGATGGGGTGGATTTGAAGAAAAAATACATTTCTGCGACTTTCTTACGGGCTTTGGTTTTACGGCGTTCACTGGGCAGCCAAAATGACATGTCCCCTATATTCTGTGTTTCGGTATGGTTCCAGGGATACCAAATTTATATGGTTTTATTTACATTTTGACCCCTTAAAAAAAATCCAAAACTGTGTTAAAAAATTTTTTTTCTAAAAGTCGCCATATTCCGACGGCCGTAACCTTTTTATACGTAAGTGTACGGGGATGCATAGGGCGTCTTTTTTTGCGGGGCCAGGTGTACTTTTTAGTTCTACCATTTTCGGGAAATGTTATTGCTTTGATCACTTTTTATTCAAATTTTTATCAGAATCAAAACAGTGAAAAAACGGCGGTTTGGCACTTTTGACTATTTTTCCCGCTACGGTGTTTCCGAACAGGAAAAATATTTTTATAGATTTGTAGAGCGGACGATTTCGGACGTGGGGATACCTAACATGTATATGTTTAACAGTTTTTAACCACTTTTATATGTGTTCTAGGGAAAGGGGGGTGATTTGAACTTTTAATACTTTTTATATTTTTTTTAATTTTTTTTTGCATTTATTAGACCCCCTAGGGGTGTTGAACCCCAGGGGGTCTGATCACTAATGCAATGCATTACAATGCTAATGCATTGCAAAAAATCATCCTCTCTTTTGCAGGCTGCATAGACCAGCCTGCAAAAGAGACAATTTGCAGACAAGCCTGGGAGCCTTGTACAGGCTCCCGGCTGTCATGGCAACATGACGTCGGCCCTGGAGCATGCTCCAGGAGCCGGCGACCCCGGGCAAAATGGCGGCGCCCATGCACCGCTGGGAAAATGGCGCCTCCTTCGCCTTTGACCACGGCGCCGGAGGGGTTAATGACTCCGATCGGTCTGGGGACCGATCGGAGGCATCAGAGCCGGTTGTCTACTGCTTAAAGCCATAGTTACAGACCCGACATGCGCCGTACTATTACGGCGCATGTCGGGAAGGGGTTAATAAGAAGGATATGTCTTCCTTGCTTTATTGCTAGTTTTTTCTTCTAAGCCCTCCCATATTTGGAGGGGGTTTTAAGCATCCAAGTGTATATAAAATTGCAATCCTGCCATGTTTGATTAAAGGGGTTCTATCAGCAAAATTATGCTGTATGAGCCCCACATATGCGTGAATAGCCTTTAAAAAGGCTATTCAGGCACCGAAAATGTTATTTTAAACCTCCCCCCATTTTAAAATAAAACCATAAAAACATATTTGTAAATCATACCTACCATGCATGATAGGCGGTCATCCATGGTCTGACGTCATCTTGCTTTCACGCCTTCCTCTTCTTTCTTCTTCCAGTGACGCCCTCCTGTCCTCACTCTTCCCCATCTTCATCTTCTTTTCTTCCGGAATGAAGTTTGCGAGCATACTGCGCATGCGCAGTACTCTCGCGTAGTTCTAAGGGGTGTACTGTATATATATATATATATATATATATATATATATATATATATCCGGAGGGTCCCTGCACTTAAACCCTATCAATTTAGCAACTGCCAATTGGATAAGCAATGACTAGATGTTACCAGAAAACTGCTTTAACTCTGCTTCCAGCTTTCAGTTTTGCTATAATTTCCCCGGTATCAGTGGCAGAGTCGCTGTAAATCAGTCAACCATGATGCATTGCATCGGTAATGTGAACCCAACTATGACATTACAGATGTGACAATTCATAAAAATGAGACATGTATCAAGTCAGGTCTGGGGCAGCTTGAAGGAAAAGGCAGTAAGTTGTCAAATGAAGGAAATGAGTTTTTATTGATTGCCGATGACCAGAGCGATCTTTTCATCACATTGGTACTACTGTATAGTGCACACTGTATAGTACCGCTCTGATGTAAAGAATCAGCTGGTCTCTGAAACACAACAATCACAATAAGAGCTTGCGTGCTTCATCTGAAGATCAGCTGTGTTTTATTAATAGCCCAGACCTGTCATGTACTTATTGTTTTCTGTGCTGATGTCTTCCAGATGAGTATTGATGCTATATCCTTGAAGGGTCTTCTTTTTTGTGTGTGCATTTGTAGATGGTGGGATATGGTATGCTTCAAAGGTAAGAAGCCAAAGAAGTTCTATGGCAAGGAGACATGGTGGCATGGTGGCTTTGACCAAATTGCAAATAAATGAGAGTAACCACAATAAGGCTAAAGCCCCACTTAATGGGCCACAGCAAAATATTGCTATGGTAAAAACCGTGGTGGAAACATATCACCGTTTTTCTCACAGCGCTTTTCCTGTGGACTTTCTGCTTCTATTATACCTATGGAGAAACCACCAGCATTTCCATAGGTATAATTAACATGCTGTGATTTTCAAAACCGCAACAGTCTTGGAAATCGCAGCATTTCCACTATACCTATTTTGTGTGGATGGGATTCACTAGAATCCACTTTGCAGGAACTGCAAAATGTAGAGTTTTTGGTATGTGCGGCCTCCGACCAATGGCATAACTAGGAATGGTGGAGCCCCAAGCGAACATTTGACATGAGGCCCCCTGAATTTTCCCCCTGCACAAACCACATTCCTGCATATACTATTATCCCTGATAGTGACCCCTGCACAAAGCATTATGTCCCATTGTAGCCCTGCACACATTATTATGCCCCATAGTGGACCCTTCACACACTATTATGTCCCATTGTTAAGCCCTATAGTGACCCCTGCACACAGTATTATGCCCCATTGTGGATCGTAATGATCGGAGACCAAGGGGAGGTTACA
The DNA here is from genome assembly GCF_031893055.1 of Leptodactylus fuscus. Classification (NCBI taxonomy): domain Eukaryota; kingdom Metazoa; phylum Chordata; class Amphibia; order Anura; family Leptodactylidae; genus Leptodactylus; species Leptodactylus fuscus. The sequence continues at coordinate 45,427,155 of NC_134269.1, forward strand.
AACATAAAAAAAATCTGTTACTTACCTCTCCCGGGCTCCGGAGCGCTCAGTGCAGATCTCTTCAAACACCCCTGTCCCAATGATCATTATACTCGGGGGTCTGAAAAGACCCTCTAGTATAATGATGGCAGTGTTTGTGGGGTTCACGGACCCAAGGCCTCACTTACCGATCCCAGCTGCTGAGCACAGCTGCATCTGCAGAAGGAGAAGCACCGGCGGCCGTGATCTCGAGAAGGATTGGTTTATTCCAGCAGGTGATGGTCTATTTTAAAAAAAAAAACGCATCCAGGCCCCTTAACTTTCCGGGCCCTTTGACAGCCACTACCACTGCTACCCCATTAGTTATGCCACTGCCCCCGACATTAGAGAAGACATCATCTGTGATCAGTGGATTCAGTTATCTTTTCTGCCTCTGACTTTGTTGGACTTATTCTGCAGTTTGATGATACTTATAAGGTTACCTTTATGGAACTGGTATCTCACCATTGGATATGATGTCTGTATCTGAACGTTTCTCAAGTGTCCTCCATTACAGATGTATTTGTGAAAGGGATTTCTTGCACTGAAAGTTGTTAGGAAACTACAGAGCGACTCCTTTCCCAGCTGTTCATAAAACGCCAGTGACATTTCCAGAATACGCTCATCTGCTGAGCAGAAAATAGGATTAGCACCTCTTGTCCTTCTAAGCTGTAGGAGGGGTTGGCCACATGTTTGTCTTTTGAGTGATGACCTGCGGCTGAAATCTCACAAATAGGAATCAAAGTCTGTAATTTCTCAAGTTCCATGTATATTTTTTAGGCATTTTGTAGTTTTGTGTGTAAACTGTTGCTAACTTCAGGAATAAGTGACCTTTGCAAATCTTAGCTTTAAGGATAAATATGGCATGGGTCTGTGGTAAGGGGATATGGGAATAATGCTGTAAAAAAACCAAAAAGCTTAGCTGAATATAGATCTGCTATAAGACTATTTTTAAAACGCTGTATGAATTGCTATTATCTTTACAGAATTTCACTGAGGATATTATGGGGGTTTCTGGGACTATGATATTGATTTCATGCAACTTCTTCACTAGGGTTGAGCGATCAGGATCAGAAATGTTCGGATTCCGATCGGCAATCAAGTAAATTTCACAATTGCAATCGGTAGTCCGATCCCAATCTTTTCCGGCGGGATCGAGGTCGGAGGTTATTTCTTACAATGCTTGGCTACTGGCCAATGATTGTAGGCAAAGCTATAGTATCAGATGAGCGAGTACTACTTGAAACTCCCGTTTCAAATAGCACGCACTCATAGGAATGAATGGAAGTGGCCGGCATGCTTAACCAGCCGCTCAACCCCCCTGCGTGCCGGCTGCGTCCATTCATTCCTATGGATTTAGAGCAGCCTGCCACTCTTCTGCTTCGTCCCTGTTTTACCGTATACTCAGCTCTGCTACATCTGACAATTCCTCTCTGCTGTGCCATATTCTCGGCGCTGCTACATCTCAGATGTAGCAGAGCTGAGTATATGGTAAAACAGGGACGAAGCAGAAGAGTGGCAAGCTGCGGCAAATCACTCTGTGCTGCACTGCTGTGAGGTCGACGAGGCACTTAGCAAGTAGATAGATACTACTGTACATTGACTTGTCTATCTACTCTTTTGCTTTGTCTCTGCATTACCGTATACTCAGCTCTGCTACATCTGAGATGTACAGAGCTGAGTATACAGTAAAACAGGGACGAAGCAGAAGAGTAGCTATAAAGTCAATGTACAGATATGGAGATGTAGCAGAGTCCATTATATGGCACAGCAGGGAGGAAACAGAAGAGTAGATAGTATCTATCTACTCGCGAACTTCGCTCATCTTACCTGCACAGAAGTGCTGCCGCTGCCACTCCCCGTTCTTCTCGGTCCAGTCCTCTCTCATTGACATGCCTTCAGAGCGCTGTGCGCACCCCCCCTCCCTAGACTAGTGTTAGAGATGCTGGGAGAAGGTGGGGCTTGTGGCTTAGGATAGTGTGGGGCTCGCTGAAGGCATGTCAATGAGAGAGGACTGGACCGAGAAGAACAGGGAGCGGCAGCGGCAGTGGATCAGTGCAGGTAAGCAGACACCAGGGGGACTAAGTTGCCGGGGAATTTTTTTAATCACTACACAGCGTGAAGTTCAAAAAATGAAACAATTTTTGGATTTCATGCTGTGTAGTGAATAGGATCGTTTTTAAAATCCAATCTTCGATTATTAAAAAAACTCCCATTGACTTGCATTGGGATCAGAATTGGGATCGGGATTGTTTTAAAAACGATCCTGAAATTTCAAGATTGGCTCAACCCTATTCTTCACTATTTTCCAAGCACAGTGCTATACATTGTATAGTGGGTGTTTTTGGTATTGCAGCTCAGTCCATTTATTTGAATGGGACTGAGCTGCAGCATTAGCATCTGACTCTCAATGAATATGCCTGAGATGAGAAAATGGAAGTCAATAACATAGTCCTGAAAAACCTTTTTAAGATTGAGTAACAAGTTATTTATGCAGGAAACACAAGCCTTACATGTATACTGCATATGCTTACATGAAAAAAGTGCACAGTGGTGCTCCCTCTAAAGTCCAGTGCAGAGAACTGCATCTCAACATGGCAGTACCAATACACAAAGTGCCTATGTAAGCCTTCCACACTGCATGGCCGTCAATGCAAAAATACCCTTGTATACAGTGTCGGACCGGACCATGAGAGCATCAGAGGATCCTTTGATGGGATAAGGACCAAGTATGGTGGAAATGTTAGAGGTTGGGCCCAAACTCACTCAAAACACTGCTAAAGGTATTTGGGTGCACATATTAAACCATTAATAACACTAACAGACCTTTTTTTTTTATTTTTATTTTTGCCTGGAAAACCCCTTTAAGAAATTGTCCAAATTTGCATCCTAAAAATTAGCAAAAAAATAAATTACCCCAATATCTAGCTCAGTCGGGTCTCTTGTCTCTCTCAGGGTGTGTTCTGGATCTTCCTGCCATATCAATCCTTCCTATGTTATAATCTAATCTATAATCTTTCCTATATAAATATCTTGCATCGTATCCTAAATGAAATAATCTATTTAAACCAAAATAGCAATTTTATAGTTTTTCACGTACCAAGAAATGTAGAAGAGAACTGGTCAGAAATCTGGCAGTCCTGTTCTGGAAAAGCTTTTATATTATATGTAGAAAGAGGTTTATTCTCCGTTGCCTGTATCATAACGGAACATGCAACGCAGGGTTTTAAAGTGCGGCACACATTCTGCATTTTAATCGAGTGCCGAATGGAGCAATATGGCTGGAGCTGAAATTTGCATAAACAAAGAAAAAAATAATGACTCTCATATTTCTCATATTTATTAAAGCGCTATGGACGAGTAACTGAATTCTCCCTCCGAGGCCTAACTGCCTGTTCCTCATGCATGCAAATGAGATGCGAGTCTTGCCGAGTAGCGACGAGCCTACAGTGATGGGCAATTAGCACGTATATTTCATTCCATATAACAGATGTACCTCGCCTGGTACATGCCTGCTGCTGAGGAACTAAAAGTCCAAGCTTACATGTCTTGCTAGCCAGAAAAATATTTGTGGTACTGCAACTTCCAGCCGGATCAGCATATATTGTGTATGCAGGATTACAAATCACACTATACTTGCTAGCCACAGCTTGCGGCTACTGCATACTTTAGTAGACAGTATCAACCATATTTAACAAATATGTCCCCCAACTACTCAGAACTAGAGATGAGCGAACAGTAAAATGTTTTGAATAGCCACTCAATATTCGACTATTGGAACGAATATTGAACCCCATTATAGTCTATGGGAGAAAATGCTTCGCTACAGGGGATCCCACCATTCGACTCAGGAGAGTCACCAAGTCCACTATGACACCCCAGGACATGATGCCAACACCCTGGAATGCAACTGGGACAGCAGGGGAAGCATGTCTGGGGGCATCAAGTACCTTTATTATGTCGGAATCCCTGTCAGCTTGCGATATGCCGGAGCTGACTTTTTCCCATAGGAATGCATTGACCAGCGTTGATTGGCCAGTGTACAGCATTCGGCCAATCAACGCTGGTTCTGCCTGAGGAGGCGGAGTCTAAAATAGGTCCACAGCAGTTTCCATTTTGGTCCATTTTGGATGTACACTGGCCAATCAACGCTGGTCAATGCATTCCTATGGCGAGATGAAGCAGCTCGGCTCGGCTACTCCGGACACCGGAGATGAAGCAGAGCTCAACTCTGCTACACCCAACCATCCCTCCAGCTACTCCTCCTGTCACACAAACAGCGCCGCACCTCTAATGAGGCGACGTGAGGCGGCCGCTTCGGGTGGCGCACGGGAGGGGGGTGGCACACGGGCGACTTTTTTTTTTTTTTTTCTTTTATTACTTTTTTTTTTTTTTACTTTGAACCAACGCAGGAGAGCTGCTTCTCTCTCTGCGCTGGTTCAGACATCTGCATAGGCGGCGTCACTAGGCCGCCTACACACGCTGATATGTACTCAGACATCTAGGTATCAGCATGGGCGGCGTCATCACTAGACGTCTGAGTGCTTATCAGCGTGCGTAGGTGGCCTAGTGACGCCGCCTACGCAGACGTCAGCCTGCAGAAGAAGAGGATCGCGGAGGCGGCGGGAGCAACAAGATCGGTAAGTATAAAACTTCTTTTTTTGTTTTATAATAGGCCGCTACCTGCTGGAGTATCTACAGCAGGTAGCGGCCTATTTACCTACCTCCCCAGACCTGCTCACTGCCGCCCCCGCTTCCCCTTGTACTATAGGCCGCGGAGGCCGGCAGTGAGTAGGCCTGGGCAGGCCGTGATCCCACTGCCGCTATTATTATACTCGGGGGTCTTTTCAGACCTCCGAGTATAATAATCGGAGCCCCAGGGGAGGTGAGGGAACATAATAAGCAATTTTACTTACCTCTCCGGGATCCGATGTTACTCCTAACAGGCTTCAGGCCTATATGGTAATGCCCAGACGTCATGTGGTCTGGAATATTACCATATAGGCCCAAAGCCTGCCCTAGCAGTACCATATAGGCCCGAAGCCTGTGCTAGTAGTAATAGCCTGTTACTGCTAACACAGGCTTTAGCTTGTATGGTACTGCTAGGGCAGGCTTCGGGCCTATATGGTAATATCCCAGACCACGTGATGTCTGGGCATTACCATATAGGCCCGAAGCCTGCTAGCATTAAAGAGGACCTTTCATGGGTTTGGGCACAGGCAGTTCTATATACCGCTGGAAAGCTGACAGTGCGCTGAATTCAGTGCACTGTCGGCTTTCCTGTTCTGTGCCCCGGGTGAAGAGCTATTGGTGCTGGTACCGTAACTCTTCACAGTCAGAAGGGCATTCCAGACAGTCTGTCAGGAATGTCCTTCTTCACAACAGCGCCTATAGCAGTGTACAGTGTGAGTGGGGAGGAAAGCTCCCTCCCCTCCTGATAGTGCTCTTCTATGGACGAGCACTGTGAGCAGAGGGAGGGGGCTCACACAGCACAGCACTATAGGCGCTGCTGGGAAGAAGGACGTTCCTGACAGACTGTCAGGAACGCCCTTCTGACTGTGAAGAGTTACGGTACCAGCACCAATAGCTCTTCACCCGGGGCACAGATCGGGAAAGCCAACAGTGCGCTGAATTCATCGCACTGTCAGCTTTCCAGAAGTACAGTCCTATGAAAAGTTTGGGCACCCCTATTAATCTTAATCATTTTTAGTTCTAAATATTTTGGTATTTGCAACAGCCATTTCAGTTTGATATATCTAATAACTGATGGACACAGTAATATTTCAGGATTGAAATGAGGTTTATTGTACTAACAGAAAATGCGCAATATGCATTAAACCAAAATTTGACCGGTGCAAAAGTATGGGCACCTCAACAGAAAAGTGACATTAATATTTAGTAGATCCTCCTTTTGCAAAGATAACAGCCTCTAGTCGCTTCCTGTAGCTTTTAATCAGTTCCTGGATCCTGGATAAAGGTATTTTGGACAAACAATTCAAGTTCAGTTAAGTTAGATGGTCGCCGAGCATGGACAGCCCGCTTCAAATCATCCCACAGATGTTCAATGATATTCAGGTCTGGGGACTGGGATGGCCATTCCAGAACATTGTAATTGTTCCTCTGCATGAATGCCTGAGGATTTGGAGCGGTGTTTTGGATCATTGTCTTGCTGAAATATCCATCCCCGGCGTAACTTCAACTTCGTCACTGATTCTTGAACATTATTCTCAAGAATCTGCTGATACTGAGTGGAATCCATGCGACCCTCAACTTTAACAAGATTCCCGATGCCGGCATTGGCCACACAGCCCCAAAGCATGATGGAACCTCCACCAAATTTTACAGTGGGTAGCATGTGTTTTTCTTGGAATGCTGTTTCTTTTTGGACGCCATGCATAACGCCTTTTTTTTATAACCAAACAACTCAATTTTTGTTTCCAAAATGAAGCTGCCTTGTCCAAATGTGCTTTTTCATACCTCAGGCAACTCTATTTGTGGCGTACGTGCAGAAACGGCTTCTTTCTCATCACTCTCCCATACAGCTTCTATTTGTGCAAAGTGCGCTGTATAGTTGACCGATGCACAGTGACACCATCTGCAGCAAGATGATGCTGCAGCTCTTTGGAGGTGGTCTGTGGATTGTCCTTGACTGTTCTCACCATTCTTCTTCTCTGCCTTTCTGATATTTTTCTTGGCCTGCCACTTCTGGGCTTAACAAGAACTGTCCCTGTGGTCTTCCATTTCCTTACTATGTTCCTCATAGTGGAAACTGACAGGTTAAATCTCTGAGACAGCTTTTTGTATCCTTCCGCTGAACAACTATGTTGAACAATCTTTGTTTTCAGATCATTTGAGAGTTGTTTTGAGTAGCCCATGATGCCACTCTTCAGAGGAGATTCAAATAGGAGATCAACTTGCAATTGGCCACCTTAAATACCTTTTCTCATGATTGGATACACCTGGCTATGAAGTTCAAAGCTCACTGAGGTTACAAAACCAATTTTGTGCTTCAGTAAGTCAGTACAAAGTAGTTAGGAGTATTCAAATCAATAAAATGATAAGGGTGCCCATACTTTTGCACCGGTCAAATTTTGGTTTAATGCATATTGCGGATTTTCTGTTAGTACAATAAACCTCATTTCAATCCTGAAATATTACTGTGTCCATCAGTTATTAGATATATCAAACTGAAATGGCTGTTGCAAACACCAAAATATTTAGAACTAAAAATGATTAAGATTAATAGGGGTGCCCAAACTTTTCATAGGACTGTATATAGAACTGCCTTTGCCCAAACCCATGAAAGGTCCTCTTTAACATCGGGTCCTGGAGAGGTGAGTAACAGTGTTTATTATGTCCCCTCATCTCCCCTGGGGCTCCGATTATTATACTCGGGGGTCTGAAAAGACCCCTGAGTATAATAATAGTTCATGGGTGTGCAACTGTGGGGCATAATAGAGCTTGAAGGTTTCACTGTGGCCCCGTAACCTCTATTATGCCCCATAGCAGCCCCCCTGCAACCTCTATTGTGCCACTGTGGGGTCAAAGATGTCTATGTTTCAAACTGTACAGAGTCAAGTCACAGCTGAAAGAAGTGGTCATGGCGGTCCAAAGGGAAGAGACTGGAAATGTGGGGAGACGTCTCCTGTGAGTTTAACTGCATTGTATTTATTGTAATGTCCCCCCCCCCCTGCTGTCTTTAGCTGACGATCAAAAGATGAACATCACCCCCCTAGCCCCCCCCCCCCCCCCCGGACAGCTCAGCACACACTCAGCTCTGCTACTCAGCTGCTACTCTTTTGTAGAGATGTAGTAGAGCTGAGTGTGTGCTGGGCTCTGCTACACGAGATGTGTGTGACAGGAGGAGTAGATGGAGGGATGGTTGGGAGTAACCACGGAACGGCGGGAGAAGACATCTAAAGGTAGGAGAAGAATAGAAGTCAAAAAACAAAAGTTTTTTAGAGTTTAGAGCTCACCCATTTTCTTCTTTGCAAGAGTTCTTTACATTCTTCGGGGTGCATGGCACATTCAGGACAATGAATGTCTTCTAGCATAATTTGAAAAAGCAGGAAAAACTGGCCACTCTTCCGAAGGAGAAGAATAGTCTTTCTTAAGGCAATTCCCTTTAAAGGACACAACTGGTGACAGCTCATTCAGCTTTATGCTTGTGTAATAACAGTAACTTCTATTACAAAATTGTCTGACCACTGATTAAGCAATTCTACCTCCGATGCCATTCTTGTGTCACCCCCACTACCTCATAGATTGTAAGCTCTTGTGAGCAGGGCCCTCAGTCCCATTGTGTGAAGTGACTATATCTTTGTAATATATCTTTGTGTCTGTACTTGAGCCCTATAAATTGTACAGTGCTGCGGAATATGTTGGCGCTATATAAATAAAAATTATTACTGCTACTACTAGTACTATTATTATTATTATTATTATTATTATTTATTAATAAAGTCAATATGCACTTATATCTAATTCTTTGTGCTAGAGGGATATGATTCACAGACAGCATTCAGCTTTACTGAGTGTACTCACAGATTGCAGATTTTCCTGTGTAAGGGTGCATGCACACTACGTAACACCGGGCGTGTATGAGAGCCGTACACGCCGGCGTTACAGCAGGGCTGCCGAACACTTCCCATTCACTTCAATGGGAGCGCTCGTAAACGCCGCTGTTACGAGCGCTCCCATTGAAGTGAATGGGAAGTGTTCGGCAGTCTGCCGTAATGCCGGCGTGTACGGCTCTCATACACGCCCGGCGTTACGTAGTGTGCATGCACCCTAAGGGTCCATTCACATGGAGTAACGTGCCGCGTGATGTGGCACGTATACGGCGTGTGAGACTTTGCGCGCCGTAAAAGCTCTCATTGATTTCAATCATGGGAGCTTTTATGGCGCGCAAAATATATGAAGGCCTCTGTAGCCATAGAGCATACTGTACAGCAAGACCATGCACATATTTTAACTGTTCAAGAAAATTCAGGTGCCCTTTAACAACTGCAAGCATTATTGTGCATGGCTCACCGTTTGCATGGCACAAGAATACTTGTCATATTTATAAGTGTTTTGTGAACTACAAAAGATTGCGGACCTTTGCTGTATATGATAAGCGCTGCATAGGACCATTTTATTAGGTGAATGCTATCCTTGAAGATATGTAAAGTAAAATGCACTTCGTCTTTCAGTGGCTGTCTCTTAGCTTGATGAATGGCTTTGTATGTCGACCACAACAAAAACAGCAGCAGCAGGAGACTATAAAATAGAAACAGTTTTATGTTATTACTTTTCAGTAATACAACACCCAGCAGTGCTGCACTGCAATACGTTACTAGTAATGGCTGGGAAAAGTTTAATCTACAGCTCATGAAAACAAATACATGACTGAGCGGAAGAATTCTTCATGTATTCAAAGATTAGGTTTACATATCATTAACAGCTTATACAATAATGCTAGAGATGAGCGAATTTTTCAAAAATTCGATTCGGCCAGTTCGCCGAATTTTCCGAACTGATTCAGTCCTAATTGATTCACAATGAATCACATAAATAAAATGCTGTATAGTGGTGTTGAACACTGTGCCTTGCAGTAAGGGCCGGTTCACACATGCTGATGTGTTCCATCCGGAAGGAGTCCGCATGAGGACCCTGCAGGACGCAATACAAGCGCAACTGCAAGCGCTGTGCAGTTCAATCGCACGGGCCCCATAGACTATAATGGGGTTCGTGTGCTTGCCGCGTACTGCCTGCACAAATCGTTTGTGCGGGTAGTGCGCGGCAAGCACACGGGCCCCATTATAGTCTATGGGACCCGTACGATTGAACTGCACAGCGCTTGCAGTTGCGTTTGTGTTCCATCCATAGGGGTCTTCATGCGGACCCTTACGGGCGGAACACATCAGCATGTGTGAACCAGGCATAACACACATAGAGAGTCTGGTGTGGTAGTGAAACAATACAGTGAGTCAGTATGAGATACACATGACAAGTGTCGCTCTTAGAACCGCTGCACTCCTCACTTATTTGGCCAGTGAGCAGCAGTATAATGGCAGTCAGTGCAGCAAGGTGTAGTAGGATTGTTCCTATTACCCAAGCTACAAACACGCCAAATGAACCCAGTTCTACTTTAATACTCTGTAAAAATTCCTCCCTATCCTTTCCTATACACTTCTAATGCTCTTTCCCTGAACTTCGATTGAGCAAAATATCAGTTTCCAAGACTATTTCTACCACTTTCTTTAGTATCTGCTTATGTGTCTCCTTGCACTAAGTACACTGGAAAATGTCTGAATCCAAGATGGCGGAGGGTATTTATAGGGTTGTGACATAACAGGGTTGGCTGACTGCTGATTGGCTGCACGCATGGCATTGTGGGTGATCCTGCGTTCCCAGAGTTCCTTCCCCATGTCCTAACATGTGCAGCAGCCATTTTAGGAAAAAATGTGATCCAGTATCACGAAGCGGGAGGAAATCCAGATTTGATGTGAATCGAATATTTCCTGAAACTCGGATTGAATTCCACTTCATCAGCTTCAATTCACTCATCTCTAAATAATACCCTAAAATGTCAAACGTTTATACAAAGGTGAAACTTGGCCCTTATGCCAAGTAGAAATGTGCTTTGATACTCCTTGGCTCCAGTTCTTAATATGTACTATAATAGGGATCATTTCCATAATAGATAGGAGAAAGATATCAGAAAGACATTTTTTTGTACCATGGGCATAACTAAAATCCCACTGGTCCAGGTTGGAAACCTTAACTTGGGCCCACTTACGCAATGTCTTCCATTGGCCATGTTCCTACATTTGGGCATGTACATTGTCTTTTCTATCTGTACTGAAGATTTGCTCACAAAATATAAGTGCATACAATCTTCTGGTCAATAAGTGAAGAATCAAGCAGGGGACCACAATCAAGAGCTTATCCAATTATTACCATAGTGAAACACATTGAGGAGTGTCTTCTCGTTAGGAATGCTGCTAGTCTCTGCAACTAAGGGATACACCTTGCATGGGATTTACTTAGTGGGGCTTTTCACTATATTATGCTTAGCTCCATTGCACCATTCCTTATGTGGGATCCATATGTTTGATAATTGCATAGGAGTTACTCTCCTTAAGGATCCCAGTCACTTGTGGTTATTCACAGTATTCACCTATGAACCCATTCTTACCAAATAATTCACTATAGTTTCTAGTGGGAAAGTGGCTTGTGATTGTTTGGGTCGAGTTATCATACCTTCCCACACTATAACCATTATACTCAGTCACCCCACACTTCTTTTTAGCAGTATCTATTAAAAGTTATGTTTTATTTGCTCATTCAGTAATCCTACTCTTTGATTACGTAATATCAAACTGATACTATGGAATTGAAAGGTTTTCTAGTAGTGAAAGGCTATGTACAACTCCAGTGCACCAGAGGGCAATGGTAATACATTTGTGATGCATAGACTGCCGACAACCAAAGAGAATTAGAAAGGAGGTCAAAGAAGTTTGGTGTGGTAAGGGTGAGCTGTGGGCCCAAATGTAGCTAAGGAGACCCCTAAACCTGTGCCGTTAACTTATCTTAAACTTAGTTAAGAAATCTCTAGGTGGCCACAGACACATAAATAAAACAAATCTTTTGACAGAATATTATTGTTTTGAAAAGCTGATCATCTTGTGAATCACACACGTGAACATATTCATTCAAAAGAAAAGGTAAATAAGGACACATCTGTATATACTGTTAATAGTCATCTGTATATACTGTTAATAGACATCTGTATATAATGTTAATAGACACAGCCTGCCCTAGACAGAGAATATCATAGGTAGTCTTACATGACCATGATTGGCACCTGCCTCGGCCCTGCTCTGTTATCTGAGTGCTTGTGCTCATACATGCAGCAATTGCAATAACCATTTTTAGTAATTGGTTTGCATTAAGCATTATATTTCTGAAATAGAATGGAAATTTGTCAATGGGCATAAATGAAAGATGTTCTTGCTCATTTGTTCCCTCTTATAATCCCTAAAGCCATAACTACTCAACCATACCTTAAATAATGAAGAACACACAGACTGTATATGACAGATTTTGATTTAGAATTTGGTTGGGCACAGCAGACATAACACATAAATATAGAATACAGGTGTTTTATGGCGGGTTGTAAGGATAGTGAGAACAGGAACGCTGCACACCCCTGAGTTAAGTGAATTTAATTAAAGAAACGATTATAAGCAGGATAATCAAGTAAAACCATTATTTACTCTCACGTGCCGCAGCCCTAGTCGTACGCACTGACTCCCCAAGATATATAGACAATTCAAAGATGGTAGAAGAAAGTATATGTTGTGTTGAACCCATATACAAGTCTGACCCCTGCATATTAAAAAATAGCCATCATTAACTTGATTTCGATAGCTTCCTGCATTGTTATATCACAGAACAAAAGCCATTGAAAAAGTCAAGTTACCTGCAACAGTTTAACTCATTACATACATGGGTGTAGCTATAGGGGGCCACACCTTCCGCCCAAGACCTTATCCTGTGCGCGGTTTGAATTAGGGAGTGCAAATACAAAACTGTGCCCCAAGATGGCAGCTCTGGTTTTCTTCTCTGGTCATAGCCTGATCAGGGAAATAGTTAAAGCTTCCTACCAAACCTCCCACAGGTTCAGGGCAGTGCAATAATGGGGGAAAGATGGTGGTAATGATAATGATGAGAACTAATCCTCTGTTGTATGTTCAGGTCTCCCTGCTGTCTGAATGGTGGTGAATTGGGGAACGGTCAATAGAAAGGCAGGAGACCTTGTGGATGGCAACAGGTGCACCCGGAAGAAACTTTATTCAAAATTATCACAGCTATACCTAATGCAGCATTCACACTGGGGCCTTGAGCTGTTCGCCATGATTCCGCCTAAGGGGGCATTGACATGGAGGAATTTGTCGCTGATTCTGCCAGGTTCTCAGCAGCCACCATTATAATAGCTTTGTTTGGACTCCATCTTTTTCTTCATTTCTCCAACGCTCCATTTTTTGTGTAGTTCCTAGCCACTAGGGGGTCTGACCTCATCAAGGGATATGATCATTCTCCTAACTTTTTGATGCCGCACAGTCCTACTTATCCGATTCTTAAGTCCTGTGCAATGATCTTTACAGAGTATGTTTTGGCACCTAATGTTTTATTGTAATCATAAGATTTCCATATGTTGGAACCTGTGACTGATGAATCTTCAGGAAATGGTAGCCAGGACCATAGCTTCTACCATTTTTTTTTATGAACACGATCAGGAGTTTGTGCCCTGACTTAGCTATCCAGAATGTCCTTTTTTCCAGGACAAGCACCACCAAGAAATACTGTCACAATAAGAGAAAGTGCCCAATACACCAGAAATAGAAACCAATATGGTCAACGGTAAAGTATACATAATGTAAAGAAGTGAAAAAGTAATTGGGGTTTACTCTCACATAAACTGTAGTCCCGATACCAGGAGTCAAAACTAGGGTGAGATTTGACCTATGTCGCGTAGCATTACGACACTGTGTGTAGAATTATTGGGCATGTTGTATTTGAGAGGATTCTTTTTATTATTGTTCAACAACTATGTTCTCAATCAACCCAAAAGACTCAGAAATATCAAAGCTTAATATTTTTGGAAGTTGGAGTGTTTTTTTTTTTTTTTTTTTTTAGATTTGTCTATCTTAGGAGGATATCTGTTTGTGCAGGTAACTATTACTGTGCAGAATTATTAGGCAACATAATAAAAACCAAATCTCTCCCCATCTCACTTGTTTATTTTCACCGGGTAAACCAATATAACAACACAAAATTTCTGACATTCAAAAACAAACAAAAAAAAATATCAGTGACCAGTATAGCCACCTTTCTTTACGATGACACTCATAAGCCTTCCATCCATAGATTCTGTCAGTTGCTTGATCTGTTTCCGATCACCATTGTGTGTAGCAGCCACCACAGCCCCCCCAGACACTGTTTTCCCTCCCTGTAGATCTCACATTTTATGAGGGACCACAGGTTCTCTATAAGGTTCAGATAAGGTGAACAAGGGGGCCATGTCATTATTTTTTCTTCTTTTAGACCTCTACTGGCCAGCCACGCTGTGGAGTATTTGGATGCATGTGATGGAGCATTGTCCTGCATGAAAATCATGTTTTTATTGAACAATACCGACTTCTTCCTATACCACTGCTTGAAGAAGGTGTCTTCCAGAAAATGGCTGTAGGTCGGGGAGTTGAGCTTCACTCCATCATCAACCCGAAAAGGTCCCACAAGTTCATCTTTGATGTACCCCACCTCCACCTTGCTGGTGTCTGAGTCGGAGTGGAGTTCTCTTCCCTTTACTGATCCCTCCTCAGGGCCATCCATCCGTCTTAAGATATTTCTTGGCCCAGTCTTGACGTTTTATCTTATATTTCTTGTTCAAAGGTGGTCCTTGTTCAGCCTTCCTTACCTTGGCCATGTCCCTGAGTATCGCACACCTTGTACTTTTTGATACTCCAGTAACGTTGCAGCTCTGAAATATGGCAAAACTGGTGGCAAATGGCATCTTGGCAGCTTCACACTTGATTTTTGTCAATTCATGAGCAGTTATTTTGTGCCTTTTTTATCAATATGCTTCTTGCGGCCCTGTTGGCTATTTGCCATGAAACACTTGATTGTTCGGTGATCACGCTTCAAAAGTTTTGCAATCTCAAGACTGCTGCATCCTTCTGCAAGACATCTCACAATTTTTGACTTTTCAGAGTCCGTCATCTTTCTTCTGACCCATTTTGCCAAAGGAAAGGAAGTTGCCTAATAATTAAGCACAACTTATATAGGGTGTTGATGTCATTAGACCACACCCCTTGTCATTACAGAGATGCAAATCACCTGATTTACATAATTGGTAGTTGGCTTTCAAGCCTATACAGCTTGGAGTAGGACAACTTGTATAAAAAGGATGATGTGATCAAAATACTCCTTTGCCTAATAATTCTGCACACAGTGTAGGACCTCTTTATACAACATGGCAGATGCCTTTAAAGGGAACTTTTCACATTATAAATGCAGTTCAGTTTATCCATTAAAGCTAATGCTTAGAAGTCAAGGAGGCGACTGACAGTCACGTTCCTATAACTGTACATACAGAGATAGCTGTCAATCACTGATAGCACCGGCTCCTGGACTTTATAACATAGAAGGAGCAGAGATTGCGCTGGATAAATGACAAGTTATACTGAATCTTTTCACAAAGAAACTATATATCAATCTGTTCATCTCCCCTGCCCTGTAACATGTTATTTACAGATTGGACAGCATTTTTCATGTGACATGTTGAATACAAAAAGTCCGTCACTCTCTGGACAGCTTTGCATTACTGATCTCAGAAATGATGGGCATTCTCTTACTGGGTCATACTGTACCTAATGACCCATCTTTTAGAGTACTGGCCATTCAGAAGTGTGAATCCCAGGATCTGATTTTATTTGTACTCCTACCTTTCCTTCTGCCTCCTCCTTCACCTGTGACTCTGCATTTGGAGGTTCACAGGAGTTCAGCGGGGAGCGTCCGGTTCTTTTCACACCCGTCTTATAAGCCAATTACCTTTTTAATCGCAGTTATTTCAGCACTCCAATGAGAAGGCTACCATAGAGCTGACACCAGCAATCATTCTACCCGCCTGCCTGTACAGAGCTGTGTTCTGTTGTAAGCAGGGCAAGCAATATCATAAATTTGCTGATTTGTGGCTCTCCTTGGCAGGTGATGGACTTACATTATGTTTGGTTCCGGTGATTGTACAGAAATACAATATATAGGGGGCTGTTAGTCAGAGCCAAGAAAAGACTTACAGAGTTGCTTCTCACCCCCTCCCATTGTACCGTGACTTTAAAGAGTTTGCAATGGAAACTGAATTTTAAGCATTAGTTTATCTTTCAGTGGTTCGCGCAGAATGATAAGCATGTGGAAGATATATCTTCCTCCAGAAGGAGTTCTGATCAGGGTTTCAATGTACAGTTTAAACTCTTTTTCCATTCCTGTCATCTTCATGGAAGAATTTAGCTGGAAATGTTCACATAAGTATTGGGCTTTGAGTAAAGTTATCTTTTAAAGAGGCCCTCCAGCCAAATAAAAACTAGAAAATTATGCACGTTCATGAATATTCTGAACATGGTATCAGGAGCAGACTACCCTCAGGAATTGTCTGCAATCCAGTGGTATACCTGCCTGTGGTGGGTGTCATAGTTAGCGCTATCTCATTTGCGGATCATATGCAACGTGACAACAGGAATATGATGGAAACGCGCTGACAACCAGTTATACATAATAGTTTTACTTATGGAAACCTATAATACTTAAATTATGTGACAAATATAATAAATAGAATTGTCAGCACAAGTGCATGCAATATGTCGTACTTTCTAGGCGCCATACAGGCAAACACACTTCCCGAAGAAGGTCTACCTCAGGTGGCTACTTAGAAAGTGTATGTGCATGAAAGTTGTGGTGCTGTCTTAGGATTGAGTCTGGGGGCACAGTGAGTGCGGTGCTGGCTGAGGACTGAGTCTGGGGACACAGTGATCACGGTGCTGGCTGAGGACTGAGTCTGGGGGCACAGTGATCATGGTGCTGGCTCAGGACTGGATCTAGGGGCACAATGACCGCAGTGCTGGCTGAGGACTGAGTCTGGGGACACAGTGATCACAGTGCTGGCTGAGGACTGGATCTAGGGGCACAATGACCGCAGTGCTGGCTGAGGACTGAGTCTGGGGACACAGTGATCACAGTGCTGGCTGAGGACTGGATCTAGGGGCACAATGACCGCAGTGCTGGCTGAGGACTGAGCCTGGGGGCACAGTGACTATGGAGGTGGCTGAGGACTGAGTCTGGGGGCACAGTGATTATGGTGCTGGCTCAGGACTGGATCTAGGGGCACAATGACCGCAGTGCTGGCTGAGGACTGAGTCTGGGGACACAGTGATCACAGTGCTGGCTGAGGACTGGATCTAGGGGCACAATGACCGCAGTGCTGGCTGAGGACTGAGTCTGGGGGCACAGTGACTACGGAGGTGGCTGAGGACTGAGTCTGGGGGCACAGTGACTACGGAGCTGGCTGAGGACTGAGTCTGGTGGCACAGTGATCATGGTGCTGGCTGAGGACTGGATCTAGGGGCACAATGACCGCAATGCTGGCTGAGGACTGAGTCTGGGGACACAGTGATCACAGTGCTGGCTGAGGACTGGATCTAGGGGCACAATGACCGCAGTGCTGGCTGAGGACTGAGTCTGGGGGCACAGTGACTACGGAGCTGGCTGAGGACTGAGTCTGGGGGCACAGTGACTACGGAGCTGGTAGAGGACTGAGTCTGGGGGCACAGTAATCATGGTGCTGGCTGAGGACTGAGTCTGGGGCACATTGACTACAGAGCTGGCTGAGGACTGAGTCTGGGGGCACAGTGAACATGGTGCTGGCTGAGGACTGAGTCTGGGGGCACAGTGACTACGGAGCTGGCTGAGGACTGAGTCTGGGGGCACAGTGAACATGGTGCTGGCTGAGGACTGGATCTAGGGGCACAATGACCGGGGTGCTGGCTGAGGACTGTCAAGACATCCCTGAAGCTCAGAAGGTAAAAGAGACTACATAAAAGAAAGGCTTCAAGGAGTTGCAAGTATGGCTTGGCCGCATCTACGTAGACCACGTGGTGATATATAAGGTTATATAAGGGACTCTTCCACTGACACCTTATCACCAAAGAAATTGGCCTGTCTTATGGGAGAGCTGGAGCAAAGGCTATAACTGTACTTTTACGTGAAGACACCATTTTCCTGTGAATTACAAATAATAATGTGCAATACATAGGGTGCACCCCAACGAGGGACTGATCCAGGAGAACCATGTTCTTAAAGGACCTCAATCTGTCACCTGTTTAAGTGACTGTGGGAACCAGAGGTATAGTGTTATTTTGAGGCAATATTCTGTTCTATATTACGTTGTATTTCTTCTCTGTGTATACCTTGTTGCATATTTTCCCAAATCTCTCTTCACTGATTTATTCAGTAAATATTGTCCTGGGAATTAAAACGCTATGTGTGTCTGTGTGGCATCGTGTACCTGCTGAACCTGTGGGCCCAGCCTTTGGTCCTCTTTCAGGGGCGCAGTCTTAAAAAAGAAAAAAAATCACAATTTTTTGTGCAAAGTCACATTTTGATCCACTGAATCTCTATACCGGAATCTTTCCTACAACCTGCAATCGAGGTGCTGTATGATCCACTGGGTGTCATTTGTATTTGTAGATTCCATCCACTGCAATGCATAGGTTATGGAAGTAGAAGAACAACGGCTTACTTTCTTGGCACAAATATTTGCTAGGGTCATGTTTGGTTCAAACCAGGGTTCAAAGTGTAGAAACCATTCATACTCCCCATTCTTCACGGTAACCAGGCTCAACCTGCAGGCTCTTGTGCCCTATTTCAGCTTCTTCTCTGAGGTCACTATTTCTCTGGGTCACCGCTAAGACTTGTGATTTGGCCTTAGCAGTCATGTGGGGCATGTTGATGCCATGACGCTTGATGTCTACACTTTGCAGGTAACCACTGAGGCCTAGTCACAGGCCTCAGCAGTCATGTGGGGCACGTTGATGCCATGACGCCTGATGTCTTGATGTCTACACTTCCCAGGCAACCACTGAAGCCCAGTCACAGACATCAGCAGTCATGTGGGGTATGTTGATGTCATGACACTTCACGTCTACACTTCCCAGGTAACCACTGAGGCCTAGTCACAGGCCTCAACAGTAGAGATGAGCAAACAGTAAAATGTCCGAGTTTCGATATTCGTTTCGAGTAGTCCCTCAATATTCGACTACTCAAATCGAATATCGAACCCTATTATAGTCTATGGGGGGAAAATGCTCATTTCAGGGGTAGGCAAGGTTCGATCAAACTATACTTACCAAGTCCACGAGTGAGGGTCGGGCTGGATCCTCCGTGCAGTCTTCTCCGTGCAGCGTCTCCGCGGCATCTTCCAGCTTTTCATTCACTCTGCCAGGCATCGGGCCTGGGCAGAGCCGACTGCGCATGCCTGCACTACAAGCGGACATGCGCAGTCGGCCAATGCCTGGCAGAGTGAATGAAGAGCCGGAATACGCCGCGGGGAAGCTGCACAGAGAACACTTCTAAAGGTAGGAGAAGAACCAGCGTTGATTGGCTGACTGTATAGCATTCGGCCAATCAATGCTGGTTCTGCATCGAACTTTTACATTCGAACAGCGAGTGGTACTACCTACTTGATCGAGTACTACTCGCTCATCTCTACTCAGCAGTGGCCTGGGGTTGCATGATATTGGAGAAGACTCAGGAAAAGGCTGGTGGAGCCCATGGGTGAAGACCGGACACCAGGAAAGTATCAGTGCTTATTATTTTGTCCATGTCTCTCCTAGGACCAATTTGGGGGAAATTTATAGCCAACCAATCTTGATACACCCCAGTTTCCTCTTCCGTAGTGTATATAGTAACCTCTATACGTGTTAAAAAATATATCAAAGCCCCAAATGCCTATTTAACGTGCGTCTCTCTCTGCTTTGTATGTTTAAAGACCCTATTAAAGTTGTAGATATTTCACAAAAGCCATTTCAGGGAACCCTATTATCTGATGCAAAGAGAAACTTTTTTTTTGTTAACTCCACCATATCTGTCACAACTATTATTCTCTAAGGGCTAGTGAGATTTTCCGAGGAGACATGCTATTTTCTTGTGTAGGTAATAGGGTGATTACAGACTGTCATTAAATAATTGTTGTTCCTCTCTCACGCGCTTTACCGGTTGCCACAGAGACCATAGCACCAAAAATGCATCGCTGAGATTCTGCTTCAAAGGTGGCCGCACAAATTGCTCTCAAGTGAAGCATTGTTAAATTAAACAAGCTACAAAAAACGGGTAATTATTATTACTGCATTCCCGTATTACATGCCATCACAGGAACGGCTATTATGGAGGACGTTCTGCTGAGTATAGATGGGGCCGGACAACAAAGCTGTCCTAATGATTGAAATTACATCCAGAATACATTGCCCGTCGCCCTGACACATCTCCCTCCTTCCGAATTATTACTATGAAAATTGTATTGATAGAGTATGTGTACATTTTAGCAGTTAGCACATAAGATAGATCAAATTTTTAGTTTTTTTTTTTGAAGAATGGAGGGACTGGCATAAAGTAATAGGCCTCATTCACACTACTGTATATACACAGCAAATACTGACATGAAAGATGGGTGGTTTTGTACACAGTGTGTTCTCCATGTTGTTTTATTGTCTTCCATTTATGATGTCATCTGCATTTGGGATATGGGACATAACATATATTATATAGGATATTTTGCTTGACCAGGCTTCTTTTCTCCTAAACCATGCCCCCTTGACAAACAAGATGTACAAAGCATGTAAAGCACCTTATAAACATGGTACATAGCACCGGTTTCAATTTTTCGATACAAATGAAGCCAGAATTCTTGCACATTTAGTTTAGTAAATCTCCTGCTGTGTATTGGATTTACTTAGAGTGCTTCTTTAGGCCGGGGCCTGATGATACGAAAATGTACCGTTTTGGCTGCTGTGAAAAAAAATGCTTTGTTTTACATTTCCTGCAAAGCGGATGGGATGCTGGCAAATCCCATCCACACACTGCAGAAAAAAAAAAAAATCCACAGCGGAAAAGCAGAAAATCGTAGCATGTAAATTATACATACGGAAATGCTGAGTTTTCTGTGAAAAAAACTGCAGAAACAAAATGCAGCGAATTTCCACTGCAGTCTTTTCAGCAACGTTTTTAGGGTGTGGCTTGCTACATGGGGACTTAGCCTCAAGCTGAGGCCCCACATTGCAGAAACGCAGATTTTTTTAATGTAGATTCTGCTGCGGTTTTTTGAGCCAAAGCCAGGAGTGGATTGCGCACAGAGTAGAAGCATAAGAGCTACCTATATATTTCCCATTCCTTTTGTAGCCACTCTTGGCTTTGGCTCAAAAAAAAAAAAAAAAATTGCTGCATTTCCACAATGCGGGGTCTCAATCTTAGGCTGGGGCCTCACAAGACAGAGACACCGCTGGAAAAATTGCGACATTTTAGAGTATTTTTCAGCGCTGAAATTCCGCACCAAATTCTTCACCATTTTTCTCTGTGTGAATGGACCCTAAGGTTAAGGCAACATTTGTTGACATTTGTTGCATGGATATCTTTAATGCGATTTTGATATCATACAATGTGATTTTGCTGTAATGTAACAGCACAAATGCATCTGCAATTGCTTGTCTGCTTTAAAAAATACTATACAGATAGTAATTAAATATCTATCTACACCTCACAAATACACATAAAAAATGTAAACCAAGTTTCAGCAACTACAGTATTATAATTATATCAATTATATTATATTAATTGTATAATACAGTATATAGCAGTGGTGTAATTAGCAATGGCAGGGCCCGAAGGGGAACATTTGACATTGTGCCCCCCCCCCCCACCCACTACTGACCCCCTCCCCTGCACAAACCACATTCCTGCACACATTGTTATGCGCAATAGTGGCCCTGCACACAGTATTATGCCCCATAGTGGCCAAATGTGTGTTGCTTTAATACTATAGAATTCTGGGAACTAGAAGTCTGTGTATTTAAGGGCACCTGGATGGGAGTTCAGAGTATATGAGTGGAGCACTGGGGTATTACTTGACTGTAATGTAGCTGCAACTTTATCCCTTAGTTTTCCTAGATCTTGATTTTCCTGAACTTTTATTTTACATTTGCTCAAAATAAATATGATCATTGCTAAGACCTGAGTAAGGACTATTTATGATGGCAGGAATATCCACATCTCCACAGGGTAAAACAGTGTTTAGCTGCCAAAAAAGAACCTTGATTTGCAGGGCTTGAATAACACTGAAATGGGCGCCATGTCAGCACCATGGACAGCTACAGTACATAAAAATTGCATAAAGCCAAGGAAAGGTATTAGCCTAATAATAATGTATGTGTTACATCCAATCTCTAATGGACATTTAACTTTGAGTTTGGTCACACTTGCGCTCCTGTCCAGTATTTGCCATAACGCTGGGTTTCCGTCCTTTGCCCCGGACAAAACTGGACAGGGGACAGAAACACAGTCGTCAGCTTTAAAACCTATTCATTTGAATGGATTTGTAAAGATGACCACTGGTGTTTGCCTGCGGTCTGGCCAAAGGGACACAAAGTCCGGACACAAAGTCCTGCATGTCCAACTTTGTGTCTGGCTGAAAAAAACAGTTTCCCTGAGGAGAGGCTGCAGGCGGACACTAGCGGTCACCTTTAAAACCCTATTTAAATTAATGGGTTTTAAGGCCATTCAGCCCCTGTCCAGTTTCACGGGGCTGAAGATGGAAAACCAGCAGAGTGGCACAGGGTGGACACCATACACAAGTGTGAATGTCCCCTAAGCATGACATGTCAATACACATGACTCATGTAACCTCCGAATGGTCATGTGTTTATGGGACATTCCATCACTGAAAACCAGTCAACAGAATCCAGCCAAGAGATGAGGGAAGCTGTTATGATTTAGATGCAAAGCCTCTAAAGAGCAATAGCAGTAGCTTGGCTGATAACAGCGAGTAGTAGATACACCTAGCACAATTGTGCAAGCCAAGACAGGAGCCTTCACCAGAAACCACCACGAGACAGGTTGGAGTTGCACTGAATCTGGGAATCTGAATTGTTACCAAAGAAAAGGATGTCCCAATATTAACTGCATCACTGGCTGGATCCATATAGAATCCCACTATAAGTTACACAGCGGAGTGGAGACAGGAGTGGTGGTATAGGCAGAGAATCAGGAGAGAACGTCAGAGGCAAAATCCAGAGTCAGATGAGAAATCCAAAAACAGGTCAAAAGTCATAATCCAAGTGGGCACATCACAGGCAGAATGCTACTGAGATACCGTATATACTCGAGTATAGGCTGACTTTTTCAGCACAGTTTTTATGCTGAAAAAGCCCCCCCCCCCGGCTTATACTTGAGTCAGGGTCCACGGAGCACAGAAACTTGAAGGACCTGCATAAATTAAATAAGGGGGATGTCCTTTAGTGCTACTGCTCTGTGATTGGCTTGTCATATAAGGTCACGTGACTATGATGTCACAAAAGGTCCTGTAGAAACTAGAATGTAACATCTGCAGATAAGTCAGTAGCCAGGATTCATTGTCTTATAGAAGATGTCTGTCATATGAAGGAGAGGAAGCTACAATAAAGTGAAAGTAAAACACAAAGGTACCTGCTGGAGTTACTATTCCTGGTAATGTCAGGCATTTGGGGTTATTATTTTAGTTTCAGTAACTCCATGTGCCTCACATTAATAACAGTTAACCCCATCATGTCCCTCATATTAACCCCTGTGTGCCCCATATAAGGGTTACTAATATGTGAGACACATGAGGGTACTAATAGATGATCTTAATTATGAAGATACCTAATTATTACCTTCATATATCCGACATATCAGTAACTCTTATGTGAGGCACACAGGGGGTTAATGTGAGGGACATGATGGGGTTAACTGCTATTACTATGAGGCGCATGGAGTTACTAAGCTGTAATGCACATGACCAGACATTCTATCCGCAATGGTGGATTCCCCCCCCCACACACACACACACACACACACCTCGGCTTATACTCGAGTCAATAAGTTTTCCCAGTTTTCCGTGGTAAAATTAGGGGCCTCAGTTTATATTCAAGTTGGTTTATACTCGAGTATATACTGTAAGAAAAAACAGATAAAATCCACAGCAGATCCAAGTCATGTGGCCCCTTCCTAGGACTGGGTTGTGTTGTTGAGTTAATAATTTTTATAACGATTTAAATGTACAACACCTTACCATCAGTTCTGTCAGAAAGAAGGATGAGAAAGCTATAGTAATACTGTGACCATGCAATAAACATGGAATCTGCATTCATAAAATCCATAGATTATGCATCTTACATGATCATGTACCAGGCAGGTCACTTTCGGCTCTTCATCCGTCACTGACCTCTGACTCCAAGGATGATTACTCATGTAACTTGTAGAGAGGCATGTGGAAAATATGCTCCACGACAGATGGAGAGCCACAGACTTCCCGAGCTTGCTCTAGGCTACTGCAGGATGCTTCTAAAAAAGAATGAATGTCTAAACTACACATGTGACTGCCCATAGAGTTGTATTATGTGATCACTTGACTGTGTTAACCTCTCTGTTTCCTTAGCCTTCCACTAAATGTATAAATGCTGCCTCTACCCAGTCGTGCCCTGAGATTCACCCACAGCCTCAGTGTCCCTAGGAGCCTTGTGTCTTGTTTATTTGCCATTGTCTCCCAGCAGGTAGTGGATTGCCCTGAAACTGACCCTAGCACGAAATAGCCAACTGGGAACACGGAGACAAAAAAATCTTTTCTAGCAGGTTACAGGCCGTGCTATAATTCAACAACTCACTAGCTCCAATATGTTTTGTACCTGTTATATTTTCACCTCCTTGTATGATGTACAAAAGCACAAGGGACTTAGAGGTGACCTTGAATGACAATAGATCCATTTTAGATGCAACAACATTAATGCTTGTATGCAAATTTGTTTTGCAAAGTACATTATACGTTTCGTACATTTAAGTTGTTTTTATACACGTGTAGACTTTGTCAGTGTTCATGATGTCCTCTACAAAGCATGAGAAATTTGTAAATTACGAGATTTTTTATAGTTTTATAGAATTGAGTGATTTTCAGCATTTCAAGAGTTTTGTTATGATGGCAAATTGTATTATGTAAGTTTCATGACAAATTGGTCCTTATAGGATTTTTCCAGGGTTAAAACTTGTCTCCCCCACTTGGTAAAACCGTTCCCAAGTGTACGCCATACCTTTTTCCTATTTTTGCTTCTCTTGCGTTCCCCTGTCTTACATTGCTACTATCCAAGATTTTTTTTCCTGCGTTTGCTGCTGTGCTGAAATTCTGAGGCCTTTGAACTACATTTGCAATGCTTGCCTGTGCTGTCTTAGGGAGCGTTCACACTACCGTCGGTGTCCGACATGTAGTGTCTGCTCCTAGTGTCCGCTCAAAATCTGTCACGGACACTAGGAGCGGACACTAGATGTGTCCGTGACACCTGTCATTCAAATGAATGGGCATCGGGTGCGTTCTTTTGCACTCCGTGCCCGTCCTTTCCTGTCTGCAAGAGAAGATGTCCGACTTCTCAAGCGGACAGAAAAGCCCTGCATGCAGGGTTCCTCTGTCCGCTTGAGAAGTCGGACATCTTCTCTTGCGGACAGGGAAGGACGGGCACGGAGTGCAAAAGAACGCACCCGATGCCCATTCATTTGAATGACAGGTGTCACGGACACATCTAGTGTCCGCTCCTAGTGTCCGTGACAGATTTTGAGCGGACACTAGGAGCGGACACTACATGTCGGACACCGACGGTAGTGTGAACGCCCCCTTAGAAGCCAGTGCAAGTAAACACCCTGAAGCCTGCCCACCCTGAAACAGCCAAACCTCCATGATTACTATGGTTGCCCCTCTATGGGTTGATGTCATCAGCACCAAAGTAATACTTCAGCAGAAGAGAGAGAGGACGGAAATTGGCTGTATCTTTCAGAGATGAGGGGAGGTGAGCATAATTTTTTTTCCCCACCTTCCCTTGGGGGAGGCACAGGGTAGGTATAAAAAATAAGAAATTAAAAGAACACTCTGAACATTCTGGTTCTAGTCAAACTTGTTTGACTTAAAATCAAAGACCCAAGCCACCAGAACCCCAAACAAAATAAATCTTAAGAGGTCCTTCCCCTGAAATGGGGCAATTGGCATCAGCCTCACAGGGGGTTTATTGCCTTCCTCTGGATCAACACTGTAGGGAACTGTAGGGTGAGGTCAGGTTCACATCTGCGCCCAATCTCCAGTTTAAGCCAATTCGGCCGGTTTCCGTCTTCTGCTCCACAAAACTGGACAGGAGACGGAAACCAAAATCCATTCACTTGAGTGGGTTTGCAAAGGTGACCTCCCATGTGTGTCTGCCTGTCTGCAGGGAAACTGTTTTTTTTTTAGCCAGACACAAAGTCGGACATGCAGGACAAAAAGACAGAAACTGGCTGGATTGGCTAAACCGGAGAAGGGCAGATGTGAACCCGCCCTTATAGGTTGGACTTGCTGGACTGATGTCTTCATCCAACCTCCTCTACTATGTAAGGTTCACCCATCTCTAATCCTGAATTATTTACACCCCCCAAAAAAAAAAAAATTATGGCAGAAAAATGTGGCATTTATCAGAACAAAAAAAAATTCAAAATTGACTGCGTCTTTCAGAAGTTTTCCACTCTGTCAGGTCTATATCTGAGGGCATAGGAGATACATACAAGGATATATAGTTTTTTAGGTTTGATATAGTACATTCATGTAAAAAGCTGTAAAGATAGTGAAGACTGGCAACTTTCCTGTTGTACATACACGTAAAGGATTGGCTAAACTGGCAAAGCCTTCTACATTGTACTGCACCCTTACAAAGTATTCATCTGTACTGAATATTATTATTAGGCACTTGGCTGGTATTGTCTCAATGGGGTTGACTAGGCAGCATTATTTATTTAGTTCACATGTTCTACTGTGTTATAGCAACATGTGTATTGACAGTCATTTGTTTATTTGCATGGGTGCACACGCTCGAGTATTGCTCTGCATGAAAAGGTGAAGCTGGGAGATTATTATTTCTGGTATATAGACAGAGAGAGGGCCAGGCCCACAATAGTATACAATTGAGACTCTAGGTAAGGATTCAAGTTGTTTATATGGCGGTGTAGTTGTAGATGGCGAAGACCACCAGCATCCTGTGCACATGAGGTCCAGACCGACAGAAATGTAAGGATGCACTGTCTATTGAGGAGGAGAGGGTGATGGTTCCAAAGCTTGGGAAAACTAAGAGAGTGTGGTCCAAGAAGTTCTCAATCTAAAAAAACATCCACATCAAGTTAGAACTGATACAAAATTACGGTGGAAAAGGTAAACAATAATACAGTATGATTAAGTGAATAGCAACCATGTTAAGGAAGCAAGTGCAGGATCAATGGACCCCTAGATGAAGTCTGTGTATACAGACAAAACGTGCATCGGGCTGTAGTGGTGGTGAACCCAAGTATACCATAACTTTATGTCCTTACCTTTCCTTGGGGGTTTTTACTTGTTTCCTTCAACATGGTTCTCACTTACTTACTTCTAGAGATTATGATTCTCTGTGACACTAATTGACTTTTTACCTCATTTCCCCATGGTATGTGTCTATATTTATTTGGCTATATATTCCTGCGTAACTCCACCTTTTGGAGTTGTGATTTGGTGTTTTATGGATATTATTTCCTTGTTTCCCCATCATTCTTGGTATTTATATGCCTTTTAATATAATGTCAATCAAATATTTACATTTTATATGAAATTTCTGATGTGAATGTTTTTGTTTTTTTTCAGATTGATACTACTGTCCATATCTATTTAGACTCTTTTTGTATGTCCAAGAAGTTCTCAGCCATCAGAAACCCAGCCATGATTTCCTTGTTAGGACTTTGTTATCTTTTGTATGTAGAGTCCTTGTCCTGTCCACAATTAGGAAATCACGGCTGGGTTTCTGACAAATCCCAGACCATAGAAGGTTCTTGCATTCATGGTCATATCTATCATTACAAAAGACTATTACCCAGTACAGGTGGTGAGTGACAGAAGGATACTGTCCATGGTGAGCTCCATGCTGGAGAACAACTCCCATCCCATGTATGATACTGTGACAGCACTTGGCAGTACTGTCAGTGACCGACTGCTTCACCCCAAGTGTGAGATGGAGCGCTATCGGAGATCCTTCCTCCCAATTGCGGTCAGGCTGTATAATCAACATCAGACTAAGTGAAGATCACTCCACACAGAGAACTAAATGATCCTGAAGTCTTTCTTTCCTTCTTAGTTGCTTTGACTCCTAATATCTTTTCTATCTGCTATGAGCTTGTATGTGCTCTTTCTATTACGTTCAGAATGAGCGGAGCGTAAACTCCATGTGAAGGCTCCCTAACACACTGAATATCCCCATGGTGGGACTATTAAAGGATTATCTTATTAGGCCGGTTGCAGACGACTGTGCTGCAACTGGCCGGCCATGAATTAAAAGCATGGGTGGCACATGGGGGACACAGCACCATGTACGGATCGTGCTTCCATGGCTCCTTTCATTAAATGAATAGGAGCCGTGGAAGAAAAGGCCACAAAATAGGACAGGAATAGGACCTGTTCTATATTTTGCGGCCCAGGCTGTCGGCCCACACACGTAACCGTGTAATTCATGGTCATATGTTCGGGTCCATTGAACCGAATGGGTCAATGTCCTATTTGTGAAAAGCACACTCAACATGGCCACGGTCATCTTTTTACTTTAATTTTGCAAAAATATTTAACTTTTAATTGTCTGCAAAATGAAATACGGTTATGTTGATGTATAAACCCCTTTAAGGATAATGGAGCAGTAACAGAATGACTGCTATTTGTGCTAAACATGGTTATAGCAAATCATTCCCTCTGTGATTGAGTTCCGTGGAATTTGTGACACGACATACAGAATGAGATGATGAAAGATCTACTGATGTAAAGGAAAATACTTATCATCACATTTAGGATGAACAGACTCAACTCGCTTAGGATAAACATGATTATACTGTGATTTCACGGGGGACAGCCTCGATGAGCCGCATCGCATGAATGATAGGAATGTTCGAAACCCTCGCTGGTCAAAATGTGGCACAGTCTGAAAGAAATTACCAGGATACTAAACAACCCCCGTTGCTATGTAATTTTCATCACAAGCAATAAGATAATTTCTACCCAACAACTGTTTTTCCCATTTCTTTGCGCACATTTCCCTGTGCCAGCTGCGTTGCCACTTTTCCACCATTAATCTCACCAGGGATTAATTCAGCCTGCAAAGTCTAATATGCACATTATGCCCTACATAGGAATATGTTACAATTATTATTGCTTTAAATGACCCTTGCATTCCTTAAAACGACATTTAGCATGCAAAAGTAATTAGCTGTAATTACATCTCAAGCACACAGCAGGATGAACAGTAAATAGTTATGACATTACTGTTGAGATTTTTTTTTCAAGTGCATATTTTTGAATAGTGCCAAATATAAAGAATTATACAGATCTGCTTAACCCTATGTTATCATTTTACAGAGATATTCGCTGTTTCCAGCCATTCCTTCCCTGCAAAGCTAAGGTTAAGGCCGACACTGCGGAAAAGGTGTTTTTTTTGTTGCAGATTTTGTTGCAGTTTTTTGAGCCAAAGTCAGGACTACATTGATCAGAATAGAGATGTATGAGAGCTTCCTATATATTTCCCATTACTTTTGTAGCCACTCTTGGGTTTTGCTACAAAAACAATGCAGCAAAATTTGCAATAAAAAAAGCTGTTTCTACACAATGTGGAGACATAGCCAAAAGGTTTCACACATTTACATTGTTAGGGCTCACTCACACAGAGTAAACGCACGTTAACGCGACCGCAAACATGCACCATCAAAATCGTGGCGCAAACGTCCCGTAAACGCGGCACATTGCGTGCCGCGTTTACTCCATGTGAACGAGCCCTTAGGGTAAGATCACACAGAGTTTTTGGTCAGGATTTTGAGGCCGTATTCGCCTCAAAATCATGACCAAAAAGAAGACTCCCATTGAAATCATGGGGAGTCGCTCAGAGGAGCTTTTTCTGGGAGCCAGCACAAGCAAAAGAAGTGATATGCTCATTCTTCTGGCCGTTTTGCCTCACGATTCGGCCTGAAGACACACCCATTCATTGGGCCTAATCCGGAGCAGATTGTGTGGCTGGATGCCCGGCTTTCAGTCGCAGTACCTGGCTTTTGGATCGGAACCTGAGGCGGCCTCCACCTCAGGTTCCGATCTACAAAACCCCGTGTGAACTTATCCTTAGTGTGCTAGCCATGTTTTTTGACCCATTACATTCTTCGGCCCCATGCACATGCCTGTTCCAAAGTGATAAAATACATGGAATGTGACCACTATATGCAATGTAGGTATTATAGAAAAGGTATAAATCTGAACAGTGACTAAGAAACACTCTCCCCTCCACATATAGGGTAATACTCCTAAATAAAAAATCTACACTCACCGGCCACTTTATTAGGTACACCTGTCCAACTGCTCGTTAACACTTAATTTCTAATCAGCCAATCACATGGCGGCAATTCAGTGCATTTAGGCATGTAGACATGGTCAAGACAATCTCCTGCAGTTCAAACCGAGCATCAGTATGGGGAAGAAAGGTGATTTGAGTGCCTTTGAACGTGGCATGGTTGTTGGTGCCAGAAGGGCTGGTCTGAGTATTTCAGAAACTGCTGATCTACTGGGATTTTCACGCACAACCATCTCTAGGGTTTACAGAGAATGGTCCGAAAAAGAAAAAACATCCAGTGAGCGGCAGTTCTGTGGGCGGAAATGCGTTGTTGATGCCAGAGGTCAGAGGAGAATGGCCAGACTGGTTCGAGCTGATAGAAAGGCAACAGTGACTCAAATAGCCACCCGTTACAACCAAGGTAGCCAGAAGAGCATCTCTGAACGCACAGTATGTCGAACTTTGAGGCAGATGGGCTACAGCAGCAGAAGACCACACCGGGTGCCACTCCTTTCAGCTAAGAACAGGAAACTGAGGCTACAATTTGCACAAGCTCATTGAAATTGGACAATTGAAGATTGGAAAACGTTGCCTGGTCTGATGAGTCTCGATTTCTGCTGCGACATTCGGATGGTAGGGTCAGAATTTGGCGTCAACAACATGAAAGCATGGATCCATCCTGCCTTGTATCAACGGTTCAGGCTGGTGGTGGTGGTGTCATGGTGTGGGGAATATTTTCTTGGCACTCTTTGGGCTCCTTGGTACCAATTGAGCATCGTTGCAACGCCAAAGCCTACCTGAGTATTGTTGCTGACCATGTTCATCCCTTTATGACCACAATGTACCCAACATCTGATGGCTACTTTCAGCAGGATAATGCAATGCCATGTCATAAAGCTGGAATCATCTCAGACTGGTTTCTTGAACATGACAATGAGTTCACTGTACTCCAATGGCCTCCATAGTCACCAGATCTCAATCCAATAGAGCATCTTTGGGATGTGGTGGAACGGGAGATTCGCATCATGGATGTGCAGCCGACAAATCTGCGGCAACTGTGTGATGCCATCATGTCAATATGGACCAAAATCTCTGAGGAATGCTTCCAGCACCTTGTTGAATCTATGCCACGAAGAATTGAGGCAGTTCTGAAGGCAAAAGGGGGTCCAACCCGTTACTAGCATGGTGTACCTAATAAAGGGGCCGGTGAGTGTAAGTACTGATAATAGCCCAATGAGCAATATGAGGAGAGAGCAACGAGTCACTACCTACGCGAGTAAATAGAAAAACATAGCCCAGGTAACATCTCAATAAGATAAAATGGATGAAGTGAAATACATTACATACCAGGTTAGAACACACCCCAACTCGCATTTCACCAGAAATGACTTCATTGGGGCAAGCACCAACATGGTACATAGTTTAGTTCCCTTCATCCATTTTACCTTATTGGAATGTTACCTGGGCTATGTTTTTCTATTGTGTAGGTTCTTTGTTGTTTATGAAGCCTAAACAGGCGTGGACTATATAGACTATAAGGCTGAGTTCACACAGGGTATTTTGGTCAGGGGTTTGAGGCCGTATCCACCTCAAAATCCTGACCAAAAAAGATGGCTCCCATTGATTTCAATGGGAGCTGGTCGTTTCTTTTTTCTGGGAGCCGTTTGTTCCGGCACCCAGAAAAAAGAACGGACATGTTCATTCATCAGGCGGATTGAGCCTCGCAAATTCGCCTGCAGACACTCCCTCCCAACTAGGCCCATTCATTTGAGTCTAATCCAGATTGCAGTGCCATGACTGGATGCCACTGCCCTGCACCTTCATCCAGTCGCGGCTGCCTGAGGCGGCCTCTGTGTCAAATTCCGATCCAAAATACTCTGAACTCAGCCTAAAGGGGAAGAAAGTATATAGGGGCCAGGGTTTCCGCAGTTATAATTGACAGGCTGCAATTTTTAAGCTTTTCAGCTACGTTTGGTTTTTTTTCCTGCTATGTGTGGATGGGATTTGCCAGAATCTCCTCCACTATGTAGGTACTGTAAAGTGCTACATTTTTGCAATTTGGGGGAACTGTCCTTAAATAAAGAATCTATTAGATCCACCTAGGAGAACCTCCAGAGAAGGGCCATGTGACCGAAAGATCCTGCAATATATATCAAAACAACAACAATAACAATCTATGGGAGCCTTCACACGGAGTAAACGCGTGTGTATTTTTGCAAAATACACGTGTAAAAATAAGATTCCCATTGACTTCATTGACATTTTACAGGCGTATTTTTACAGGCGTATTTTTAAAAATACGCCTGTAAAAATACGCCTGTAAAATGTGATTGAAGTCAATGGGAGTAGAGATGAGCAAACACTGTTCGGATCAGCCGATCTAAACAGCACGCACCCGTAGAAATGAATGGAAGCACCTGTGATACTGACTTTGCCGGCGGCTGGCCGGCGTCACAGGTGCTTCCATTCATTTCTATGGGTGCGTGCTGTTCGAATCGGCTGATCTGAACAGTGTTCGCTCATCTCTAAATGGGAGTCTTATTTTTACACGTGTATTTTGCAAAAATATACGCGCTTTTACTCCGTGTGAAGGCTCCCAAATAATAGCACAGTTTGTCCTCTAGGCAGCAGCATAACGTGTGACTAAAGCAACAAACCACAGTCTGAGAGCAGCACATGTATATATGTAAACCATTGCAACAGTCTCATCATTTTTGGAAGGGTTCTCTCCATAACTTACATACTGTATATATCGAGAAGATGGATGATGACATATGTAATTAGGTAGATCTGATGAAACCAATTGGTTTAAGTTCTATTATTTAACATGCAAATACTTCACCCGTCTAAAGCATTGACTATTTGTATTACATTTTCAAGAAAATAACATGACTACATAGAGGAACCGTCTGCTGTGTGAAATATGACAAGATTTCACACTTTGCTATTAATTGTTTTAAGTCCTGACACCTCTATTGTGAGCATAAGGCATGTTCTAGCACAACTCCTTGAACCCGTCATTGAGTATTAGTTTGCGCTCCAGTACATTTTGTCCTAAAATATAGTAAAGTATAAAACCAAGTTTATAAACTAAGACTCTGCAAGATTTCAAGTCGCAAAATGAACATTGCAATCTTTCTGCATTTATTGGATGTGTCCTGAGAAATTACAATTGTGCTTAGCCAGACCTAGCTCAATTTGCTGGTTTTACAGACGTATCCTCACTCAACATCATCCTAAAACCTGCTCATAAAAGGAACATTTTTATATTTTGGAAAATATACATGTATCTAAAGTAAAAAACTGGAAGGTAGATAATGGCAGCTTCCTCTTTATCTAGACACTTGATATACAGTATTTGTATTCCCTTCGGTTTCCTGAGGCAATATGTCTGTAGTTGTATAAAACAGGGTCATAGATATGGGAAGCGCAAAGGTAGAAGAGACACTGGGCATCCATGCTTGCCTATAAGAAGGCACCAGCATGGTAAGTAGGCATGGGCCATACAAGCACAAATACGTTTTTCATAAGTGGGCCCCAAAAATACTTATTAGGGAGGTCTATCAAAATTTTTAATTTGACTCCAACTATTGTTGTCTTACTTTATTCTGCATTTACCCTCTTGATTGTTCAGCGGAATATGGTGGAGATATAACATGGCAGCCAACAAAACTCTATCCATGGCCATGTGATTTACGGTTCATGGTCAGGAAGTGGTGATGGCGGATTCATTAAACAAGTTCAAAGAGGGCCTGGATGCCTTTCTTGAAGAGAACAATATTACGGGTTATGGATTTTAGATTTTAAGGACACATTGATCCAGGGATTTTATACTGACTGTCAGACTGGAGTCATGGTTTTTTTTTGCCTTCCCTTGGATCAACACTGTAGGGATTGTAGGGTTATAGGTTGGACTTGATGGACTGATGTCTTCATCCAACCTCATCTACTATATAACTATGTAAGTATATGTGATGGACTCATTACCAAGCAGATATATGACATCACATGACCATAGACTGTACATCACATATACACATTTTTTTTGTTGTTGCAGATTTTCTTGCAGTTTTTGGCTACAAAAGAAATGGGAAATATATAGGAAGTTCTTATACTGCTCCCTTTTGCTCAATCCAATCTTGGCTCTGGCTCAAAAAAACGCAACAAAATCTGCAACAAAAAAATTTTCAAGAAACCAAAATTTGTAACTGCAGCATATCAGGGTATACTTAGAAATCATGTATCTCCGTAGCAAAAGTCAAAATTGGGCTCCGTCTTCCAACAAAAACAACAAAAGCAGAGTAAAGGACTTTTAGGCTGGGGCCCACAGGACAGACATGCTGTGATATGCAGGAAAAATTGCAGCGTTTTACAGTAGGGTCATAGTGTATGGGATGCTAGTGAATCCCCACCCTGTGGTTAAAACTGCTGTGTGGACACGGCGCGATTTCCCAAACCTGTGCGGTTTTGGAAATTGCAGCATGTCAGTTATACCTACGGAAACGGTTTCCCCATACGTATAATTGAAACAGAAAGTCTGCAGAGGAAAACTCCGCAAACTTTCTGGTTAAAGTGCTGTGGGAAGAACCGTGATGCGTTCCTGCTTTGGTTTTCCCCATAGTGATTTATTGCTGTGGGATGTCCCATGGGGCCCTAGCCTCAAAGGATATTAGTAAAGGATATTTTGGGGTAAATATTGTTGTTTTTTTTAAATAAAAAAAAACGCAACAATTCCAAGAATGGTGTGCCTACCTCTGCCTATAGAGTCCACAAGCCCATCTGACAGGCAGAATAGTGTAACCCTTTCAGCTACAGTTTTCTCCACAGTCTCCCTTATTTGACTATATACTAAGTTATTGCTACTTGTTCATTGAAGGGTAGGGTTGAGCGATCGGGATGGGGAAAGATCAGACTCCGATCGGTGATCAAGTAAATTTCACGAACGGGATCGGCTGGAAAATGATCGAAAATCGGATTTTAAAAACGATCCTGAAATCTCAAGATCGGCTCAACCCTATTAAAGGGTTAAAGCCATTGGTAGAATCTTCGACAAACTGAATCATATATCACACAGAACAATGGGAAGGATTGAGGATACTTGGACTGTCAGACATCAAAAGAGATCAAAGAGTTTATCAGGAGGATCTGCGGGCCCCCTTCCTCCACAGGGCCCATAGCAATTGCCTAACCTGCTCCGAGGTAGGTACCACATTGCAATTGCCCTATTTTCATCATCTGACAGCACCCAAGCAATTCCCAGCAGTTCATTTCCCAACTTATAAGGCATGCTATGGATATCAAATATGCAGAAAAAGCATCAATAATCCATGACAAATCTGATGCATCTGAACATGGTCTTAGATAGTCCTGTTATTTCATTTCTGTCCATTCATTTGGCAGAACTGATCATGGCATCGCCAAGGCTCCGTTTCAGAGAACCGCAAGAATATACACTGCATTATCTCAGTTGACAGCTGAATCATAGAGCATAAAAGAAACATATAATAAATTCAGCTCTGCTACATCTGTAAGTGCATGAACCAATAATATATGGAGCCTGTGTATGTAAATGAGGTTAGTTATTACTGGTTATGAAGGAGAAGTGACAAAACATGCAATGTTTCGGGAAAGCTTTGAATGCTAATCCTCGACTGAATTCGGCAATCATAGAGTATAAAGCGGCCATTCGGTAAGATATATTGCTCCCTAGGAATGTCATTTTATGAAGCATACCCTTGTCCTGTTACACATTACAAAGTCAAAGAAATATGTTTGACCGACTGCCTGTTCTTCTTAAATTGCAAAGTGCTTCTGTCATACGGGAAGTTAGTGCACAAGACAAGAACATATGATTTATTATGGGGAGGGGGGGGGGGGGAGCATGTACAGTGAGCAGGGATTTAACTTCCCGTCATGTCAGAGGTCGTCTGAGCTGCTTGGCATGCCAAACTGGTAAGTGAGTATTTATTTGCCATGAAATAAGCTTCTCCACCAAATAGCACTGGTAAAACCATCCATTAAATCCCTAATATGTGTGCTTAAATCCTTGTAATTGGATTTCATCTGACGGATGAAATGATATCTACATTGAAGTGTGAAGGGGGAGCACAGGAGAATTTCCAGGCGAGGAAGAAGCGGACATATCTGATGAGCTGGGAATCCTATAACGGCAACTAGTGGCTTATTTGTTACGGGAATGGATTACTACGGCTCTAAAGGGTCCCATTTCTTGTTAAAATTGGATTGTCTGTTAATGAGCTGCTTAGTAGAGTTGAAAGGGGTATTCCCATCACAGGAAAAGATGGCATGCTGATAGGATATACCGACACTGGCTGACTGGTGGAGGTCCACTTACTCTAAGAATAAGGGGGCGAGGTGTTCCCCTACATAGTAATGCTCCTGGCCACAGGTTGTGCAGGGGACTGCAGCGTATCCCTATTAATTCCTATGGCGCTGTGTTAACTGTGTGCAGCAGGGGACCAGGAGTGTTAGACCAGCACTGCAGCCCCTCATTCTCCGGATCAGGAGGCCGCGTTCCCAACAGTTAGAGGGGCTAAGGGGGCATTCACACGGAGGAAGTTGGTGCTGATTCTAATGCAGAGTCCGCATCAGAATCCATGCTAAAAAAAAAGCCTCCTGTTGACTTCAATGGGTTCCGTTTTCCGCATGGAACCCACTGAAATCAATGGGAGGCTTTTTTCCCCTTTGATTTCAATGGGTTTCGCGTGGAAAACGGAACCCATTGAAGTCAATGGGAGTCTTTTTGTTCAGTGCTGATTCTAATGCGGAGTCCGCACCAGAATCAGCGCCAACTTCCTTCGTGTGAATATCCTATAACCTAATAGTGAACTATCTGTGGTTAATCTACTTCACAGGCGTTCCACAGTTTTTTTGCCAAAAGACACTGGCGTCTGACTCTTCACATTGAAATGAATGGGTATGTATGGCGTCTGTAAAAAAATTTAAAGAAATGCGGACAAGTAAATAAGGCCTGAGGGCATGTTTGCAGTTTTTCATCAGGCAGAATATATCTGCATCAGGTTTTTGAAGAACATTTTGACACATCCTTGAAGCGATTTTTGAAGAGGTCTTCTGAAGCAGTTTTTTGGAGCCTTTTTTTCACCTAGCACCCAGGGTTTATTTTTCCTAAAACCCCTCGTTTGTTTTAAACTTTTTAATACATCTCAAATCTTTTTCAGAGTTTTTTTCTGTTTGATGTTTTTTTGTTTTTTTTTTAATATGGGGATTTTGAGGTGGAATCTCAAAAACATAGATAAATATAAGGTAATGCCCTTGGAAGGAAAATACTTCTCAACATATCTGTCTATGGGTCTATCTACCTATTGTTCTATCTTCGTATCAATCTTATCTATCTATCTATCTATCTATCTATCTATCTATCTATCTGTCTGTCTGTCTGTCTGTCTGTCTGTCTGTCTGTCTGTCTGTCTGTCTGTCTGTCTGTCTGTCTGTCCGTCCATTCATCTATTTATATTATACATACAAAATATTCAGACATCACATCCTAATGTGAACAGGTGCAAGCTACTGTGGCAATATTAGAAATGCAAAAATGCAGCATCCCTCTGCACACAGCATTAGAATGAACATACAAAAAATAGAGATCAAAATAGGATCACTGCTATTATTGGCGCCTATGAAGAAGTGAATATGGTCTATAAACTACACATAGAAATTAGAGGTTTTTCATTACGCATTTTTGATCAAAATAGCAAGAAGCCCACCTGTCCTGACAAGGCAAATACATTCCAGTAGGATACTTCACTAAATATACATACCACTTTTGGACCCGGAATAGGCCTGCAACTGTGAACACAAGGCAGAGGAAGAATGAACAAGCTAGGCGTCAAGCGGCTCTTAGAGCAGCCAAAGTGCTGGAGCAGGCAGATCATCGACGCCAACAACACGCTCATTATATGGCATCCCAGCAAGTTGCTGAGATGCCGGAACAAACACGGGCACAGTGTGAGGAACAAGTTCAGCGGCAGGACAGCTTGAGAGCTGCTGAAACACCAGAGCAGGTGGATCATCGACGCCAACAACACGTTCATTATATAGTGTCCCATTGAGCTGCTGAGATGCTGGAACAATCACGGGCACGGCACGAGGAATGAGTTCAGCGGAAGGCCAGCTTAAGAACTGCTGAAACGCCAGAGCAGGTGGATCATCGATGCCAACAACACGCTCATTATATAGCGCCCCAGCGAGCTTCTGAGATGCCGGAACAATGACAGGCACAGCACAAAGAACAAGTTCAGCAGCAGGACAGCTTGAGAGCTGCCGAAATGCCGGAGCAAGTAAACCATTGACGGTAGCAATTTGCTGAATATAGGCAGATTATCAACAGCAACAACCCACAGACAAAGTCACAGGCAGAGGCTAGTAGATTATATTATCTTATTTATATGTGCCAATAATAGCAGTAATGCAGTTTTTACCTCTATTTTGTGTATGTCCTAGTGCAGAGTGCTGCAGCACACATTTCTATCTCATATATAATCTATCTATTAAGTATTATTACTTCTCTTTTCATTATCAGCCGAATATCTCTTCTTCTATGTAGAGTTTCTGCATCTTTATGAGAGATTAGTGTAACGCATACTCACATACAGTATAACTAAGCAGCTCAGATTTGCTTTGTTCCTGGAAGTCATTTTACTGCCTAGTTATTCTTAGAGCAAACAATTTTGACCAATTCCCACTTGCTTGCACCAATGTTGAGAGCCTTCACTGCAATCTTACACTACCGTATATCCCGTTCACCCCTATGAAATGAACGCCTATTAAATTATGGTGTAATTTCATAGCCAGCCGCATAGATGATGCAGTCAGGTCCCTAATCCTTCCTGCAATCCCTCTCATTAATAATGTACACAGTGTTATGTAAAACAGCTATCAGCAGAGTCGAGGGAAGAATAATGTCGAGATGACACTTCTGCATCATTCTGAATATCAGATAAATATTATTAAGGAGAAAAGTACTATTAATTTTTGCTATACTTCTGCCTATACACAAGTGATTGATGCTTTACATAAGAAGATTATATCCTCCAGGTCTGTTTATACAGTGAGATTATTATACAGATGTGAATAATTAAGATCTTTTGTGATCATCTCAGGTACAGAATATTATCCAAGGCCAATAAATCAGACGTGTCGTAGTCTCTGGAAGAAGACACTGTTTTTAATTTTTTTAAATTCTTTATATGTTGCCTTGGGCAGCCATATTGGAGATTTATGTTCCTAATTTTTATTTTCTATGCAGTCAATACCGAAGAAAATGAGTGCTTTATGGCAGAGGTCCCCAAGCCCTTGGTCATGGATCACCTGGTACTTGGCCACAGGGTCCCTCAGGCGACATCCCACCTTGCACTGAATTGTACAATTATGCCTATGCGCATCTTCTATTTTCTTCCCAGTGGCACCACAGAATATAGGGGGTGAAGGTTCCAGGAGGAAAGTAGAAGATGCACACAGGTTGTGTGCAAGAGGAGGTCCCACCCGGAACCTTGACTCTTACTCTATGTTTCCAGTGGGAAGAAAGAAAATAGAAGATGCGCACAGGGTGTGTGCAAGAGGAGATCCCACCGACCCCATCACTGTACTATATAACTATGGTTATGGAATGGTATGTGGGGGTGCTATTAGCTTATTATTACAGTAATAGTGCCCCCCACAGGTAATAGCTCCCCATATAAGTAATACTATTTCCTGTAAGGGAGGGGGGTGTTAGGGTATTATTAGTTATTACTAGAGATGAGCGAGTAGTACTCGATCGAGTAGGTATTCGATCGAATATTACGGTATTCAAAATACTCGTACTCGATCGAGTACTACTAGCTGTTCGAAGTTAAGATTCGATGCAGAACCAGCGTTGATTGGCAGAATGCTATACATTGCCAATCAACGCTGGTTCTTCTCTTACCTTTAAAAGTCTTCTCCATGCGCAGCGTCCCCGCATCCTCTTCCAGCTCTGCATTCATTCTGCTTAGGCATCGGGCCTGGGCAGAGTCGACTGCGCATGTCCGCGCGGGCGCGGGCATGCGTAGTCGGCTCTGCCTAGGCCCGATGCCTAGCAGAGTGAATTCAAGGCCAGAAGAGAATGCGGGGACGCTGCGAAGGGAGAAGAATCCAGCCCGACCCTCACTCATGGACTTGGTAAATAGAATTTGATCGAATGCTGCGTACCCCTGAAACGAGCATTTCCCCCCATAGACTATAATGGGGTTCGAAACCTGTTTGAACAGTCAAACAGTGTGCGGCTGTTCAAATCGGATGTCGAACCTCGAACATTTTAGTGTTCGCTCATCTCTAGTTATTACAGAAATAGTGCCCCCTACAGGCTTTACTTATGTGGGGCGGTAATTAAATGTGAGGGGCACTATTAGGTCAGTATTAGTGTAATAGTGTCCTCCATAAGTAACAACATTACTTATGTGGTGGAGGGAGCTATTACCTGTATGCGGGGAGAATGCCATTAGAACACTAGTACAGTAATAGTGCACCCCTACAGGTAATAGCATTACTTATGTGAGTAGGCTATTTCCCATGGAGGCGGGAACTATTACATGTGGGGTGGAACTGTAACCCCAGTTACAGTTCTGTGGTTACAGAAGTTCTGGGGTTCTGTAAGCTGGTCGTCGGTGCGAAAAAGGTTTAAGTGCATTGCTTTATGGTGCCTGGTGAATTGGAGGTAGTGGTCAGAAGTGTCCATAAACTAGTATAATACTTAGGATCTGATTCCTGCAATATCCTGCTAAAGAACCAACAAAATAGCTCAATTTTACCTACCTTACCCTTCTTTCAGACACTTTGTTTAGGGTTGAGGAACACAGCTGGTTCCAGGACTAGGTACTGCCATCTGGTCTGGTGAATGGTTCCTTGGTCAACATTTAGAAGTTGGGAAGAATTGTAAGTATGTTTGCTATAAGAATAAATTACAGTTGAAAAATCATGCCAGGATCATAGCATAAAGCAAAGAGATATCAGTAGTGTATTCCAACAGTCTAGTAGTCCATTACAAGCCTCAGGCAGACTAAGGTGCAGATACAGACTAAGATGTACCATCAGGGCAATAAATATGGACAGTGTTGGTTGAGTAGAAGATCAAGTAATGGTACACATACTGTAAAACTGGATATGTGATACTGTTGAAGTAGGATGTAAGAATAGATGAATGTAAAGATGCATCAAAATTTAACTTGACCCTTAGGCTATATGCATACAAAGTGTGCATCTACAGATCCAAGAGAAAACAGTGCAATATCCAGCTGTCAGACGCCTACTGATGACTAGGGTTGAGCGATCGGGATCGGAAAAGATCGGATTCTGATCGTCGATCAAGTAAATTTCACGATCGTGATTGGAATTCCGATCCCGATCTTTTCCAGCGGGATCGAGGTAGGAGGTTATCTCAAGATCGACTCAACCTTAAAAGTGACTTTTCCCATAGAGAAGCATTGACTAGGGTTGAGTGATCGAGATCAGAAAAGATCGGATTCCGATTGACGATCAAGCAAAGTTCACGATCGCAATCGGGATTGGCTGGAAAATGATCGCAAATCGGATTTTAAAATCGATTCTGAAATCTCAAGATCGGCTCAACCCCACTGATGATCAATTATGTGAACAGGTCTTTAGTATGAAAAAATACCTTGGGGCTGGAAAACCTCTTCAACACATTACGTATTCTACTTGTGGTTAGAAGCGAGTCCATGAAAACAGACACAAAAAAAATTGTCTCACAACAGCAGCTTATGTCCAAGCTCAAAATATACAGATTAATGTGCTAAATAAACTATGATATGTCATACCTCTAGACACCACAGGTCTAATGGTTTTAGCAGTGGAGCTAGCAGTCATTATAAGGCTCCGTTCCCACAGAGTAACATGCGGTTCATTGTGACACGTAAACACGTGTCAGAGTGAGGTGCTTCAAAACAGATCCCATTGACTTCAATGGGTGCCGGCTTATGCACATATCACATTGAAAGCAATAGGTGAAAAGCCTCCCATTCAGTTCAATGGGTAGCGCGCGTAAGCCGGCACATAGAAGTCAATGGGATCTGTTTTGAAGCGCCTCACTCTGACACGTGTCAGAATGAGCGGCGCGTTACTCCATGGGAACGGAGCTTAAGAGGCGAATACTTAGAGGTCATGAGTATTCAATCAGGATAAAGCCTTATTCACATGTCAGTATTTTAATCAGTGTTTTGCATCAATGTTTCTAAGACAAAACGAAGAGGGGAAACCAAACAGGAATCTGGTGTAATGGTAAGATTTGTAAGTGTTCTGTGTTTTTGACATGGTTCTGGTCATTCCCTATCAGTATGTCTTTGCAGTGTGGGAGGAAATCAAAGTACCAGAGGAAACCTATGCAAACACAAGGAGAACATACAATCTCCTTGCAGATGTCCTATTCTGGATTTGAACTTAAGACTCCAGCGCTGCAAGAGATCAGAACTGTGACTTTTATCTCATGTCTATGAGAACCTTTATACTCCTTGTTGCCAAAAGAAGGAAAGAAAAGGAAGTACATGACATGACTACGGTACATGACAAGTACACGACTACAGGATCTGACCTAACAAGTTTGTTGTCTGTAAGCATGGAAACATATACGTCCACAGAAAAGTTGCAGAAACAAGCTTTCAGGATTTTGGCATCTAGATCAATTGCAAAGTTTTCTTTATTACAGGTTCATTTTTTAGCAATAAAACAATGACAGTGCATGAACTTTAAGCTGACTTTTATCTCATGAGTTTGGGCACCATCAGTCTCTTTGTATCTAGGTTATAAAAAAGGGAACAAAGGAAATAAAGTAACATAGAACTGCAGGATCTGAATACACAAACAGTTTATTGTCTGCAACCAAAGTCTGCATAGAAGCCGTAGACACAAATTTGCAGAATTTTGTAATCTATTTTAATCATAAAGTTGCCTATATTATAGATTCATTTTTTAGCAATAAACTGCATACACTTTAAGCTGACTTTTCTCGTGTGTAGGAGCACCTTTACTCTCTTTATCTTTAGGTTTTTAACCACTTCTGGACCACCCATTGGGTATATACATCTGGAAGGTGGTTGTCTTGTTCTGTACTGGTACACACAAGCAGAACTCAGAAGCTGTACAATATCGTGCAGCTGCTGAAACTGGGAGCCAGATGAAACTTCAGCCGGAGCTCCCAGAGAGAAGGCAGGGAAGGTAATAAACCTTCTCTGCCTTCTCGATTGCTGTGTATACAACGCGCAATGAGCGCTGTATACACAGCTATGGGCACCGCTATGATGCGGTCG
Source organism: Leptodactylus fuscus (assembly GCF_031893055.1). Classification (NCBI taxonomy): domain Eukaryota; kingdom Metazoa; phylum Chordata; class Amphibia; order Anura; family Leptodactylidae; genus Leptodactylus; species Leptodactylus fuscus. The sequence goes on from NC_134269.1 coordinate 45,470,698, forward strand.
TCCTCTGACCTGGCGGTGATTTGCCAGTGTCAGCATCTTATAAGAGCTGCTTGGTCCTACAGGACCCAGATCAGCTCTAGTAAGGTTTATAATAGCGTGCAGGAGGCTGTATTCCTCCTGCAACTGGGGCTAAATGTACTAGCCCCAGTTGCAGGGGAAATCAGCCTCCAACACATAAGAAACAGTGATCAGATGTCCCCAAAGGTCTCTTATGACCTTATGGGGACACAATGAAAAAAAAAATAATATAGAAGTTAATAAAATGTTATTAAAATAATTAAAAAAATAAAATAATACACCGATAAAACACTATTATTAAAGGTGATAGCCGCACCAAAAATAAAAACAACATAACAATAAAGCCCTATGTGTCCCCAAAGAGACACAGAAATTAGTTGAATAAGACATATGAGATTATAGCCCTCAAAACTGTGCATGCAAAAAAAACCTAAAATGTGTCTGGTCCTGGACCACAGATTGGCCCGGTACTGAACTGGTTAAGGAAAGGGAACAAAGGAAATGGAGTAACATGTGATTGCAGGATCGGACTATGGAAACACTTTGTTGTCTCTAACCATGGTGACATAAAAGTCTGCCTAGATGCTGTAGATACAAATTTTGAGGATGTATTATAGATCAATTATAAAGTTCCCTTTGTTATAGATTCATGTTAGCCATAAAAAATTTACAGCCTGTACACTTTATGCCGAAATATCTCAATTTTGTGCATTTTCTGAAGGGAAATCTAGCCCGCATCCTACTGATTAGGGGCAAGGGATAGATTAAATAATAATCAATAGCATCATGGATATGGTCCAGTATGTCTGTTTCTGAAATTCTCTTATTTTATTGGGACTGTCACCGAGTATAGATTTTGTCATTAGAAATCTAGTTCTTTAGCTAGTAATGGTTTTAGGAGAATTAATGTACTTTCCTCATGAGGGAAATAAGTCATGACTAATAGCAAGGACTTGTATACATGTATATAAAATCAATAAAACAGGGAGAAAAAGCAACATTAACTTCAGACTTTGTTTTTGTAATATTGATATAGAAAACTGTCATATATAATATAGATGTCCATGGGCACCGGGAAAATGAATGAGCGTTCTTACATTGTGTCCAGTCATCACAGTCAGACGCAATCCTTTTGTTATCTGAAGTGCTTTTACTATAGGCCGGACTCGGATTCCAATTTGTGGATGAAATATAAAAAATAACAAAGTAGCAATATAGGATGTTGTAATGACACTGTGATTGCCATAGAAAGCTATCATCTGGTAATTATTAGTATTACTATTATTTTTATGACTATTGTTATATTTATAGCTATAATCATTAGAGATGAGCGAACAGTAAAATGTTCGAGGTTCGATATTCGTTTCGAGTAGCCCCTCAATGTTCGACTACTCGAATCGAATATCGAACCCTATTATAGTCTTTGGGGGGAAAATGCTCGTTTCAGGGGTAGGCAACGTTCAATCAAATCATACTTACCAAGTCCACGAGTGAGAGTCGGGCTGGATCCTCCGTGCAGTCTTCTCCATGCAGCGTCCCCGTGGCGTCTTCCGGCTCTGAATTCACTCTGCCAGGCATCGGGCCTGGGCAAAGCTGACTGCGCATGCCCGCACTACAAGCGGGCATGCGCAGTCGGCTCTGCCCAGGCCCGATGCCTGGCAGAGTGAATTCAGAGCCGGAAGACGCCGCGGGGAAGCTGCACAGAGAAGACTTCTATAGGTAGGAGAAGAACCAGCATTGATTGGCCGATTGTATAGCATTCGGCCAATCAATGCTGGTTCTGCATCGAACTTTTACATTCGAACAGCGAGTGGTACACGATCGAGTACGAGTATTTCAAATACCGTAGTATTCGATCGAATACCTACTCGATCGAGCACTACTCGCTCATCTCTAATAATCATTTTATTTATAGAGCCCAGATATATTCCTGAGCGTGTTACAAGTAGGGAAAAAATACCATTAAAATATAAGAAGAAACAAAATCGAAGGAGCAAACATTAAGACAGAAGAATAGGATCCTGTCCGTAAGAGCTTGCAATTTAACCTCTCATGCCGTGTAATTTTGGAAAAAATGGGTTGTTAAGCGAATTGAGAAATTGTGATTTATTAGGGTAAGTTCACACAGAAATTTTTGGTCAGGATTTTGAGGCCGTATTCGCTTCAAAATCCTGACCAAAAAGACGGCTCCCATTAAAATCAATGGGAGTTGGTCAGGTGTTTTTTTCCGGGAGCTGGCTTGTTCCCAGAAAAAGAAGTGAGATGCTCATTCTTCAGGCTGTTTCGCCTCGCAAAAGACACTCCCTCCTTCTGACTAGGCCATTCATTGAGTCTAATTCAGAGCAGAGCACGTGACTGGATGCTAGTGCAGTGCTCCGGTATTCAGTTGTGGCTGCCCGTTTTTTGGACCGGAACCTGAGGCAGCCTCTGAATCAGGTTCCGGTCCAGAAAACCCCATCTGAACTTACCCTTAGGCTTGTGACTCTTGACCTCTTCCGATGGTGCCTGGGGGACACCAATGAGACCAGTGACTGAGCCTCAGCAGTCACATAGGGTGCACTGACATCTTGACACTTAGGTGATGTGACTGGGTGGCTACTATGTGAGGGTTAACCAGTTAATCTGTTTGTTGGATGGTGAAGATTGAAGTGTTGGCCAAAGACAGGTGAGTGCCATATTGCCACTGTTCTTCGGTGTTGGAAGTGGACCTCTGGGTACACCAATAACAGCTCCTCAGCAGCAGAGAAGTCCCCAAACCCAGTCTTAGGGTCAAGTTGTTTAATTGCAAATATCCGTGTCTTTAAGGGGAGCCCCTTTTACATATCCTTTATTAGATACTAAAATAGCAAGGTGTTCTAAAGAACAGGAGTATTTCCCATGGGTGGTTAATACAAAGGGGTGACCTAACAACGTCATTACTTTACTAAGTTTATTTAGGCTAGGTCAGGCCCAGTTCACATCTGCATGCAAGTTTCCATTCAGAGAGTTCACTTGGGGACCCCTGAACGGAAACCCAACCGGGCCTGAATCTGAATCTGATCTGAATCCCTTACTGGTTAACCTGTTGCTTTGCAACAATTTGCTCAAATCATTGACAGTAAAATATTCCATGGAAGAAATCAATTATTGTAATTCAGTGCTGTATAAGAAAAATATATGGAGCAGCTGAAGCACAAGGAGTAATAGAAAGAACAAAGACACATTCCTCACATGCTGCAAACTCTTAGCCGTACTATTTGTCAAGCGAGAGTAAAAGCTATGCTAACCTTCATTGCCATCTTTCTTTGCTCTAGCAAAGCCGGCTATCCGGATACTTTGTTATGTCCCTGGGTGAAGACTTGTCAGGTTCAAATAGCCCAGCCACAAAATGGAGCATATGATGGATTACCCTCAAACTCTCAAGGTGAATGGGCAGATCTGGGATATTCTCTGTCCTTCCTTCTACAATCTCGCAGGATGTACAGAACACTTGGCATTCAACCCTTGACATTTCCAGCCCTTAAAATTCCTCCCTCAACGCTAATGGACAGCATTGTGTAGAGCGTATTTTCTACTGGACATAAGGCATAGGTATTAATATATGTCACTTCTGACAATGGTATACGATATCTGAGAATTACTGATATAGCAAAATAATGAGTAACCTGCACTTGTATGATTATATTCCTAATATTACTGCGTGGAAACGAAGACGTGCGATGATCCAGATCCCTGTGAAGTATTGCACAATAAACTAATATTCACAGGTTGTGACATTTTCATTGGAAAATCATATTCAAGTGTCATTGTAACAAAAATACATGAGACTCATTTGACTGCTGCAGGGTGAAGGGTGATCCGCACCCAACATTTGAACCTGACAATTGCCAACATCTATCAGTGTTATCATGCCATTGATGGTGCCTTGCCATATGCCATAGAATATTGCATATACCGCCATACCTTGCATATACCACTGTTTTAATGTCATTATCATCACATTCACTTCAGCACTATAGGATTGGACTTTACATATTTTTACTATTACTTCTCATTTTTGATGCAAAATTTTACATCTAGTTTGCTTACTAGGAGTTGGTTGTAAATCATTTATATGGTTAATATTGATTTTCTATAACTTATTTCAGCATAGTATAACATAGGCTTTTTCTTTAGTATAAAATGTGTCTCACTACTGTCTGTTATATGAAACGCTACTAGTAATACAAAGGGTTGGAGGCCTAGTCTACAGAATGTTATGCACGGGTCAAACTTAATGGATGAAAGGGAGTGGAAATTTTTACACATTTCAATGAACTGTATGGTTACAGGGGTTAATTGTATAATACAATGTTCTGTCTGCAGTATTTTCTTGTTTTTTCACGTAACCTCTTTCACCATTGTGTCGCTTGGATTAGTAAATACATTCTACGTAAAAAAAGCTTTTTGTTTTGATATTTTTGTTGAAATACCAGGCAAAGTATCAACATGACAAGGTCAAAAGAATGGGCAGGTGGATCTAAAATAGTGCCAAGGAAATTCAACCTAGTAGGGTGCAGCTTTTTCTTAACCACTTCCGGATCGCTCATAGAGTTTAAACGTCCAGAAGGTGGTTGCCATGTTCTAACAGGACGTACCAGTACGAGATAGTGCAGCTGCTGAAACTGGGAGCTGGTTGTAACTAAGCCGGAGCTCCCAGAGAGAAGGCAGGGAAGGTTTATTACCTTCCCTGCCTTCTCGATCGCTGCATATACAGCGCACAATGAGTGCTGTATACACAGCTATGGGTGCTGCCATGATGAGGCCGCCCTCTGACCCATCATGTGATCCGCCAGCGTCAGCGTCTTCTAAAAGCTGCTGGTTCCTACAGGACTCAAATCAGCTCTAGTAAGCTGTGCAGTAGTATGTGGCAGGCTGTATTCCTCCTGCAACTGGGGCCAGTTACAGTACCAGCCCCAGTTACAAGGGAAATCAGTCTCCAATACAAAAAATGTAATAAAATAATTTAAAAAAATAAGTAAAATAATACGCCAATAAAGTTATTGTTATTAAAGCTTATAGCCCCACCCCCAACGGCACCATATAAAATAAAAATTACTGTAACGGAGAGGAAAAACTATTTTATAAAATTTTTTCAGTAGCACTTTGGGTTGTTAAATTAAAAAAAAATAAATAAATAAAAGTGAAAACTAGACACAATTTCCCTCCTATTTTGTTTCCCGGATATAAAAAAAATAATTAAAACACATTCAAAAATAAAAACAACATAAAAATAAAGCCCTATGTGTCCCTGGAAAAAGATGCAAAAAATAGTTGAATGAGACATATGAGAAAAATGTTACAGCCCTCTATACCATACATACAAAATGAACCTAAAATGTGTCTGGTCCTGGACCACAAATTGGCCCGGTACTGAAGTGGTTAAAGAGGGCCTCTAAAAATTAGAGCTAAAATTCAACTAGTAACTCTCTTGGTGCCTAAGGAGATAGATTGAGAGTCTACATAATATCCTTGTCCCCATTGTTGAGCCTAAGAGCTGACAGATGGATGATCATAAACTGAATTGTCTTCTGCTCCATCTTAACCCACCAGTCCATAGACTTTGTGCAGGGAGACACTGACTGGTGAAATCTTAAAGGCAGAACATGCTTATAAAAAACATCTATAAATTGTACTCCTACCACTATAAAGCCAAGACAAGCACCTATCCTGCCAAACCCTACCTATGTTGTTTTTTTTTGCACCAATTTTGATAATTTGTCACCACTATATACAGATCTAATGGAGGGAATTTACTTATACTTTAGTTATACAGTCAGTTCCTAACTGGCATATACCTCCACTATGGTGCACAGGCGTACGATTGAGTTATGAAGAGCTTCTTGGTAAATCAGGTATGACTTGTCCCGTACAATTGTTTCATAATAAATCTTCCCAATTGTGTCTGTTTTAACCCCTTGCACAGTTTACTCAATAATGGGTTTGCCATTTAACAAGGGCACATACACTACAGAGGTAGCCTGATTGACTGATTTAGGACCCTGAAAAGAGCAGACTTAGCCCAGTTTGCATCCCTTATTTTATTGGTTGGTAAGAAGCTACAGATGTTTCCTTCCTTATCTGTCCTCTTGTCTAGACCTATGTATCACACGTTAAGAAGCTTTTCAGATTGTGATATTAGTATAATGAGAAATTGCCTTCCTTAATTAAATAAAAGATCAGTTAGAGCAGTGGTTCCCAAACTACAGGTCACAAGCGACCCCCTAGAGGGTTGTGTGAAGTCTGCCGGCGTGCCATGAGCGATCAGTAGTAATTATGCTATGTAGCACTATGCTACAGCCCTGATATGGCTGCAGATAGAGTTCAGAGCATTGCACAATCTTCAGCGGAGGGTCCAGGGAAGTTGAGTAAAAATAACATAGTTATACTCACCTCTCCAGGGTGTCCAGCTATGTCCTGGCAAACTCTTCAGGCCTTTTCTGGGCTCTGACTGATGTCACGTGCCCCTGGAGTGATTGCTGAGGCCTGTGATTGGGCTTCAGCAGTCACATGAGGCACACTGATGTCAGTGCATCATGGCAGCAACGCGCAAGTGACTGCTCAATCACAGGTCCCCCCGACACATGAGGACATAGGGTGACCACAGAACGCTTACAGGATGGCCAAAACAGGTGAGTTAAGGTGAGTATAAGTGAAAATTAGAAGTTATGTTGTTATAAAGTGGCCCATTATACTGGGTGGACCACTGTGGAGCATTATACTGTAGGGTCTACAGTGGAGCATTATACTGTTGAATGAGCATATTATACTGTGTAAGGCCACTGTGGATCATTATACTGTGGGAGAAACTGTGTAGCATTAAACTGCTGAGGAGCATTTTATATTGTGTGGGGCAACTATGGAGCACTGTGGAATATTTTATTTTACGTAGGGCATTATACTGTGTGGGGAGCACTGGGCCACAGGACAGAAAATTATAAGATACTTTGGGAAGAAGAGAGCCCACAAATTTTGCCAGTATGGAGCCACATAGAAGGCAGAATAAAAGAAAAATAGCAGTGGAATAAGAGGCAGAATGCAAATAGGGACATTTATTTATATAAAATGTGGTTAAGTACAGTAGAGAAGGAGTCCCTGGCAAAATTTCCATCCAAAAGTGGGTCTTACATTCAGAAAGTTTGAGAACCACTGAGAGTTAGAGGATTATTTCCATCTTGGCAAAACCTTACTGAGATAGGAATAAGCTTCTAACTAAGTGATTCCTAAACTTTGGTGGGACTTAGGGAAACAGGGTAGCAGTGCTAATATTTGCCATTTTCCGTATACCCGCAGTGAATATAAGCTAAGTAAATAGTGTACCCAACTGCTCAGCTACTGTGAACTACGGAAACCGTGGGGCTCAGCTGTGGCTCATAGCCCTAATTTACCTCTAAGCATAGGACACCACTGCTCGCTGTTTCCATAAGTGTTTTAGATCTTTTAGTCAGATGTTTCTATAATATACTGAAGTACAATTCTTAGCATTTCATAAGTTTTTTATTCAATCATTCTTCAAAACAGTTTCAAAGAAAATCACTTTACTCCAGTCGTCTGTAGTGCAATCCCTGTACTTCCTTCAGAATGTTAGAAAGTCCTTGATGTTTTCTTGAAGAGAAGTGGCTTCTGGAAGAATCATTGTCTGAAGAAGAAAAAGGTGAGCACGTCCAATAGTCCAGCGTCCTTCCAACATTAAAGTATCCGGACACCATATATGTGTATGATTGCTTTTCATCCAAGGGAATGGAGTCACTCAAAGTTTTACCTAGTAACGCTGTCATGAATAAAGAGTACGTTCTAAACATACTCCAGGAGTAACTTCTCCCAACCATCAAGGGGCAACTTGGTGATGAACCATGTTTTTTCCATAATAGAGCACCTTGTTACAAGGTAAAAGTGAACAGAACCTTGAAAATCTGAACCCAGGAAACTTCCCAGATCTGAACCCCACTGACAACTTTTGGTTAAAGATGGGCAAACCAACTCGTACTGAGCCGGTCTCAACCTGAATATTCCAAATTGTTTTATTTTTTTATTATTTTTTTTTTTTTACGAAACTTAACAAATGGGGTTTCATCTTGGAAATACTAATATGGCCATTGCATTATACTTAGAGGTCTCTTCAGACCCCAGAACATAATAGATAAAGGCCTAGGGGCTTCCTCATGCCTCTCCTGGTGATATTATGCACCCAAGGTCACTGCTGTGGCCTGTGATGGGACATGACGAGCATCATGACATCAATCAAAGGTCTAAGTGGAGACATCACGAGGAGGAAAAGAGAGAGTGGCAAAAACCGCGAGGAGACCCAAAAGAGGTAAGGGAGGTGAGTATGAAAGTGGTTTTTTTTTATTTAATTTTTTACATCTCCTCTGGGCTTCGACATATGTGTTTAGATCTTAAGAGACTCCAGAGTATAATAACGTCACGTTCACTTGTCACTGAGTTCGGCTGTGTTTGCCTTAGAGAGCTAGTAATTGTTTCTAGGAGTCCTAACAGTGTTATAATCTATGGTTAAGCCAATGTAAGGTGTGGTTTGTACCAAAATTGCTTGACCTTAAGCCTTGGACCCAAACCACCTTACCCCAAAACGAAACAAATCTTGAGAGGTTCAACTATCTTTACCTGTGATCAATCTTCAAAGAAGATATAGTTGTCAATAAAAGTTAAAAAATGTAAGAAACGCTTACGTGTACTTTAGTAACCAAAGGAACATGACTAAAAGTTCTAAAAACATAGAAGCAGAAAACTTTTTGAGAACCAAAATTTGCATCAATCTCAAACTTTTGGCCATGACTGTATAAACTAACAAACGGAGTAACACAAATCTTTTCCAATCCCTTGAAGTGCCTCTTCCAACTCTCTCCAGAGTGTTTCCAATATCGCAAACAGAATCCAATATGGGACCAGTGTTGGCACCAGAACAACTTAATTAGGTGAATATGAATTTTTTTGTAATTTTATATCCCCCAAAAATGTATGGGTTTGCAAAATTTCTTTAACAAAATTATCACGTAGAGGAGATGGGGCAAACAAGTTCTCACGTCTTGGGTGATTCGAAGTGTATAGTTGTAAACCAGCGCCAGTCCTCTCTCCTTTATGTTCGTCATTGACCCTTTTATAATGAACAAAATCACGTAAGAGCTTCATTCTAGACGAGACATTCACAAGTAGATTGCAGAGTCCTAAGAATAAGACCTCTGGGACCCCAATATTGATTAGGAGAAACGTTAATTAGAAACATTTTGCAAAAAAAATAAGCCTTGAAGTGCACTGAAAGACAACTTCACTATACGACATATCCCTCTCTCAGCCCTGACAGGGAAATTAGTAATTTAATTTGTAATTTGATAACGCAGCGGAAGGAAGAGTCCATATACATATATACAGTATATATAGCAGTGAGTCACTCAGATCTCACAGTCAGAAACCAATAACTGGTCATTCAGGAAGGGAGTGAGTGAAATTCACTTAATGCATTTCAGAAACAAAGTAATGAAACGCTTACTTAGCGGTAATGAGACGCCAGCACTATTGGTGCCAGCGTCTTGCCGCAGCTAAATAAGCACTGAATTACTCCACTCGTGAAATGCATTCAGCCGTCTATTTTCTTCTGTAATTCAGACTTGGCAGGTGTGTCATTTTTAAAGAGCACATGATGAAAGGGCATTCTACAGCACAAGACCAGCGCCAAGAATGAAGGCTTGTTATGTGCTACCATTGAAGTTGTTAATATAGTCACAAGAACAGTGATTAAATTGGCACTCTCATCTCGACAAACTTTGCATACATGAATAGTACAGGGGATTGTTAGATGCATTGTAATACATCTTATCAGAGAGAAATGCCTTTTTCTATTCTTATCAGGCTGTTCCCTGCTCCCCCTCCCTGTCTCAAAACAACTTTCAATGTGAAAATCACTACACTATTCGGCCCAAGACGGACTGTGGGTCACATGACTCAGATGACTAAGAGGGGAGGGGGAGGAGTGAGCAGTACATGTGACATCAGTACATATCAGTACTTCTCCGTACATGTCCTGCATAGTCCTGGGGCTGTTTATGAGTAAGAAAGAGGCAATTATGTGTGCATTGTATGGCAGTTACTCTTCACCCACTTGCTCAGGAAAGAATGAAAACTGGAACCTGTTGAATGGAAGTAATAGAATCAAAACTTGGACCTCTCGCAGTGGCTCTAAAACTACCTATTCCTCCAGCTCTCCTCCTGGACTGGCGCAGTGGTGAGGGAGTTTGTTGTGTACCTGATGGTGGCAGTAGACTTGAGGGGGTGCAGAGGGTACAGTTGCATCGGGGCCCAGGAGCCTTAGGGGTCCCATAAGAACTGGTATCAGTATTGAGATTGCAGGTTCCATCTGGCCATAAACCAAGGAGACCCACAGATTACCCTAACCACACTAAGGAGGATTAAACTCCTTAGCACCTGTAACCATCACTAACAAGAGTTCACTGTAGGGATGTGGTAGCGGACCCGGACAAAAGACTGCACCGGGGTCCACAAGACTTTAGTTACGCCTCTGGTAGTGGACTCTACCTTGAGGCGCACCCTAATGGTTTTCAGCCCTCATGAACCTAATAGGTGTTGGAATGTTCATGATGTTAATGCAGAAATAAGACTAGAGGTTGCAGGAAAAAAGATAACATGTTACTTAAAGGGACCTTTCACCTCCTGGGGCACATGAGTTGTACTACACCGCTAGAAAGCCCATAGTGCTTGATTTATTTAAAAAAAAAAAAAAAAAAAAGACATACTGATAGGGAAAAAAATGTACATTGTGAGCCCTATGTGGGGCTCACAATCTACATTAAAAAAAAATTAAAAACAAATAATAATAAAAAAAAAAAAAAACCTGTTTACTACAGTTTTGTGTCCCTGTTTCTGACCGGTTGGGTCCGCACATTTCCGCTACCGAGCTACCTTCCCCACACAGCTGACACCAGTGATTGACTACATGGTGGACACATCATCGGTGCAGGATGGTTAACAAAGATTGATGGGAATCCTGGATTTGCCAAGTGCACTTGCGTCATTTTTTTTTTTTTTTTTTTTTTTTTTAATCACATTGACTCCTCCTTGACTTGCCAACATATAAACAGCCAAGATTTCAATAAATAAATGAGTTATAAGTTATACTGAATCTTTTTCCATAAAACTATGTATCTATCAGCTTAGATAAGATTCCCTTTAAGGGTAGGGCATCAATATTACCGTTCTGGGAAAACTCCTTTAAACGTGTTTATAAATATCGCTATAGTTATGGCTTTTCTCACACATGAAGGAAATTTAAATCCGGTATGTAACCTGGAAATAGAATTACAATTTATTAGATAGAATTTTTGTCTTGAGACTTCCCCGAGATACGGTAAGTGTTATATGATACCGCACCCACCATAATAAAGTATCTTTCCACTCCTAAAGTGTGAGCTCGTCGCACATGGATTAAAGAAAATCTTTTCAGATCAACTTCACATATTTCAATCTATTAAATTAGAATGTTTTCTCCTCATTTAATTTAATCAGAAATGAATTTCCTCCCATTTTATCAGAGAATGCAGAAGCCTTTTACTACATAGGATAAGAATAAATTGAGCTGATATCCTGCACTAGCCTCATACTATTACAGGTCCCATTCATGATCACTAGATGGCCAGACAGGTGTCTTATGATCATTTGATGGTCAGACAGTTTTCTTATGAGAAAACTCTGGAAAGGAGATTACTGTATTGCCTTCTATCTACTGTGTCACATTGATTTCTAAGCTGTTCTATGCTATTTTTCCGGATTGCAATATAAAGTCTCTATAAAAACATAGAAGCTGGTATAGATCTCTGAAGATTGGTGGGTGAAAACATCAGTCACACAGCAGGGAAGTGCAATTGTCTTTGGTTGGGTTGCTCCCTACATATGGCAATGGAAGTAAATAAACAAGAACTAATGCTTAGAATTATAAAAAAATAAAATATAGGGATCTATTTAGTATGCAAATAGGGAGCATCTGCTAGATTGCTGAAAACACTGGACTTTCAGTGCTCTTAGTAGTCAAATAGTGTAACAGTCCACAGTGTCTTGGCTATACCAGCTGTGGGGATGTTTAGCTTGGTAGAAGAGTTGGTACAGACCCAAACAGTCAAGACAGGGACACAAAATATGCAGCAAACTGGTTTATTTAGAAAAAAAAACATGAAAATAAATAAACCTTGACTTCAGGCACAAACAAAATTTTAAAAAAAGCTGCTCGTCTGAGCAACTAACTAAACACAACTGATAACCTAACTATATGTGTGGCTTACTTCCAGCCAAACTGACTTGATGTTCAGGTACCAAAGAAGAGATTAATGGCAGTAGTTCGAGTATGGCAGTAGTTAGCAGAAGATTCTCAGTAGCTTCATAGAATGCAAGAATAACATTCTCTTAGTGTGACATTGCAGTCCCATGCCAACAGCTTTCTTGCTCACATGTGGGTTGTGCTAAGCTCACTTGGGTCTTGCTAATGCAGGTACATATTTAGACTCACTATTGTAGCTTTCAAGTAAAGCTACTGATACAAACATTCTGCACAAGTGACCACAATGGTTGGAACAGAACTCTGGATGGAAAACCCCGAAGGGCACATAAAAACCTCTTTTCATACAGAAACTTTCCAATTCTGGCACGACTGAAAGTATTCCCGTTTCAGCTTGCAAAGGTTGTACCCTGAACAGAACAAAAAGACACCTGTTTCACACCCATGCAACAGGTTCCAGTGCATCATGCTCCATCTAGAAAGTTCCAGAACAGAAGAAGGTACAATGATTCAGCAGGACAAATAAAGTGCAGGTCAAAGACATTAAAATTTACAATAAAATTTGCCAATACTCAGCAAACCACTTTACAAACATAATGAAAATGGACTTTACTTTTAGGATATGTCATCAATTAAAGACAGTCAGGGTCTTTACCTCGTAAACTCACGCGAATGATACTATTTCTTTCACGTGAATGATACTACCTCTTTATTACTTACCAAACACAGCACTGTACATTTGTGGAGTGGCTGTGCTTGGTAAGGGTACATTCACATGGCAGAAAACGAAGAGAAATTCCTCTTCATTTTACACCTCCGTATTTGGCCACTGTATGGCGAGTATGGCCATCTCGGCTTTCCTCTGCTGATTATACCCAGATGAATTCGCTCAATGAGCAGCGACTCTCAAGCCGTGGAATCCATATTTCTTAGATGGAGAGTACGGGATATTAAGTTCTCCATAAAAAAAGTTGAATTGCGCTCTATTATAAGACAGAAGACTGGAATCAAGGAATAACCTAGATATTAAGTATTAGCAGTAGGGGTGAGCCGATCTTGATATTTCAGAATCGATTTTAAAATCCAATTTCCGATCATTTTCCAGCCAATCCCAATCGTGAAATTTGGTCAATCGCCAGTCAGGATCCGATCTTTCCTGATCCTGATCGCTCAACCCTAATTGTATATTATATGTACAGTAGGGTTGAGCCGATCTTGAGATTTCAAAATCCGATTTTCAATCATTTTCCAGCCGATCCTGATTGTGAAATTTGCTTGATCGCCAATCGGGATCCAATCTTTCCCAATCCCGATCGCTCAAACCTAATTAGCAGCTATTTTTTTTAAGCTGAGTGGACATTAATGGAGCCTGGAAAATCCACATCATGATCTTATGTTTCCTTAAATACTATAGAGCAATGTATTACTAATAAGGATCTGCTAAAAAATAACTCACTAAGATAGGTAATATAAGAAGGGTCTGACCATCTGTTGCCTGCTCCAATTCCATTCTCTTCCACTTACCATTAAAGCATCATGGAACTAGTAAAGGAGAGCCGCACACTTATTATGACATTAGTTGTTTCCGTACATCAGTTCTATTCATCTGAAGGGGGTACCACAGCTCCACATTATTAATACTTTGTAGAATTCTGGAGGACAAAAGGTGAGCCAATTAGACAGGAAAAATGTTTCCTAATTAGATTTTGATCTACGCACTCAACCTGTGCCACCAGGGGGCAAATCAGCAATCTCTGTGTCCCAGTTATTGTTCCCTCGTTAACTTGTTCGGTACGAGTACTGTCAGCAACATTAATTAGACTTCACCATGTGAGGAAACCTATTATTCTACCAAACAGCTGGCAAGATGGGTAATTATGAAGATGCTGGTCAGCAATTTATTGGTTAATTTCAAGAACAAACTGAATATTTTATATCCCTTGTGAGAACAGATGAAGTAATAGACAGAATTTCTAATAATCTCATAGGAAAAGTTTTATATGTTGTAAGTACTCTGTTAAATAACCAGTAGTGTGTGTATTGCATTAAAAGATCTTGTTATTAAAGACTATTCTAAACAAAAAATATGGCAAATTTAGGTTTATTACTAGAGATGAGCGAACAGTAAAATGTTCGAGGTTCAATATTCGTTTCGAGTAGCCCCTCAATATTCAACTACTCGAATCGGATATTGAACCCTATTATAGTCTATGGGGGGAAAATGCTCAATTCAGGGGTAGGCAACATTCGATCAAATTATACTTACCAAGTCCACGAGTGAGGGTCGGGCTGGATCCTCCGAGAAGTCTTCTCCATGCAGCGTCCCCGCGGCATCTTCCAGCTCTGAATTCACTCTGCCAGGCATCGGTCCTAGGCAGAGCCGACTGCGCATGCCCGCACTACAAGCGGATATGCGCATTCAGCTCTGCCCAGGCCCGATGCCTGGCAGAGTGAATTCAGAGCCGGAAGACGCCGCGGGGACGCTGCAAGGAGAAGACTTCTAAAGGTAGGAGAAGAATCAGCGTTGATTGGCCAACTGTATAGCATTCGGCCAATCAATGCTGGTTCTGCATTAAACTTTTCCATTCGAATAGCGAATGGTACTCGATCGAGTACGAGTATTTCGAATACTGTAGTATTTGATTGAATACCTACTCGATCGAGTACTACTCGCTCATCTCTATTTATTACACTTCAAAGTTATTGTCATGGGTACATATGGGGGGAGATCCTCTAGAATGAAAGAGCTTGAAAAAGACTCAAACCCCTATGACACTGCTATAAGATTTATATTGCTGAAAATCTATTCAATATATCCAACCCAGGAATTGAAATGGGTGAACCTTTAATCCCAGTCTGCCTCAATGGGCACCCTGTATCATATTTTTTAGGAGTGCCCATTGAGGCAGACGGAGTGCCCATTTTGGACGGAATTTAACTTCTCACCGATGCTCTCTTTATACAGGGAGTCCCATTGGATCCTCTCATCTACCTGCTTAATTTACCCCCCTAGACATTTGGGTAAAAAGATGCCCAAGCTGTTTCTCTATTTGTACACAGCTGTGAAGACCCTTATTATTTTCCATTGAAAGAAGGAATTCCCCCCCTATGGGGTCTGAATTAATTGCCCGCATGAAAGATGTCTGTAGCCTATAGTAGGCCTACTGGAGTTTTTGACTACCGCCCTTGATAATACAATGGAAGCTTTCAAAGCCATTTGGTCTCATTGGGACATCTACGGTATCATATGTGGTCTCGGATTCCTACACTCCCTTCTATCTCTCCCTTCTTTTTCAGTCTCCCCTTTTTTTTTGTAGTTTGTTACTTCCTTGTTCTAGTCTGTGTACCGCGCAACAGAACTAATTTACCACCGGCTGTGGCATTTTTTTCCTTTTGTATTTGTATATTTTATTATAAAAATTTTCAATAAAAATTACGGTTTAAACAAAAAAAAAAAAAAAAAAAAAAAAGAAATGGGTGAACTTCATGAGATTTGTTATGATGAATATTCGTGAGGTTTGTCCATACCGTTTGTTTCAGATCAAAATTGTTTGGCACAAACCAAAGTACTATTATTATTCTCTGGAGTTTCTTTGGACGCCGGAGTATAATAAGTGGCCAAGGGGAGGTGCACTAACACAGCTATACTCACCTGGACACCCTTGCCCATCCTTTGGTATTCTCTTTTAGCCTTTTCCAGCCTCTTGGATGATGCCACATGCCTCAGAGTTCATGTAGAGCACTCCAAAGTCATCACGGCTGGAAAATACAGGGCCAATCCAGTTTAAGCTGAACTGGTTGCCTCATCTCTCCCCAGCACTCAGCCCTGGAGATTAAGTTGGATGCATTGGTGTATCCTTCGAAAGATGTAGGACTGTTACCTAAAGGTTATGATTGGTTTTTCATTAGGAATGACAGACATATGCAGAGAGCGACTTTTATAACTCTGTTAAAAAAACGTTACTATAAAGAGACACAGTGCTTGTTGGTTACAGAACTCCATATCGGCAATAAACATAATGATCACAAATTTCTGGCATTGGAGCAACTGGCGTATGGTTACAGTCTCAATGAGGACATTAAATACAATGTGGCACAGAATTTTCTCCCATTGTGTTCTGTGATATGATATTTTGCTGCAGCAAGTTATCAGTGTCAGGTTATCTTTGGTGCATTTTTACAGAGCTGTGAAATATGTTGACAGTATATAAATTAATAAAATAAGAATACACTGGAGATTCTGCACACAGCACACATAGATAGCAGAGGCAAGTAGTGGAAAATTTGCAAATCTGCATCTAATCACTGTAGGGACTCAAGAAACGATACCTTCAACATTCATCTGTGCATGGAGAGACACATAAGTTGAACTTGATGGGGGAGAAGTCTCTGGGTTAGTAGTCAGAGTTATTAAAGTTTGCTCAAGTCATTCCATTACTCCCATACACTGAAATAAAAAAGAGGCATGTGGGGCTCCCTTACCAGTTTGAGGCTGGGTGTGCTGCTGTACCTGGCAGAAGAGGTATCAGGAATCACTATTTTGTCAGTTCCAAGGGTAAAACCCCTTATATATTTATGTATGCTTTGGTTTCCTTATGATAAAATGCAAATAACAAATGAATTTTGGTATATGTGTTAATCTGCATCAAATCCAGATTTCCTCACGCTTTGTGGTAATGAATGGTATTTTTCGCTAAAATGGCTGCTGCACATGTTAGGACATGGGGCAAGGAACTCTGTGAATGCGGGATCACCCACAATTCCATTCATGCAGCCAATCGGCAGTCAGCCCTGTGATGTTACAGCCCTTTAACCCCTTCACGACCTCCCTCGGGAGTGGGTGTTACCTTTAAATGACAGCTAACACCCTGCTCCATAATCCCCAGTCGGAGCACAGCTCCAATCGCAAAGGATTTTAACCCCTTGGATGCCGTGGTCAAACATGACCGCGACGTCCAAGGGGTTCCTCCATGCTACATGTCCCCCTCGGCCAGGGGTGAACCTGCCTTTTTCGCCGCCCGAGGCACACGACAGAAAGCCGCCCCCCCACCGGGAGGAGGGGGCAGGGCGGAGCGGAGGGGCAGGACGGAGAGAAGGGGGCAGGGGGAGCGAAGTGGGCGTGGCGGAGCGGCGTTAGCAGACAGAGAGCAGTCACGGAGAGGACCTGCTCTCTGCCTGAGCGTGAGGGGAGGCCACTGGAGCAGCGCTGCTCCAGTGGCCTCCCCAATCTACCACTCGGTGACGCTAAGCCAGTCCTGGACAGCGTGTCCCGGACTGGCTTAGGTAAGCAAAAATGCTGCCCTCCCCTGTGTCCTCGGCACACCCTGTGGCGAGATGGGGGGGAAGGTGCTGATATGCATTGTCTGCAGCCTGGAGTCTAGTCAGTGACCACAGGCTGCTAGTAGCCCCCAGTACCTGGTTGATCATGCCCAGAATTGAGGAAGTCACCCTGTACGTCTGCATAAGTTGACATACTCAATAGACTGTAATACATGTGTATTGCAGTCTAGAGTGCTGAACCAGTAATCAGTGCATCATTGGTTCATGTCCCCTAGTGTGACATCACTAAAAACCACTGCAAGGCGCAGGGTTCTACACCCCTATACAGGCTCTCTGCAGCCAGGAAATAGCTGTTTTTTTAACCTGACTGACCGCAATCAAATTGAATCGTATCAGAAAATTCGACAAAGCTGCCAAATTGAATTTTTGAAAAATTTGCTCATCTCTAGTTGTAATAGATTGATCTGTGTCTTAAACCAACCTTATTTACTATGCTACTATTAGGGTTAAGCCGATCTTGACTTTTCAGGATCGATTTTAAAATCCGATTTCCGATCATTTTTCATTCAAACCCGATCTCGATCCCAATTCCGATCCCAATGCAAGTCAATGGGATTTTTTTTATTAATCAGAGATCGGATTTTAAAAGCAATCCAATTCACTATACAGCATGGAATCTAACAATTGTTAGAATCCACACTGTGTAGTGAATCACTAAAGTAGTCAGAGGATTTTTTTTTAATCCTCTGGCTACTTAGTCCCCCCTGGTGTTCACTTATCTGCAGAATATGAAAAAACAAAGAAAAATGTGGGTGGGCACTCACCAATCAGTAGACGGCATTTTCTTCTTTATGTAAAAATAAATACTTTATTGGAATATAATAAAACAAATCCTCAGGGAGGGAGAGATGACATAGTTGGCAGAAAACAGTCTGGTCCGGTGCCTTCCTTCTTCTTTGCCTCGCTGCTGCTCCACGCTGCTCTTCTCTCTTTGCTGCCCCCTTCCTGCCAGGTTAGGAGAGTGTGGGCGGGTACTGGGAGGGGAGATGTCATGTCTCCCCGCCCTGTACCCGCCCACACTCTCCTAAGCCACAAGGCAGCGAGGCAAGAAGAGCAGCGTGGAGCGGCAGCGAGGACAAGAAGAAGGAGAGCACTGGAGCAGCGGAGCAGCCATCTCTAGAGGTAAGTAGCTGCTAGAGATGTTTAGTTTAGCCCTCCATTCGAATGAATGGAGGCAGCCGGCACGCAGGGGGTTAAGGCTGTGTGCTGGCTGCTTCCATTCATTCCTATGGAACTGCAGCGGAGCCTTCACACTGAATATACAGCGTATACTCAGTGTGAAGGCTAAGCAAAGCATTGTGGGAAAAGATCACCGATCTTGATCCCACATAAAAAGATCGTGTTCGGAATTCCGATCGCGATCGTGAAATTTTCTTCTCGATCGCCGATCAGAATCTGATCTTTTCTGAACACGATCCTTCAACCCTAGTTACTATGTAAGGGTGCATGCACACTACGTAACGCCGGGCGTGTATGAGAGCCGTACACGCCGGCGTTACAGCAGGGCTGCCGAACACTTCCCATTCACTTCAATGGGAGCGCTCGTAAACGCCGCTGTTACGAGCGCTCCCATTGAAGTGAATGGGAAGTGTTCGGCAGTCTGCTGTAATGCCGGTGTGTACGGCTCTCATACACGCCCGGCGTTACTCAGTGTGCATGCACCCTAAGACTGGCATAAAACATGAGTCATAAATTCCGCCACCTTTCATCTTTCTACATAAAAAAAAACCCTTCGCAACTCTACTAAATCTATGCTAAAATGATTTTATAACAACCCTTGTTGAACCCTATGCATGTTCTTGACAACCGAGCCAGTGCTTTTGCTGAGCTGAGGTGTGTACCCTTCAATTACAGATACTTTGATTTTGCATAATAATAACTGGTTATAAATGTATGCCCGTAGCAGGGAACAATACATTTCTGTGCAGTAACATTGACTGGTAAAAACACAATGGAGCATACTGGTGACAGCTGGCACATAGGAATTATAGTTATTACCTGCTAAGGGTCACTTGGACTAGATGTTTACCATAAAAATGTAAAGTACCAACTAATTTCTACCGCTTGGAAAGTTGTATTTATCATGGAAGACAAACAAAGCATCTACCCAGAATAGGCGTACATAAGGATAAAGAGAATGGAACAATGTCACTTGTAATTATTGTTGTCACTTCTAGAATCATTTTCTGCATAACATAAAAAGGGATGGGTGATGGGAATGTTTGGGGGCACGTATAGGTTACATTCACACTCGATGCCTATGGCAGCAATGAATGGAAAGTCAGCCCCCTTCAAGTATTATTATATCCCTTCCTTCGAAGTAAAGTTAAAAAATATATATATATATATATTGTAAGGGGTTCAGCTCACACAGTTGGGAACGGCAATGACACCATGCAGACAGGTAGTAGAATAAACAAAGTCTAGTGTTTTATTTGGGCATTCGGCATAAAACACCGTGCCAGCAAAGAAACAAAAACAACAAACAAAACCTAAGCCTTGTCCGGCTCTAGCTATACAGTAGGTTACCTCTCTGACCTACAGCAGGTTGAGTCACCATATAAGCAGGTCCAAGTCCACAAGGTACCTGTTTCTCCTCAGGAGTGTTTTCCTCACACACTCCTTGTGTGTATCAGACTCCTAACTGAGCTTCCTTCCCCAGTAAAATAGCCCTAAGGAAGCTCACCTGTGGATGCCCCAGACTCAGTGCAAAACCCGTGGTGGAGTAAGGGTGTGGACTGGAAGGCTCCCACTACCAACTTGCCCTCCAGTCCAGAAAAGCCAGCCCATAATACGGAACAAGAGTTCCAGCAGACTATGCTCTGCTAGAACATGCTTACCCTGGCTTTCCTTTATCTCACCTGGCTGAGGAAACCAGGCGAGATATACACGCCATCCACCACCTTACCGTACACTTTACCACAATATATATATATATATATATATATATATATATATATATATAAAACTCAAATTCTACAGTAGTCTGCTCTATATAAATCCACAGTTCTCGCCCGATTTGAGTGAAATTTGGCACGCCCCCCCCCCCCCTCCATCCACAGGAGCAGAATACTGCGCATGTTACATCTCGCTATCGTCCCCCCATCATGAGATTGGGGCCCCTAAATTTAGGCCCTATACATATAATGGGGAAATGTGAAAGTGAAAGCGCTGAGGGGAAAACAACAGTTGTGACTGACGGGGAAGGATTAAAGTGACGGCGCCAAAGAGTCACTGATAAAGGGGCCGCACCACCACACACAACACACAAACATTTCACAAACACCATATAAACATCACACAGACAGCACACATACACCAACCCAAAAGCACAACACCACACAAATGCCACAACACACCACACAAACACCAGAGCACTCTAGACACACAACACAAACACTACCCCACAAATACCAAAACACCACCCCATAAATACCACACACACATGCACGGACCACACACGCACGCAAACACACTCAGATGGATGCATACTGCGCACACGGACAAACAGAGCACATGCGTACTCACACACAACTACCACACGCATGGACACTTGCACTGCGCACGCACAAACACAAGGATCACATACATGCATACATATACACAGACCACACGTTCATGCACACACGCATACATACACATGGATCATACACACGCACACACGCATGCACTGACAAAACATGTCTGGTGTCCTTACTGGCTGCTTGCACACTATAGTATTTTTCATGGGCCTCCAGGCCATGGATTTGGCGGTTCCATTGACTTCTTTGTTCACAAAGCTGTGAATTTTGCAGGCTACATAGTAGTCTTTGGAGCTGTACAATCCACGACCCGGAGACTGTAGTGTGCAAGCAGCCTTACTGAGCAGCAATATTGGTCAGGCGAAAACTGCCTGATAGTAAGATTGTCATTATTGCTTATTATACAGGGAGCTTTCATCACTGAAGCCTGACAATAGATAGTTGTGTAACTGGAAACCAATTTGACTCTTTTGTCTGTCAACTACTTATAAATTACACTGGAGAGAGGGGGGAAGGGCTGCACTATGGAGAGTAAATCAGTGGCATAACTAGGAATGGCGAGGTCCCGTGGCGAACTTTTGACATGCCCCCCCCCAATGCCGAAGACCCCAACCAACCCACCCGCCCGCATTCCTGCATGCACTGTTATACCCCAAAGTGTCCCCTGCACAGTATTATACCCCAGAGTGGCCCCTGCACACAGTATTATACCCCATAGTGGCCCCTGCACACAGTATTATGCCCCATAGTGGCCACTGCACACAGTATTATGCCCCATAGTGGCCACTGCACACAGTATTATGCCCCATAGTGGTCCCTACACACAGTATTATGTCCCATAGTGACCCCTGCACACAGTATTATGTCCCATAGTGGTCCCTACACACAGTATTATACCCCATATTGGCCCCTGCACACATTATTATACCCCATAATGGCCCCTGCACACAGTATTATACCTCATAGTGGCCCCTTCACCCAGCATTATGCCCCATTGTAGCCCCTTCACCCAGGATTATGCCCAATTGTGGCCCCTTCACCCAGCATTATGCCCCATTGTGGACACCTGTGAACAATTATTATAATCTGGGGGCTTTTGAGACCCCAGAGTATAATAATCAGAGACCCAGGAGGGAAACAACCATAAAAAAACACTGTTACTTACCTATTCCTGGCTCTGCTGTACCCGCTGATGGTGGCCATCTTCAATGACGTCTGGGACGTTACGTGACCCAGGGGGCCTGTGTCACAACGAAAAGTTACGATACTGTTTGTAGGGCCGCTGCCAGGATTGGTAAGTAAATAGGGTCTGTTACTGTCTGGAGTAATTCCTGGTGGTAACAGCCTATTTAAAAAAAACAAACAAAAAAAAACAAAAAAAAACGCAGCGGTAGTGGCTGTCGCCAGGCCCCCTAATGTCTCGGGCCACTACCACTGCTACTCCGGTAGTTACGTCCCTGGTGTAATTGTTTTATATGTTTGTGTAAGGTAAATTTAAATTTTTGATAAAAAAATAGTTGAAATAGTTTATACTACATAATATGTATTGAATATGTAAAATCAATAAAAATGTTGAAATGAAAAAAAAGTTGTTCACATCAATGTTATGACAAATTAATAAAATGCCAAAATAATAAAAAATTAAAGTGGAAAAAAAGATTTACTGTAGCTCTGAAAATGTCAATTTCAGTGTGACGCTGAAAATTTAACTTTGGCATAACCACTAATTTAAAGGGATCCTATCACACAAACACATTTTTTTTCTGACTAACACGTCGGAATAACCTTGAGAAAAGCTATTCTTCTCCTACTTTTAGATGTCTTCTCCGCGCCGCCATTCGCCTGAAATCTTGTTTTTTGTCGGTATGCAAATGAGTGCTCTCGCAGCACTGGGGGCGGGCCCCAGCTCTCAAACAGCACTGGGGGCGTCCCCAATGCTGCAATGGAACTCTCTTCAGCGCTGCCTCCATCTTCAATAGCAACGGCCTCTTCATCCTCTTCTTCTGGCGCGCAGTGGGTCAAAATTCAACGCATGTGCGAGTCGGATCTGCCAGCGGGCCTCGGGCAGAGCTGACTTCACATGCGGGTGGCCATTTTTTTGTGACTGCTTACGCGAGCAGGCGCAGTACGCCCCTGTAGTTCTATGGAGTACAGAGCGTACTGCGCCTGCTTGCGCAAGCAGCCACATAAAAATGGCCGCCCGCATGTGAAGTCGACTCTGCCCGAGGCCCGCTGGCAGAGCCGACTTGCGCATGCATTGAATTTTGACCCACTGCACAGCAGAAGAAGAGGCTGATGAAGATTGGAGGCGGCGCTGGAGAGAGTTCTCTCACAGCATTGGGGATGCCCCCAGTGCTGTTTGAGCGCTGGGGCCTGCTCCCAGTGCTGTGAGAGAACTCATTTGCATACCAACAAAAAAACGGGCGAATTTCAGGCGAACGGTGGCGTAGAGAAGACACCGAAAGGTAGGAGAAGAATAGCCTTTCTTAAGGCTATTCCAACATGTTAGTCAGAAAAAAATGCTTTTGAATGATATGATCTCTTTAACACATTTTCCGCGAGCGAAGCCGCGGGTATTCTACTAGTAAGCAATAAATAGAAATTTTAAAAATTGCATATGACTGAGAAGAAGATACCTATATTGTTTTTTACATTATGATACAATTTTCTACACTTTTTATATCGTGGACAGTATTTAGCTGTCATATGACTGTATGCACTTAGTGTACTCAAAGTTTATAGGCTTGTTCACTAGGGTTGAGCGATCAGGCTCGGGAAAGATTGGATCCCGATTGGCGATCAAGCAAATTTCATGATCGGGATCAGCTGGAAAATGATCAAAAATTGGATTTTAAAAACAATCCTGAAATCTCAAGATCGGCTCAACCCTAGCCATAGACAAACTGCTGAGTAGGGTTGAGTGATCGGGATCGGGAAAAATCGGATCCTGGTCAGCAATCGAGCAAATTTCACGATTGCGATCAGGATCGGCTGGAAAATGATCGAAAATCAGATTTTAAAAACGGTCCTGGAATCTCAAGATCGGCTCAACCCTATTGTTCACGTATAGAAGCCAGGTATAGGAATAGACTTGACAGGCTGGTTGGAAGTGCCAGCTCTGTCCTGGCGAGCCTCCTGGACCCAGTACAGGTGGTGGGTGACAGAAGGATACTGTCTGTGGTGAGCTCTATGCTAGAGAACAACTCTCATCCCATGTATGAGAACGTGATCGCACTGGGCAGTACTTTTAGTGACCGACTACTTCACCGCAAGTGTGAGAAGGAGCACTATCTACCTTCCTCCCAACCGCAGTCAGGCTGTAAAGTGTCCTAGCCAAGAGTTTGAATACTTAGGCCTCGTTCACATCTGCATCAGTAATCCGTTCAGGGGAGTCCGCAAAGGCCCCCAAAGGACCACCGAACACATTGGCAAGAAGTGTACACTGAAAGCACACGAACCCCATAGACTATAATGAGGTCCATGTGCTTTCCGCACGGTCTCTGCACGGAACATGCAGACAGGAAAGTGGTTCACGATCTACCTTCCTGACCACCTAACTTGTGCGGAGACTGCGCGGAAAGCACATGGACCCCAATGTTCGGTAGTCCGTTCAGGGGAGTCCCCATGTGGACTCCCCAAACGGATTACCTACGCCTATGTGAATAAGGCCTTACGTCCATGTGAAATTATAACTTTCTGTTTTTAATAAAAAAAAGTCAAAAATTATAAAGGTCTAAAGACTTTCCAAGTGCATTATATGCATACATAAACAGTATATACAGATGTAGCAGAGTTAACCCAAATTTTTGGAATTGGTTAAACTGTAGCAGTGTGATATGTTATCATAGAAGACAACAAAAATCTATGTAAACTCATTGGAAAAACATATTTTTATCATTTATGTGATAAGATATCACGCTGTAGCAGTTTAACCAAGGTTGGGTTAACTCTGCTACATCTGTACATGCCGGTACCTGATGTTCATTAGCTTATTGTCCATAGCAGGGAGGTTACAAGCTGTGCTCTCCTCTTCAGACTGACTGTGATAATCCTCATGACTTTTGCAGGCAGGAATCTGACATTTGATGAGTTGTCTCTGTACAGTGCAAACAGAAGAAGTGACTATGCTTGTGAATGATACATAGCAGTGCTATAATACATGGAATAGCAGAGCTGTGCTAATGCAAATGCAGCCTACAAGCTGAATATCTGCAGAGAAGACAATGCATAGGCTGAATCCCTAAGTCTTCTCATGGATTAGTTGATTATTTTCCTCTGTCACTTTGTCAATTCCATCCTACTGACAGTGCACAGAGCTCGGTTATCAGGCTCATAAGACATGTATGTGAAGAACAATGCCCCAGACAGGTCGCGGTTGGAGCCGGTGTCAGATAAATCTCTCTGTACTGTCAGATAGACCAATGCTATAAATATATCATCTATTCGGAGAATAGTCCAGGCTGCTAATGTGGACAGAATGAGGTTGGAGGCGCGTGCCCCCTCTTACATGGGAATTAACTTTTCATTAGTCAACCACATAAAACATATAATTAATCCTGGGATGCTCTTTGTTGTGGAGTGGTTGTATCTCTAGTCATTATTAACCCTGTGTTACCTGCAATAACTCTCCCGAATGCAGGCATACTTTAATCCAATATATTTACTGGTATTATTTAAAGAAAATAGAGAGTTGGTAGGAGCAAAATATCCATGAAAGGATTCACATTTCATTATAGTTTGATAAAATCGAACATTTATTTGCATATACAGGGTTAGGCAGGGAGGTATGGATGGTTCAAAATAACAGTTACACACTCATTTTTCAACAAAACCCAAATTTTCTTTTTTCAATGTGTATCTTGGATGTTGCCATTACAAAAATAGAGAAAAAGGAGAAAAAAAAAAAAAAAGAGCACGAGCATGTTGTACGGCCGTACATTAAGGGCTGGCTTCAACTGCTTGATGCACCCTTTCGATTTTTTTCCGGGGTCCGTACCGTTCGGTCACTTCCTCGTGCAGTTCCGGGTCTCAAAGAACCTGTTCGTTGAAAGTTATTCACCCACTTCATTATTGTGTCAAACTTCAGAACACGACCATAACGGCCAATGTTGAAATGATTCCGGAAACGTCTCTGTGTTTGAATGACAGAACGGCCCGTGTCAATAAAGGTGTACATGAACGTACGATGCTCTATCGACTACGTTTCC
This sequence comes from Leptodactylus fuscus, assembly GCF_031893055.1. Taxonomy (NCBI): domain Eukaryota; kingdom Metazoa; phylum Chordata; class Amphibia; order Anura; family Leptodactylidae; genus Leptodactylus; species Leptodactylus fuscus. Next base: position 45,497,100 of record NC_134269.1, read on the forward strand.
ATTGCTACTAAAATGGCGGCTCCTGACGAGCAGATACCCCCACTCTTTATCCACCAAGGTTATCCCCACCATGCGTGGAGCCCCGTTCAAATAATCCATATCACCCTTCCTAACCCTGTATTTGCTAAGATTTACTTTCTAGCTTTGCAGTAGGGTCCATTTACCTGTATATATGTTTCTCATTAACGGAGCTTGCTAGGAATTGAATTTTGATATCAATATCACATGGAGAAAATGGAGTTCATCATCTTCACCCCACCTCATATGGTCCCTCTACCTGACCCATCTATCAAAGTTAATAGAACCACGCTTACTCTTGTCCCATAGGTCTGTTGCCTTTGGATAACCTTGGACTCTGACCTATCCTTCAAGTCAAAAGTCCAAACCCTCAACATCTCCTGCCGCCTCCAACTCAAGATCATCCATCGAATCCCCTCCTTCCTCACTCCTGAAACCACAAAGATGCTAGTCCATGCTAGTTATGCCATCATAATCTCCCCCTTAGATTACTGTAACACCCTTCTCCATAATCTCCCAGTTAACACTCTCGCCCCTGTCTAGTTCAGCTTAAACTGTGCTGCTCGCTTAATACACCTCTCCGCCCGTTCTTCATCGGCCGCTTCCCTCTGCCAATCCCTTCACTGGCTACCCGTTACCCAGCGAATAGAGTTCAAGTTAATAACGCTAACATACAAAGCCATCCACAACCTGTTTCCTCTATATATCTCTGACTTAATCTCCCTTACATACCCGCATGCAACCTCAGATCCTCCAAAGACCTCCTACTCCACTCTGCTCCTCACACAACCGTCTCCCAGATTTCTCTTGTGCATCCCCCATACTCTGGATCTCCTTACCAAGACACATAAGACTGACCCCCACAATCACAGGCTTCAAGAAGGCCCTGAAGACTCACCTATTCAGGAAGGCCTACAACCTCCAATAACACTACTGTCACCACACCGCCATCTGTACAGTCTCCCCCTCTCCTTCTGTCTCTATCCCTCTTCCCTCATAGATTGTAAGCCCTTGCGGGTGTTGTGTTTTGGTAACAAACTCATTTTAAAGGGATTGTCTGGTTAGAAACCTATCATTAAAACCCCTTTATTATATTAATAAGGGGGAAACTAAGTATTTGTTGGGTTTCTCTTCAGATTACATTTGATTCACAGATCAAGACAGTGTTGGACTAACTTTTTCGGTCGATCCAGATAAAATTATTCTGGCTGTCCACCCTGAATAACTCATAGGAAATATGTCATTATACCCTTCAGAAGTATCCTGGACTATTATTGTGGACCATAATGGATCCTGAGACCCTGGACTAGATGTAATATCAAGGTTATACCAGATATCTCCTTTAGCAGGGCTGTTGTCTATTTGGGGTGTTTTATAGAACACGTTATTATTAGAGATGAGCGAGTAGTACTCGATCGAGTAGGTATTCGATCGAATACTGCGGTATTCGAAATACTCGTACTCGATCGAGTGCCACTCGCTATTCGAATTTAAAAATTCGATGCAGAACTAGCATTGATTGGCCGAATGCTATACAGTCGGCCAATCAACGCTGGTTCTTCTCCTACCTTTAGAAGTCTTCTCCGTGCAGCTTCCCCGTGGCGTCTTCCGGCTCGTCATTCACTCTGCCAGGCATCGGGCCTGGGCAGAGCCGACTGCACATGTCCGCTTGTAGTGTGGGCATGTGCAGTCGGCTCTGTCCAGGTCCGATGCCTGGCAGAGTGAATTCAGAGCCGGAAGATGCCGCGGGGACGCTACAAGGAGAAGACTGCTCGGAGGATCCAGCCCGACCCTCACTCGTGGACTTGGTAAGTATAATTTGATCGAACGTTGCCTACCCCTGAAACGAGCATTTTCCCCCCATAGACTATAATAGGGTTCGATATTCGATTCGAGTAGTCGAATATTGAGGGGCTACTCGAAACGAGTATCGAACCTCGAACATTTTACTGTTCGTTCATCTCTAGTTATTATGAGTTTTCTATTGCTGGTACATATGTACTATCACAGTAGCTGTGCTGGAGTGACAGGTAAGTAACTTGAAAAGTAAGCCATTTTTTTGCTTTTCTTTCAGAGAACTTTCAGAAAATCTCGGACAACCTCTATAAATAATATAAGGTTGTCATTAATTCATATAAAATATTCCAAGTGGTAGAATCTAGAGTGTCCAGGCAGTGTACAGAAGAAAGGATTATGTACAATGCGGCTGGCCTTGTTACACTAGTCAGAGAGGTTCTTGTTTTTTTAAGATTTTCAGTGCTCACCTTTTCATTTTACATAAGACATATCTTCCTAATTATTAAAGGATGGATTAGTACCAGCATATACAAGACCTAGAAAATTAGAATTTGCCATATTTCAAAGTTGTTCGTGACAACTAGTTCATTACCGTCTAAATCCAATGTCCTTATTTTAATGGAATAAGATGTTCAGTGTTTTTCACGTGCCCTTTATAAGACTGCCACACTGTTATTAAATGTAGACTGCGTCTGTACAATAAAAATCCAACTTACCTAATTAAAAGATGAAGTGATAAGAAAAGTGAATGATCACAAGGTAGCTATGTGTGCGACTGCGAATTAGGAACTGGTATCAATTATTGAAAATGTTAGGTGATATATGATCATGTAAGAAACAGATCTGTAGATCCAAGTTTTAAAGTGATACTTAGGCTTGGTTCAACATCTGTGTTAGGGGACCAATCGCTTTTCGAATGGAAAAATTTGATGCAGAACCAGCGTGTGACTGGCCGAATGCTATACAGTCGGCCAATTAATGCTGGTTCTTCTCCTAACTTTAGAAGTCTTCTCCGCGCAGCATCCCCGCGGTGTCTTCTGGCTCTGAATTCACTCTGCCAGGCATCGGGCCTGGGCAGAGCCGACTGCGCATGCCCGCACTACAAGAAAATGGCTGCTTACAGTCAAAGCGGACATTTTCTTGTAGCGCTGTCATGAGATTGTCATGAGGTGACAAAGTCTCTTCTGCTTATCCCAGCCAACCGTGGGTTGGACTGGAACATAGCTCTCCCAAAAGTTGTGGTGCTCCTACCTCCTCTGGGGAAGAGCCTAACATATGGAAATACACACATGGAAACACAAAATTATTTACAAGTGGCAGAGGTATCATGTGTAACATGTAGCAAATGTTTATCAGTGTCCATTGCTGGGGTTCTGCAGGAGAATTGGAGCACTTTCTGCCAGATTCCAATGCTGTATACCGCTCACCTCTAAGGCTTCCAGTTGGTGGACACCATGTTCTCAGTTTATTAGAGGATTTGTTCATGGTATTTTGTTTGTGTATACCTTGATAGCAGTAATGACATATGACTTTAGCATATTGCTTTGCTATAATGACAGATGTGGTATATCGCCTTAATCCCAAACCCCACAGACCTAATAGACTATAGTGGTGCTCATTCCCAATAACTACTAGGATCCATTTTTCTGGAAAGCCAATTAACCTCTTATTATATTCTTAGCATGAGGGAGGAAACCCATATAAACACAGGAAGAACATACAAATTCCATACAGGCTGCCCTTGGTTGGATTTAAACCCGGGGCCCCAGCACTGCAAGGCAACAGTACTAACCACTGAGCTTATGCAATTTATAATAACAACTCTAAGGCAGGAAAATGCAGTATAGTTGTCACTTTTCTTCATTTATTCCTTTTATTAGAACTACAGTATAACCTTTTCACTATGCAGACAATTTACAATACATCTCGTGGCACTTTCTTTTGCTCACTGCACCTCTCTACCATTGTTATAGTATATACACACAAAAGCCACTTGACACTGACATTGATGGGATACGGTAGCTTGTTCAAGTGTTGTTTACAATATATTTTTAAGGAAAGTCTGTATCACTTCAATGCTGTCTAGAATCAAGGTTTAACTGATCAGAGTAGCAAACTTTACATCATTGCTGGCTTTACAGTGTAAACCTGATCTTCTAGATGAAAAACATTAGCGTTACTGACACCGCTGCTTCTTACTCTGGCTATATGTATTAGACAAAAAGGATTCACATGATATTTCGGCCAGACACCTTCAGTTCCCTCCTGTATATATTCATGTTATGGAAAAGGTAGCAGACAAAGCACTTCCAGTCTGACTATGAAAAAACTAAATTACTGGAAAGGGGGAGAACAACGGCAAAGAGAAGTAAATGACAACACATTTCCCTCCAAATAGGTGCTCAGATTATCCAAACGTGGCAACATATGGCACCAGATATTCACTCGGGGGCAGTGGCATAACTAGGAATGGTGGGCCCCTTGGCAAACTTTTAACATGGGGCCCCCAAAGACCCTTCCTGACTACCTTCCCCCCGCCACATTCCTGCACACACTATTATGCCCCTTAATAGCCCCTGCACACAGTATTATACCCTATAGTGGCCCCTGTACACAGTATTATGCCCTATAGTGGCCCCTGCACACAGTATTATGCCCTATAGTGGCCCCTGTACACAGTATTATGCCCTATAGTGACCCCTGCACACAGTATTATGTACTGTAATACATAATACTGTAATAAGTTTGCTGCCTGGGGAAGAAGGGGTTACAAATGCCACATTCAGTGTCAGTGAAGAGTGTTCTCACAGTTCTCAATTAAAACACTCTTCACAGACACTGAATGTGGCACTTGTAACTCCTTCTTCCCCAGACAGCACACTTATAATTGTTGGAAAGGAGAAATTGCAGCAGGCAGCTGCCAGCACATTACTGTGTGCTGTACAGCCTGCCCTGCATGCATGGGTTAACCTCAGCACTCACTTTTCAAAAGACCTCAGCGCTGTTGCTCTTCTCACTCATGGATAAGTTGAATCCTCTGCTCTATCTTCTTGCTGCACCATGTCTCCGCTCCTCCCCTATTGTCAGGAGACACGCTGAGGCTCTCCCCCGCCTGGAACCCAACACCTTAGGGGGACTCGGACCTCAAAAAGTAATATATATATATATATATATATATATATATATATATATATATATATATATATATATATATATATATACAGTCCTATGAAAAAGTTTGGGCACCCCTATTAATCTTAATCATTTTTTGTTCTAAATATTTTGGTGTTTGCAACAGCCATTTCAGTTTGATATATCTAATAACTGATGGACACAGTAATATTTCAGGATTGAAATGAGGTTTATTGTACTAACAGAAAATGTGCAATATGCATTAAACCAAAATTTGACCAGTGCAAAAGTATGGGCACCCTTATCATTTTATTGATTTGAATTCCCCTAACTACTTTTTACTGACTTACTGAAGCACAAAATTGGTTTTGTAACCTCAGTGAGCTTTGAACTTCATAGCCAGATGTATCCAATCATAAGAAAAGGTATTTAAGGTGGCCAATTGCAAGTTGATCTCCTATTTGAATCTCCTCTGAAGAGTGGCATCATGGGCTACTCAAAACAACTCTCAAATGATCTGAAAACAAAGATTGTTCAACATAGTTGTTCAGGGGAAGGATACAAAAAGTTGTCTCAAAGATTTAACCTGTCAGTTTCCACTGTGAGGAACATAGTAAGGAAATGGAAGACCACAGGGACAGTTCTTGTTAAGCCCAGAAGTGGCAGGCCAAGAAAAATATCAGAAAGGCAGAGAAGAAGAATGGTGAGAACAGTCAAGGACAATCCACAGACCACCTCCAAAGAGCTGCAGCATCATCTTGCTGCAGATGGTGTCACTGTGCATCGGTCAACTATACAGCGCACTTTGCACAAATAGAAGCTGTATGGGAGAGTGATGAGAAAGAAGCCGTTTCTGCACGTATGCCACAAATAGAGTTGCCTGAGGTATGAAAAAGCACATTTGGACAAGGCAGCTTCATTTTGGAAACAAAAATTGAGTTGTTTGGTTATAAAAAAAGGCGTTATGCATGGCGTCCAAAAAGAAACAGCATTCCAAGAAAAACACATGCTACCCACTGTAAAATTTGGTGGAGGTTCCATCATGCTTTGGGGCTGTGTGGCCAATGCCGGCATCGGGAATCTTGTTAAAGTTGAGAGTCGCATGGATTCCACTCAGTATCAGCAGATTCTTGAGAATAATGTTCAAGAATCAGTGACGAAGTTGAAGTTACGCCGGGGATGGATATTTCAGCAAGACAATGATCCAAAACACCGCTCCAAATCCTCAGGCATTCATGCAGAGGAACAATTACAATGTTCTGGAATGGCCATCCCAGTCCCCAGACCTGAATATCATTGAACATCTGTGGGATGATTTGAAGCGGGCTGTCCATGCTCGGCGACCATCTAACTTAACTGAACTTGAATTGTTTGTCCAAAATACCTTTATCCAGGATCCAGGAACTGATTAAAAGCTACAGGAAGCGACTAGAGGCTGTTATCTTTGCAAAAGGAGGATCTACTAAATATTAATGTCACTTTTCTGTTGAGGTGCCCATACTTTTGCACCGGTCAAATTTTGGTTTAATGCATATTGCACATTTTCTGTTAGTACAATAAACCTCATTTCAATCCTGAAATATTACTGTGTCCATCAGTTATTAGATATATCAAACTGAAATGGCTGTTATAAACACCAAAATATTTAGAACTAAAAATGATTAAGATTAATAGGGGTGCCCAAACTTTTTCATAGGACTGTATATATATATATATATATATATATATATATATATATATATATATATATATATATATATATATTTATTTATTTTTTTGGCACATTAACTAGTGAGGGGGCCTGGGCCCCCTAAGGTGTTGGGCCCTGTGGCAGCTGCTACCACCCTGTGGCAGCTGCTACCACTGCAACCGTGGTAGTTACACCACTGCTCAGGGGTGCAGTAACATGCACATGTTGTAGATAGGTCTGAACAAAATTGCTATAGGGTAAGAATAATTTCAAAAATAGAATTTATAACATTTTATAACAGTTTATTTTAATTAACAAAATAAACCAAATTAACTAAAGATAAATCTAAATCACATCAATATTTGGAGGAGCCCTAAAGTGATGATATGGACCCCACAGGGCCCTGATCTTAACATCATTGAGTCATTGAATCATCATTTTTAAAGTTCATAGGGGGGAGTAATTTTATTCATTTACATATCTTCATGTCCTGTTTTGGAGCAATCTAACTTTCCAGAAGCATTTATCAAATTGTCACATAATTATTTTATTTTAAATATAAACAACACATTATTATTATTATTATTATTATTATTATTATTATTCAGCAATTTAAGTCCTGTAATGGAGCTGAGTTAAATAAAATTGACAGAATTTTAGTAAAATCTTAATTTCAATAATTAAAGAATGGATTTCCACTAATCCACTATACACTGTATAGCATTCGGCCAATTAACGCTGGTTCTGCAGCAGGCTCATCTTTGCTAGTCAGGAGACCTGGCAGCTTGCGGTTGTGCGGAAGCTGAATTTTTCTCATAGGAATGCATTGACCAGAGTTGATTGGCCGAATGCTATACAGTGTACAGCATTCGGCCAATCAACGCTGGTTCTGCTGGAATTCTGTCTGTGATGAGGCGGAGTCTAAGATCGGACCACAGCAGTCTCCATTGTGGTCCGATCTTAGACTAAGCCTTGTCACAGACGAGTCTCCGGTAGAACCAGCGTTGATTGGCCGAATGCTGTACACTGTATAGCATTCGGCCAATCAACTCTGGTCAATGCATTTCTATGAGAAAAAGTCAGCTCCCGCATAACTGCAAGCTGCCATCTCTCCTGACTAGCAAATAAGAGCCTGCTGCAGAACCTGCGTTGATTGGCCGAATGCTGTACACTGTATAGCATTCGGCCAACAAACGCTGGTTCTGAATCGATTCTTTACTGCAAATAGGAGTAGTATTCAATAGAGTACGAGTATTTCAAATACCGTAGTATTCGTTCGAATACCTACTTGATTGAATACTACTCGCTCATGTATAGTACTACTACTACTACTACTACTAATAACAACAACAACAACAACAACAACAACAACAACAACAATAATAATAATAATAATAATAATTTATTTATTTGTTTATTTTTGGAGCTCCATTACTTCCAATAATAATAAAAAATGAAAAAAAAAAAAAAAAATTAAACTCAAAGACTAACTGGCACAATGGGAGAGAGGTCCCTGCCCAATCTCAGTTAATACCAGGTGTCTTGTAACTATTTGATTCATTTGGGGTCGTACAAGTTCAGTATGCGCCATAAGAAAAATGTTTATAGTCTGGGGTCTCTTCTCATGATATCACCAGGAAAGTGCAAGACGCAGTGAGTAGGCCCTTAAGAGGTAAGGGAATGTGAGTATAAATGTTTTAGATTTTTCCCACCTTCATTGGGTCTCCAACTGCTATACTCTGATCCCATAGTATAATAATTTACTGCGATGAACGCCGAGGAACCCATTTTAGTTTGTCCTAGACACATTTCTATTTGTACAGTTTAGTTTAAAGCCAAACAATTCGGAGTCTTTAGGTGGAACCCGCCTTGGAATGAAGCGGGTCACCCATCTCTATTCTTGAAATAATAGGCACTAGAGTATGGTTTTATTGAAATGATTCATGTCAGCTTTGTAGGAAATGCATGGGATTTAGCATAGTTTACATCTTTACAGCTTTATATCTTATATTCATAAGATGCATATATACAGCAATTCTGTTTTGCTTGCAATATTCAGACATAATGAAATAATTCTATTACCGTTCAGTAAATATCATACTAAATATAAATGGTTCCCTTTCCCTTCCTTCCCCATCTTCAAAGGACAACATTGTGAATAATTTTAATGTTCCCTTGAGGCTAGGTTCACACAGCACTTTTTTTGCTGAAGAACTGCATGCATTTTTTTATTGCAATAATGTATAGCAGCCTTCAAACATGGGGTTTGGCTGCACAATGTACATTTCTATCTCAGGCTGGGGGCAATTAGGAGCAGCCCTCCTATCCATCACAACTAATACTGGTTTTATATGCAATTCTGCCAGGATTAACTGTAAAACCGCAAACAGAAGAAAAAAGCCCAAATGAACCACAATATAGGAGATCCAGGGACACTGGCCTGCAAATACAGGGTTAATACATGCAGGTATGATGCAGCTAACACATAAAAATACAAATCGATGAGCACAGCCAGGAAAGGAGCTATAAGTAGATACAAGAACATAAGTAGACTTTTCTTGCATTACAATTTGTGAGCTGTTGTAACGCGTCTGCCTGTTCGGGTCTCTGTGTCACCCTCCGCTCCCACACTGAGGTGCAGAAGGCGAGTTCAGTTTGATTCCTTGCTTAGTGTTTTTTGTTGCATTGTGTGAACACTGCTCTATCTATCTCTGTAATTGAATTTCCACCACACCCATCTCCTGCACCTTGTTCCCTATGTCCATCAAATAGTTAATTCTAGCCTTCCCTGTGTGATTGACAGCCTGTCTTCCAATCATGTCTAGGGCGGGTCTTGAGATTCATATATACTGGAAATCAAGCCCTCATAGACTTGTTGGCAATTGTGACTTTGTCCCTGCTAAGCTCCTCTTCTGCTACTATTGTATTGCTGACCTCTGGCTTACCCTTTGACTACTCTCTTAGATTTTGATTCTGTACTGCGTTGTTTGACTGTTTCTGGACCTTTGGCTAGCTGACCTCCCTTTGTTTGTTGTTGTTTGTCTTGTCTTCGTTCTTTGTTGTCACTTTTATAGGAAGGGCCCGTCGACCAGTTGTCGCCTATTGCTTAGGATAGGACCAGCAAGCAGGAAGGGACTGTGGGGGGAATTCAGCTTAGGACTCACTTTCTAGTTTCCCCTCCCCCAGGTTTCACCAGCAGCTACTGGGGAACTGCTCCTATTGCAATTCCCAATTCCCTTACAGATGTGCAGGATATTCAAGGGCACAAAGAAAGCAGGAAAATTAGCTCCTCTATTCATTCACTGTGTGAAAAGAGAACAGACCCTCCTCCTCAACTCACTGTAAACTCATCTTTTTTCAGAGTGATAAATAAGGACGGAAGTTCCTGAGCACCAGAGAGTGAACAGCAAATTCACCTTCAGGACTTTTTCCTAGCCATCTGAAAAATTCAGATTTAGGAATTTAAAATAGAATTTTTGTGCTATAGTGAACTGTGCTGATTTTGGTTAAAGAGAGATACCAGCAGGGGCTAGAGTCCTAGGTTCAAATCCTGCCAAGGGGAAAAAAAAAATGTCTGCAACGATGTATGTTCTCCCCGTGTTTGCACGGATTTCCATCCCATATTCCAAAAACATATTGATAGCGAAAAAAAAAAGTACATTGTGAGCCCTATGTGGGGCTCACAATCTGCATTAAAAAAAAAAAAAATAATGAAGAGAGATACCAGCATTTCAGATTATCTATGGCCATGAGGGTCTTGGTGACAAATGCCACCATCTCTATTTAATTAGAACAAGGAAAGGGTTAATGTCAGCATTTCTGTATGTATAACCAATTTTTTTTCATTCTTTTCATGTAGAAAAGAGAAGTTCAATGTACTTTTAGTTCCACTGTTTTAGGGTAGTCTGTTAGGCTCCCAGGTAGGGTCTAGAGAGAGACATTTGTACATCTAGCTATGATACTTTAGCCCAGGGGTAGGCACTCCAGATGTTGTAAACTACAACTCCCAGCATGCATACTTGCTCTGCTTTTTTTGGATCTCCCATGAAAGTGTATGGAGCATGTTGGCAGTTGACCTTTGGTTTAGCCAATTCACAATGACCAATACACTCAGATATTTGTGCCTTTAGTGGAAACACTGGTCGGGATTTATTCAGACTGGAGAGTTGTACGACCAGTTCCAGCCTCTTAATAATTCTGGAGGGAGGATCGGTGTGCCAAAAATAAATTTTATGCCAATAAAGGACTGGTATCCATTTCACCTATAATTTGCACCAGCTTTCTGGTGTAAGTTATAGCCAAGGCTTCTTAGCCCTGGCCCAACCACATCCCTGCCATGCTCTAAGTGGTAAGCAGGGTGCAAAAGAGAAAAATCTCCTCCCGCTCTATAGCATGGAAACCAAAGATAGATTGCACTTTCTATGTGTCAGGCTCCCTTTAAGACGATCAGGGATGTACCTAATGATTTTCTTACTGATCCAAGTATAAACAATGACCGATAATCATTACTTCTGTTAAAGCGATTGCTAATAACAATCACACCAGATGACTTACATATTTTATTACGACTTACGCTTTCATCGATTGTTGATACTTGAGTGATTATTATGTGAATTTGGGGGTCATTAACCATAATTCACTATGTGGCTCATTAAGTTCCCTCTTCATTGATTCTGAGTCAACCATCAATCAGATTCAGAATTATTCTCATTGAATGAATAATTGTTTCATTTAGGGGAAATTAGTGAAAGTTTCACATTCTCAAAAATATTGATCTTTAGATATAGTATAAACCAGCTTTCCCTTAAAGTAAATTTGCCAGGTGATATTGGCCACTCTGTCTGCAAGCAGGATATGATGAACTGCCAAAGGCCGAGCTCTGTGATATACCTTTATATGGTTTGGAGAAGGGTTTGTAAGAGACGCACAGTGATACAGGGAGAACTGTCAATGACTGTACGCGGAGTAATCAGGACTCTCACTGTCTCTTCCAGGAGTCCTGTTAGGATTTACATCATATAAACCAGGGGTAGGGAACGTACGGCTCTCCAGCTGTTGCAAAACTACAACTCCCAGCATGCATACTGGCTCTGCTGTTCTGGGAACTCCCATGGAAGTGAATGGAGCATGCTGGGAGTTGTAGTTTCACAGCAGCTGGAGAGCCAAAGGTTCCCTACCCCTGATATAAACCATATACCACTGGGCTTGGCTTCTCTCCCTATAGTATTTTGCCCTCACTGTTAATCATCTGACAGGTTCACTTTAAAACATTCTGACTTTCTACCTCCTTAACTTATTTTTTGTGAATAATATAATAATAATAATAATAATAATAATAATAATAATAATAATAATAATAATAATAATAATAATTTTCTGGTGTAGAAGGCATTTGTGCAAGTCAGGTTTTGTGGAAAAAAAATGCTAAACATAAATACAGATATGTAATTTAATGAGTTAAATGTTGACCTACTGCGCCTCCTTCTTCCTTCCTTTTCCTATTACCTAATAATCTTGCTATTCCCATGCAGATGACTCCATGCTCTGTATAGTGGTCAGATGCTGTTACTACAACACAGGTGCCTTTGACTTGAAAGGGAGCTAAGCTGCAGTGATGGCGCCCTGCCACTTTACAGTTTACTGAGCTATCTGCTTCCAGCTCCATGCAGTGTATAGTACGAGCATGAGAAATGGCCTTGAACAGCTGATTCTTGAGGAGACCCCCCCCCCCACCAGTCAGTTACTTACAGCCTATCTTAAGGGGGCATTCACACGGAGTAATGTGGTGCTGATTGTGGCATGATAACTCGCGGCAGAATCAGCGCTGATAAAAAAAGACTCCCATTGACTTCAATGGGTTCCATTTTCAGTGTGGAACACATTGAAATCAAAGGGAGGCTTTTTAATCCATTGATTTCAATGTGTTCCGCGTGGAAAACAGAACCCATTGAAGTCAATGGGAGTCTTTTTATCAGCGCTGATTCTGCCATGAGTTATCCACTTTACTCCGTGTGAATGCCCCCTAAGGATAAAATCGAAAAAAACCCTCTAATTCTATCCAGTAGTCCAATGTCCCTGGCAGCTTGCGAGGTCCTTTCATAGTTTACTCTGCCATGTTTAGCATAAACTAATATAGTAAATTACAAGGCACCGTAAAGATGGAAATATCAATCTGGAAAAAATACACATATTGTACATGAAATGGTAAAACACCTGAGAGCGCTATGGCGTCTAAAATGTGTCTGGAATGTTATATTGCAATGACATTACAGGAAACAAATGAGCTTTCTGAGAAGCTTGTCAGAAATAAATGTATTGAATTAAATCTTACATTAGCACTCGGCTACAGCAGGAGTTACATTTTATTACTTGGAAAGTGAAGCAAGATTCTACAGGTGCCCATATCCTTAAGATAGCGACCAGGACAACGTTAGGAATGAAAGTGCGACTATTGCAGAATACAAACTTGTTGAATGACCCCTGTATACTGTAGTAGTAGATTTTGTGTATACATTTTATCATGAGAAATAATAGAATATCCCATAATCCTGCACCCATTCACATCTGCGTTAGTAATCCATTCGAGAGAGTCTGCATGGAGACCCCCTGAATGGACTACCGAACGCATTGACAATCGGTGTATAGTGAAAACACACATACCCCATAGACTATAATGGGGTCCATGTGCTTTCCGCACGGTCACCGCATGGAACACGCGGACAAAAAAGTAGTTCACGATCTACTTTCCTGTCCGCATGACTATGGGGTCCATATGCTGTCAATGCATTCAATAGTCCATCGTGGTGTTCCCATGTGGACTCCCCAAACGGATTATCAACGTAGATATGAATGAAGCCTTAGCCTGGTCAGCATATTTATTGCCAATCCACCATTTATGGGACCAGCTAGGGCTCCAACTTAGACAACCTACACGTGTGCAGGATTTACAGACCCATCTATAACATGATACAGGATACCATATAGAAGCTGATTGCCTCCATGCTATGCTTTATCCAGGCTAGAGGGGAGTCGACAGGGTGCTGGAGCTTCCTCTTGACTAAATATGCTTTCAATATATATATATATATATATATATATATATATATATATATATATATATATATATATATTTATATACTGTATATCATTGTTACATTCACTCATATTGTGACAAGTTCCATTTGATCCCAATAACTGTGTCTCGGTACATTATTTTTGTGAGTGTATATTAGTACACTTTATTAATATCCAGTTGAGAGCCATTCCTTTGCCTTTGGACACATTTATATTATTAATTGAGCACTTTGTAATATTTTCCATAGAGAAGTGGAAAGGCAAAGGAACATTTATTCTTCCTTTTTCATCAGATGATTTTTTCTTCAGTTTCATTGAATACAGAACACACATTCATCACATGATCTGCTTGATCACAAGCCGGTATTCCTCCCCACCTCGATGCGACTGCGGCTATTGAGCTGTAGTATGACTCAAGATCTTGGCTTTTTCAATCAACATCATCCAACTAAGAATAATGGGGGGATTTATCAATCCCTTTACTTTAATTTTCTGGCATAGAAGGGTCATATTGGGGCACAAGTTTGGCATGAGGCCCTATCTTAAGCCAAATGTGTGCCGTAGATTCAATTCTGCTCCTCGCTTGCTACATTGTGAACTTCCATTTTGGCACACGGGCACGTGCCTAATTTATAAAGAGGCCAGAGCCTCTCGCCTTGTGGCTTTCTTTATGATTGGCATATGGTAATCTTAATAAATATACCCCAGTGAGTGCTGAATTTTGGCTAATGGGACACTTGGACAGTTATATGACTGTGCCTGAGGACAATGCGTATACAAATGCTGTATATTATAGGAAACTGGTAAGAGTATATGTCGCTGTTATAGAATTCACTGTATAGGACTGAGATGTAAGAACAGTAACAGAAAGGCAGATGCCAACAATACATAATGAAAAGTGACCTAATAGAGTAAACATCTAAGGGAACGTACAATGCTGTCTCAAGCAATTCCTTCGATGAATGTCTTCTAGGCTGCAATCCCTCTGGTCCTGAAATGGACAAAAATACTTGCTCTTATTTATTAAAGGCATTGTCTGTGGGTGTAATTGTACTTACATGTATGGTGGGTTTCATGAACCTAGGGGTTCAGCATTGGTTCTGACCCCAGGTTACATGATTGAACGAATCCCCTTCCCAGGTTGATCTGCCTTCTCCCTCCTCTCTCATTTTCAATACCAATGACCTGTGCTATGGGATCTAGTTTTACTATGGTCAGCCAATCGCCATATCGGCTCCTGCGAAATAAGGATAGGAGGGAAAAGGTGAACCAGGAGTTGGAGGCTTGCTCTGTGGGGCAACTGGCAGGGGACAGTGCAGTATAGGGGCAACTAGAGGAGGGACTATACAGAGTGGAGACAACAGGAGGGTGGACTGTTTACTGTGGGGTCAACTGGAGAAGGAATGTATAGTATAGGGACAACTAGAGGGGAGACTGTACCGTGTGGAGACAACTGAAGGGTGAACTGTATACTGTGGGGCCAACTGGAGGAGGCTATATACTGTGGGGCCAACTGGAAAGGAGCTGTATGGTGTCGGTGCAATTGAAAGGGAACATTATAAAGTGTGGTCATACAGTGTCAGGTCCATTATAGGGGTGTTATACTTTGTGGGGGGGACAAAGACATTGATGGTAATGGGCAGGTTCAAAGTTGAAGTGGGTGGGGCTGGAGGTGGGTCTTACTATATCAGTCCTTTGAAAGTTGGCAGGTATGTATATGAAGAAAGTAAATGTGATATCACACACAGGCATTATGGTGTCCCAGTATAGTAATGGAGGTGCATTTACTTTTCCACATCCCCTTCTATCATCCATAGTTATCACTATCTGTACCCTCGGTGTATATGGGCTCCTGCTATATCTGCTACCCTGGTAGTGACACCCATGTCCACCCATCAGTGACGGATCCCTCCACTTCATAGACACAGGGATGACTTTGAGTCGATCTGAATTATCTATGTCCCAACACCACCACGTAAGAATCACACACAAAATAATGGATACAGGGCTTAAACAAGAGCAAGAAATTCTATCCTATTTTCTATGGCGTATAACGCCATGCACTCTTCTACAACACTACTCCGCAGTTTATAAATAATATATGCTTGTTGCAACATTAAAAAACATAGCTATAATAGTACATAACCTATCAATTAGATGATGACTTCGGACTGACCTCAAAAATAAGGGGTGAGGGGGTTCTAGCATAGCAGAAATTCAATATATATGTTAATATACAGAAGCAATATCATAACACATTAAGCTGTGTGTGGTAATGGCTTCCTGAGTACGTATAGTAAGAAGCCACCTCTGAGTTGTAACTACAGTATATAAGTGCTGTGGAGCTTAGTGCATATGAAGATTGAGTGCTTACTTGTATCCCTGGCAGATCATTAATCTGGATAAACAGGTTTATAGCTATAGTATGAGATCGCCCCATGATAGGTCTACAGAGGCCGCCATATATTACCATTATGATCATGGTATACAGAAATCTCATTGCTCCATTGTACATTGTGTTTGTCTCATCACAACAAGGTTTCCATACTGTATGTCCCAAGACTGTGCTGTGTTTTTTCACATTAGTACTTTTTATGTGTGTTTTGTAGTATACATTGGTACAGCTGTGTTATATAGTACACCTCTGATTCTCATGTTACAAATGCACCATGTTGATATATATATATATATATATATATATATATATATATATATATATATATATATATTGGCCATTAGTTTTCAGGTGAAATGCAGAGTAAAATGTGAAATTTCTGCAATTTGAAAAACATGCAGAAATTGATAGAATATGCATCGCGTGAACCTGATCCAATCTAAGACTGAGACCCTACGTTGTGCTATAGCTGCTAGTTTTGTTGTAGGTTGTACTACTTTGTTTTCAGCCAAAGCCAACAATGGTTACAAAAGGAAAGATAAAGACATAGGAAGCTCTTAGCTCTCTGTTCACACTGAGGATGAGTTCACCCGGGGTATTTTGGTCAAGATTTTGAGGCCGTATTCGCCTCAAAATCCTAACCAAAAAGATGTCTTCCATTGAAATCAATGGGAGCCGGTCAGTTCTTTTTTCCGGGAGCCATTTGTTCCAGCTTCCGGAAAAAGAAGCGAGATGCTCATTCTTTCAGGCGGATTTGCCTCGCGACATCTGCCTGAAGACACTCCCTCTTGTCTAAGCCCATTCGTTTGGGCCTAATTCAGAGTGGAATGTGCAACTGGGTGCTGGTGCATTGCATCCAGCATCCAGTTGCAGCTACCCGTATTCTGGTCTCCTTCTCAGGTTCCGGACGAAAAAAACCTCATGTGAACTTACCCTAAGGTGGCCCACCAGGTCCCATCTGCTTCATATCAAGAAACCAAGATAAAGGATAAACTGTAGATCGGTGCAGGTGAGACCACTAATCTTGAGAACAGGGGACAAGATGCATCACTCACATCAATGGGACCAATGCAGGAAACCAAACATTGTACTTCAGTTAACTCTACTGGTTCCACTTGAGTGAGAAGAAGAGGCATGCCTGTCTGACCACCATTGCATTCAGAACAAATGGCTCCCGGGAAAAAGAAGCAACATGCTCATTCTTCAGGCGGAGTCGCCTCGCAAGTGTTCATTTGGGCCTAATCCGGAGCAGAGTGCGCGAAGTGCATGCCTCCACCTAAGGTTCCAGACCAAAAAACCCTGTGTGAACCCGGCCTGAGGCTGATAAAAATCTGCTTCAGGAATTTTTTGATATGATGCAGTTTTTGATTACTTTTTTGACGTATTTTTTTTTACATGGTTTTTGTCGATTTTCTTAACATTTTTTTTTTTTTACTCTTGTGCGATACATGAACCTGAAAACTTCAGTTAAAGAAAATGCTAGCTGTTTTTGACACTTTTTTTTTTTTTTTTTGCAAAAACTGCATCAAAACCTCATCATAAACCACTTTACGGCTAAGGTCCCACAGGACGTCCTGCAGCAATAAAGCGCTGCAAGAAATGCGAGAAAAAACAGGGCAGCAACGCATCACAATTCTTTCCAAAGCACTTTCTGTTCCAATTATAATTATGAGGAAACCACTGGCGTTTCTGTAAGTATAATTGGCATGCTGCGATTTCTAAAACCCCACTGGTTTTGGAAACTGCAGCGTATCTGCATGACGGTTTTACTGGGCATGGGATTCACTAGTATCCCATTCACTAGTATCCCATTCACTAGTATCCCATTCGCTTTGCCCACACTGTAAAACTCCGCAATTTTTCCCACAGCATTTCTGCTGAGGGCAAATCTGCGGTGTTTCCATCCCGTCGGGCCCTGGCCTAAAACATTGTAGCCTTTTTTATGCTTTCCATTGATTTCAATGTTTTTTTTCAAATCAGAACACACTTAAAGATAGGTCATGTCACTTTGTTTTCCCCTGTAGCTGAATCTCCTACTGACTCTTTGAGGCAGAATCTGAATCCTCCTGCAGGCCGGGGCCCCACAGGCTGGAAACATCATGATTTGCCATGAGGCTGAAACGCCGCAGGAAAAATCATGGAGTTTTACAGTATCTGCAAAGTGAATGGAATTCATGTGTTTCAAACCACAGCGAGGACATGCTGCGTTTTCTAAAACCAGCATGGTTTTGGAAATTGCAGCATGTCAATTATATCTACGGAAACACCGGTGACTTTCCCGTAGATATAATGGTAACAGAAAGTCTGCGGAGGAAAACTCAGTGAACTTTCTGTTCAAAGCGCTGCGGGAAGAACTGCGATGCGTTCCTGCAGTTCCTGCGGTTGTTCCTGCAGCGCTTTAGTGCTGTGTATCATCCCCAGGAGCCTTAGCCTAATAGTTCTCTATCTGCTCAATCCACTCCTGGCTTTGGCTTAAAAAACCATAGCAAAATCTGTAACAAAAAGGCAGCTTTTCTGCATAGTATGAACAGCTACCTACCTTCACGCAATCCTCAATGCACCCAGGCCATGTTTCCTTGCCGTTACTTTTACGAGATCTCCTAGGGATCCTATAGTGAGCGGAGCAGACTAGGGAGTCTCTATCTTCAGAGTCATTTCTAGGTATTTTTGGCCATTTAATTGTGAAGGATGAAGGAAAGTTGAAATGGTAGTTTAGGATGAAGTGCCCGGCCAATTCCCAGCGTTACAACAAAGGTGTTGAATGCGGAGCGACAGAAAGGAAAAGGTGTGACTGAGAGTAACTTTGAAGACCCAGAGGGAAGATTGTGACAAGGACTTTCCAGCTGTGTGAGGTAACACAAGGGTCAGACGAAGACTCCTGCTCGGGGATGTGCTGTGGTAGGAATTTCACAGAGAAACACAGTCCTGGGGTTTCGGCTGTCAGATCTCTCCTTCTCTTTGAACAGATAAAACCGCTCTCCCTCTCTTTTATTCATGACGGTCTCTTTTTTTTTCTCTGTTCTTTCACTGAGCTGAAAGTTTGACAATTAAATTATATCAAGGTCTGTCTGAAGATTATACAGTGCTGGGCTGCCCGGCCGGTCTAGGAGACAGCTCTGGTCCTAGAGGGCAATTGTGTGGCCTGGAGCATCGTCTTCTGCCTTCCAAAGCAGTGTTTTAGTAGAGAGTAAACAATTTCTACATCCGCTCGCAGCCAAATGGAGTGTCTGCGCTTCGGGATCATGTATAATGTATAGGCTGCCTTCTTACAAGTACCCATGCGTTCCATAAAGGGTCATCTTTTCATTTCCATAGATAAGTAATAGTCTTTACCTGGGATTCCAATAACACATTGTAAAGACATCCTGGAATATTATTGATTAGTTAAAAAGAAAAAAAGATGATTAAAAGTTTTATAGAGATTTTTCACACATTAGAAGCACAATAAAAGAAAATGGTTTCCATAACTAGTGTGATGGAGGAAAGACGGAGACGAAACATGAGGGGACACAAGGAGGGGAGGGAAAAGAACCAAGGATATTTTACTCTGACGCAGCAGAACAACCAGTAACAGGGTGCTGGGTACAAAATAAAAAATTACGATAAAAGTGAGGAAGAGGAAGAGGGGAATGAAATTCCTAGTGGATATACAAATGTCAGAGTGTAGCTGCGGGGCGGTGTAGATGCACATATAAGGAGGGTTGGGTCAAGGTCAGGATAAGATGGGTGGAAGGGAAGCTAGTGAGGTGAGGAGTGAAAGGACATCTGATAGTAGTTTGAATGGTAAAAGGTGTCACTTCCAACTAACACAGGAACATTTCCATGCGGACAGAAAAGGTGCAAAACCTGCCCTCACATACTGACCACCGACAGGATAGAGATACCAAACTCTAACAGGGAATATAAAATCCCAGGTACGTTCACCTGTAACACACCTAATGTAGTGTATTTAATAATATGCACCAAATGTCCCACTGAAAATCTGTATGTTGGAGAGACTGGTCAGAAGCTTAGAATGCGGATTAACTCACACTGTCATACAATTAGAGAACAAAGAATGGACCTAATCATAATATCATCAATGACATGAAAATTTTGGGTTTAAGAGGGAATTTTAAATCAAGGAAAGAGAGATGGATTTATGAGTACAAGTTTATGACTCTGCTTCAAACATTGCAGAAAGGGATGAATCTGTCATATGGGTTCATGGCATCCTACAGAAATCAATGAACTGAGACAGCCATAAAGACACTCTCTGAACTGATAAGAACATTGCAAACTGATGAATTGTTTATTTGCATGTACCAATAACCTTCTTCTACCCTCCCTCCTAGAATTCTATTCCTGAGTGTCCTTTTGTACATAAATATGCATCCTTCAGAAATTCTTTTCAGATATACTGAAGAAGACGCTGAGAGCCTCGAAACGTTGTAATCTGTCATCATTATTAGTTAGCCGTTAAAAAACTACTGAAGACTCGCAAGTTTTTTGTTTTTTTTATTTCCTGCCCACTGGCTAACACGGTACAAAAACAAACATTTTCCTTATTTCAAATAAATGGAAGTCATGCGTCATTAGATGACGCTCCGCACAAGCCCAAGACCACCCATAGAGCCTCATCAGCATATTCAAAGATGAATTTAACAACACCAATTGCTCAAGAGTCATAGGGGCTAGAGAAAAACTTCCAACTGTGCAAAAATGAGTAGAGTATGAAGGATGAAAAGAGTAGAAGTTGGTGGAGATAGTGAAAGGTCCTCCTTAAGGGATCATCTTAGGTCAGATATCGATGGCTGATTGCTAGCATGTGACTTCAGTACTCAGATGATGGTAGAGTGGTCTAACTGCTGTGACCTTTAAGAACAATTTTAGCAAATTAATACTGGCAATTGGAAAATTTTGCCACTTCCGATGACTGCAGAAAGCTTTCTCATTATAGTCAATGGTCAAACATGAAGTACCTAGAGAAAACTGCGATGAGCATACAATGGACAAAGTAGAATGGTGATTTTTTTAGCGCTGCTGCCATTTCCTTCTAGGAAGTCACAAAGACTGTAAGCCTCGCTTATTAGACATAATGACATAATGTCTGTCAAGAGATAAGCCCCTTGATGAAAAGTACAGTACTATAATTGAGAGCCATCCATTTGGCATATACGTAGCTCCCTACAGAAGAGTAAAGTACACAGTCAAGAGCCATGGATGTAGCTAAGGTCTGGGCTATCCAAGTTTAATGAAATGGTACGAAAAGTTCAGGTCAAGGTAAGCAAAGAACAAACAGAATAATAAGAAGGAAAGCCAAGTCATAAACCAAAGATCAAGCTAATATAACACGTTTTATGCATGAGCAAACCAGAAAGACCTCACTGTCCCCACACTAAGGTGAGGAATAGTAAAAATATTTATAGAGACACCGAGGGAGCGCGTATCACATTTCCTGCACTATAGTTGGAGATTGATCATGCTAAAGCCTAAAGCCTAGGAAGGTTTTTTTTTTTACGGGACCAGGATATTGGTCACCCATTCATAGGCGAGTATGGTGGGGCCAAATTCTCAGCAGCACTGCCGATCAGTTGTATGAAGGGGCTGTAGCATTTCTATGAACACTTGACCTCTTAAAAGGGAATGCATCATCAGAAAATCACATTTTTATGTTAAACATATTTTTAAAGTTTTTATTTTTTTTTTGGACGTTTTTAAATTTCCATGTTATTATATATATTTTTTTTAAAATCCTAAAAATCTTACAAATTCCAACATTTGCCATTAAACCTAAAATAATCTGTTTCCTGGAGATAAACCGTAGACCGCAGCCACAATGGTCTGGATGAAATTCTACGGATGTCTAGGCTTGATCGGGTCACATTGAAAGAGGTTATTGCACAGAAGGAGTAGCTAAACGGTGGCATCTGCTATTGTAACTTGTGGATTCTGTGTCTTATCTAGATATACATAATAGCTCAGATCCTCAGTATGTGGATAAGCGAGATGACTGCTGCAAAGAAATCCCCTACAGAAAAGTATCCGCATATTATTTTGTTTAGTGGTCAGAGTCAGTACTGCAGAAATTTTACACGGAAAATGTAAAAAAAAAGTAAAAAATCTATTCTTTAACATATATGATTAAGCTAAAACATAAATCACTTTTTGGTAGCACATTCCCTTTAAGGGGGCATTCACACGGAGTAACGTCGGGTGTGTATCACAGCCATACACGCTGGCGTTACGGCAGACTGCCGAACACTTCCCATTCACTTCAATGGGAGCGCTCGTAACAGCGGCGTTTATGAGCGCTCCCATTGAAGTGAATGGGAAGTGTTCGGCAGTCTGCCGTAACGCCGGTGTGTACGGCTGTGATACACGCCCGGCGTTACTCCGTGTGAATGCCCCCTAAGGGTATGTTCACGCTTAGTTTTTGTCAGGCAGAAAAAAAATCTGCTTCAGGTTTTAAGACAGATTTTGATGATTTTTGAAAGCTTTTGAAGACATTTTCCAAGATTTTCCTTTTCCTAAAACATTTAGCATTTTTGAAGAATTAAAAAAAAAAAAACACACCTCTAAAATATTTTTTATTTCTATGGGAGTTTGTGATAGATCTTGCCTGAAGATGAGGTAGGATGCTCCATTTTCTGCTAGCTGAAGACTTTGTCACTAAAGATTTTGGCAGCTCAGAAGAAGTGATCAAACTTAAAAACCAGTCTTATTAATCTCTTCTGCGCTTCGGCACAACTCCCTGCTGTCTTCAGTACTTTTTGAATGACGTCATAGATGTGGGCTATGATGGCATTATTATGCGTTACATATGTCTGTGATGTCATGGAAGAGGCTCTAAGAACCACGTTGGAGCCCAGGAAAGGTGAGTACTTCTGTTTTTTATGTTTGTTCTTCACTAGACATGAGCAAGTAGTACTCGATCGGTAGGTATTCGATCGAATACTACGGTAAGTTCGATGCAGAACCAGCATTGATTGGCCGAATGCTATACAGCGCTGGTTCTTCTCCTACCTTTAGAAGTCTTCTCCGTGCAGCTTCCCCGTGGTGTCTTCCGGCTCTTCATTCACTCTGCCAGGCATCGGGCCTGGGCAGAGCCAACTGCACATGTCTGCTTGTAGTGCGGGCATGCGCAGTCGGCTCTGCCCAGGCCCGATGCCTGGCAGAGTGAATGGAGAGCCGGAAGATGTCGCGGGCACGCTGCAAGGAGAAGACTTCTCGGAGGATCCAGCCCGACCCTCACTCATGGACTTGGTAAGTATAATTTGATTGAACGTTGCCTACTCCTGAAACGAGCATTTTCCCCCCATAGACTATAATAGGGTTCGATATTCGATTCAAGTAGTCGAATATTGAGGGGCTACTCGAAACGAATATCGAACATTTTACTGTTCGCTCATCTCTATTCTTCACCTCTTGGCCATATTCTTTTCAGACCCTAGAGTAATAGTAGCTTCAGTTCAGATGTGTTTGGTCCAAATGAAATCGTCAGGCAAATCTTGCGAGAGGGATCTTACGGTGTTTGCTCAACAAATCCTCTTGCCATAGGGTCTACTTACTGATCCCTGCTCATGGTTGCCACTGCTTCCATTTTAGCCCTCCACGAGGCCCTGTGCGTTCCATATCACGTCCCTTTCAACAATGTTCTGACGCTGTTCATCAGCAGGGACCCCATAAGATCAGAAATACTGCAACGGCTATGGCGGTAGTTCTGCCAATGCAGATGGAGCAATGTAGAGATTAAAGAGGCCACTGCAGTCACACTAGTGGTGCAGTCTCTTTAAACAAGTGATCAATTGGGGTGCTGAAAATCGGACCCCACAGATATGATATTAAAGGCTAATCCTAAGAACAGGTCATCAGTATTCTGATCCTGCAAAGTCAGCTATAGACAGCCATACACATTCCTTAATCTTGGTGCCTTAGTACATTGCCGTAGAATATAGAAATAGGTAGCACACAGCCTAAATATGAGAATTTGGTTTCCTTTTCTGCTCCTACATTCAGCTCTGCCCGACTCAAATTATTTCATGACTTGGCTTCTGTAAAACATGATGACTGATCTAAAGCTTTGTCATGAATTATTCCGTAACATGCCGCATCAATCAGATTATATTGTGATAAATGTACAATTACTAATGTATTTACATTTTTATCTTGCACTTATGAATTATTTATTTCAGTATAAATATGATGATTTAACTCCTTGTGCGCTCGCCAGGATTACTATACTCTAAGACTTGAGAATAACCTTATCGCTTCTAAGATTACGGAGAATTCTTCAGGCATCGCTAATATTATGAATCTAAATTTTTGTACTTGGTAGCTAGAAAAACACCAATTCTGGCTGCTCCTGCATAATAGATTGCAGTGTGAGGGTTTTCTGAAGGGCAATGTATGAACAGCTCAGTGAAAAGATTCTGTTAACATACTTAAAACATACACAATCACTTTCTACATCAAAGAACTCTTCATGCATTATAAAGCTGATGTGTCCAATTCCCTACAGGAGATTTTCACAACTACTCCAGGCTACAGCCGGCTGCTTTCATCTGCTTATTTATGGGACTATATTTGTGATGTATTTTAAAGTACACAAAAATCCAAAAATGCTCCGCCATCATAACAACCTCCCTTATCTCTAGAGATTGGTGAACCAGGCTCAACCCGACTATTACAAATCGTTCACTTTTTGATGCAATCTAACAATTTGGCAATATGGAATTCATCTCGGACAAACTAAAATGGCCACTGCTGGTAAATTATTATACCCTGGGGTCTTTTCAGTGTGTAATAGCTTGAGGCCCAGGGGAGATGATAAAAATACATTAAATATTTATACTCACCATCCTTTACCTCTTATTGGCCTCCTCGTCTTGTCTGGAACTCTGAATCCTTCTTCTCGTGGTGTCTGACGTTCTTCTGTGATGTCATCTGCCCAGGGTCAAGACATCATGACGTTCGGAGTTCCCATGTCACAGATGGAGGAAGACACAGAGCACCAGACAATGTGAGAAGGCCCAGAAGGGATAATGGAAGGTATTAGAGATGAGCGAACACTGTTCGGATCAGCCGTTCCGAACAGCACGCTCCCATAGAAATGAATGGAAGCAACTGGCATGTACACTTTGCCGGCGGCCGGTCGCTTAACCCCCCATGTGCCGGCTACGTCCATTCATTTCTATGGGAGCGTGCTGTTCGGAACGGCTGTTCCGAACAGTGTTTGCTCATCTCTAAAAGGTATGAATGTTTTTATTTTTTTTATTTTTGTTACCTTATACTCTTGGGTCTGAAGCGCTGGATTATGCATGAAAAATCGTCTCCAAAATCTGACCAGTATCTGACACCCATTACATCAAGTAGCTTTCCTTGTGCTTATAAAAAAAAGAAAGCTACTTGTTGTCTATGACTAACATCCCATCAGCAATAACTCAAGCAGCTAGTCAGATGTATATAAAAGTAAATAGACTTTCTTTACGGTAGTGAGAAGCTGCAGATTCCTGTCTGTGCAGTGGAGAGGCAGGAAAAGCTGTGACAACGCAAGTAGCGGCTGTGAAGAGAGATCTGCCTGGTGCCCCTCCGCTCACTGCTCTTGCATCTTGAGCCTGCTGCTTTCTAAAGACTGAACTTCCCTAGTAACAGATAGTGGACAGCAAATTGTCAAGGAGAGAGACATCCCGTTGCAGAAAATTTAAATAGAGTTTTTTTAGGCAGAAAAAAGCCACATAGTGAATTAAATTTGGTCCAGAATCTCATGCTCTATTACATTAAACAACACTAAGCTGTCTGAAAAACTAATGACCATTAAACATGCCATGGAGTAGCTATATATGGATAAAATTGTTGGTACCCCTCATTTAATGAAAGAAAAACCCACAATGGTCACAGAAATAACCTGAATCTAATAATAAAAAAATTCTATGAAAATTAACAAATGAAAGTCAGACATTGCTTTTCCCTTCAACAGAATTAAAAAAAATAAATAAAATAAAACTGATGAAACAGGCCTGGACAGTAATGATGGTTCCCTTAACTTAATATTTTGTTGAACAACCTTTTGAGGCAATCGCTGCAATCACACGATTCCTATAACTGTCAATGAGACTTCTGCCCCTCTCAACAGGTATTTTGTCCACTCCTCATGAGCAATCTGCTCCAGTACTCTCGGGTTTGCGGTGCCTTTTCCAGATGGCATGTTTCAGCTCCTTCCAAGGATGCTCAATAGGATTTTGGTCAGGGCTCATTAAAGGGCACTTCATTATAGTCCAGTGTCTTCCTGTTAGCCATTCTTGGGTGTTTTAGCTATGTGTTTTGGGTCATTATCCTGTTACAAGACCCATGACCTGCAACTGAGACCAAGCTTTCTGACACTGGGCAGCACATTTCTCTCTAGAATCCCTTGATAGTCTTGAGATTTCATTGTACCCTGCACAAATTCAAGGCACCCTGTGCCAGATGGAGCAAAGCAACCCTAGAACATAACAAAACCTCCTCCATGTTTCACAGTAGGGACAGTGTTCTTTTCAAGATATGCTTCATTTTTCCATCTGTGAACATAGAGCTGATGTGCCTTACCAAAAAGTTAAATTTTTGTCTCATCTGTCCATAGGACATTCTCTCAGAACCTTTGTGGCTTGTCAACATGTAGTCTGGTTGTTATTACTATTGTCAGATTCAAGTTAGTTCTGTGACTACTTTGGTCTCTACCTTCCATTAGACAGAGTCACGTGTAAAAAAGTCACAAGAAGTGCCTCCAACGTCACTTTCAAGAACACAAAAGTGGCACAGGAGGGGGGCCACACAGTGGCTCAGTGGTTAGCCCTGCAGCGCTGGAGTCCTGGTGTTCAAATCCCACCAAGGGCATAAAACCATCTGCAAGGAGTTTGTATGTTCTCCCCGTGTTTGCATGGATTTCCATCCCATATTCCAAAAAAGACATAATGATAGGGAAAAATGTACATTGTGAGCTCTATATGGGGCTCACAATCTACATTTAACAAAAAAAAAAAAAAAAAAAAAAAAAGTGGCACAGGAGTTTAGCTACATTAAATATGTATTAAATATAGTTTACTTGCACAAGTGATGACTGAAATCTTCGTCAACTCTAGTTTGGCTTAGAATTTCATCGCAGGCGCATGGCCCGATGGAAGATGCTGCCTCATTTATGAAGAAATATGCGCATCCTTATAAATAAGACGGCTCTTCCACCAGTGTTGGGCATATGAAGAGTGCTGTTTATCATACTATTAAGTCTCAATTTCCAGTACTTTACCCTAACTTAGTAAGTACACAACCTCCATATGCCTCCAATTTCATACTGAAGCGCACAGTGAACCCCACGGGTTCATAGAAGTGCTAGCCAATATTACTCTTAGAAAATCTCCTACTTTGTACATTTTATAAGCATTTCTGCAATTTTTCCTTTTCACTTTTCAATAATTTCTCACCATCTGAAATGTACTTAGGTCCATAAAAGCCTCCTAGTATCCAAAAAAGTCGAAAGCAAGTCTCGTACCCTTTTGAAGCCAATCACTTTAAATGGAAGTTTTGCATCACATTTTCTTTCTACATCTTAAAAATGGATTTCGGATGTGACATGAGGTTTTATCTAGGAGTTTCGGTTTTATATATGAATGTACTGCATTTGATCTTGCTGAGAAATATGTGGTTATACTGCCTTCATCCCTCAATGTAGGTTTTAGCTAGCTTTCATCTTTTACAAGAGAACTCAGATCCTACGTTGGATAAAGGACCGTGCTTCTCAGCTAGTGGTTGTAATCCATTGTTAGCCAGCCCTTCATTTTACTACTTTGTAGGATTGCAATATGTCATTAGACTCTAGAGGTAAGACAATGTAAGACATTTAAAGTGCCTACACATAAGAGCAAAACACTTTTCTTCACCTCTCCTGGGCATCCAGTCCTCTTACAGAGCGTCCGGTCATCACCCAAGCACTTATACTGCCTCACCAGGATTATGGCTAAGGCTCAATGACATGGCATCTCCGACATCATTATTCTTGATCAAAGTGTTATGATGTTGGCATGTCTTGCATGACCACTGAGAAGAAGAGGTCACAAGAGCCAGCATGTAAAGACCAAAAACCAGAAAAGAAGACTGGATGCCCAGGAGAGCTGAGAAAAGGTGACATCTGTGTTTTTCATTTTGTCCAGACTCCCTTTGGGCCTCAACTTATTATGCTATGGAGTTCGACCAAATAAGTTGAACTGAAACTTATGACAGAAAAATTGCAAGACTATTCTTGTGAGGTTTTCTCATCACTATCAAGACTGTGTCTGGATTTTCCTGCTATTTTTGTCATATCATCTCATGGGAGATGAACCACCATAATAGGTGTCTGGCACATGCTTATTCCTATCTTATTATTGAAAAACAATTAATATATGTTTCATCATATACTTGTGTGTTCATCTGCCTGATTTGTTTCCAATCAGAAACCACAGCCGTCACTGGTGGCTTCTGAGGTCATTCAAGAGATGGGAAGAGATCTGATGAGGATGTCACAGGACTGTGGGATGACACAATCCTACTAATATTATAAACGTGAAAGTTTGGATGTTTGTGTGTTTGAATGTTTGTTACTCAATCACGCAAAAACGGCTGAATGGATTTGAATGAAATTTGGCACATAGATAGTTTGTATTCTCAATTAAAACATAGCTACTTTTTATCCTGGTAAATGACATGGCTTCATGACTGTTATGAATTTATGCTCACATACTATATTACACAGCTCTTGCAGCAGCTTATCTCAGGTCCCAGGACTGTTATCTCACGATGTAAACACTCAGCTAACCCTCAGTGGATTGTGTACCTGCATTTGCATATTATCTGATCAGCTCCAGGCAACATGTTGACACAATCGATGGGGAAACACCTTTAATCCTAATTAGCAGTTTGCTACTTTTAAACATGCCAGGAAAAAGAAAATCTATTTTGTTGCAAAATTGTAAAACAATGACAGCTATGAATGTAGCCAGAAGTCAATAGAGTTCTCCTCAAGCGGAGCTAGCAGGGATCATCGACGCCAACAACACCCTCATTATATGGCTTCCCAACGAGCTGCTGGGATGCTGAAACAATCACAGCACAGTGCGAGGAATGAGTTCAGCGGCATGCCAGCTTGACAGCTGCCAAAACGCTGGAGCAGGCGGATCATCGACGCCAACAACACACTCATTATATGGCGTCCCAGTGAGCTGCTGAGATGCCGGGACAATCACAAGCACGGCATGAGGAACAAATTCAGCAGCAGGACTGAGCTGCCGAAAAGCCAAAGCAGGCAAACCATCGACAGCAGCAATTTGCTGAATATAGGTGGATCAAGTCGCGGGCAGAGGCTTGTGTGCCATAATCTATTACAGGCCTCCACTTAGCACACGCTGTGGTCTGAAAAGACCCCAGATTATAATAGCGGTTCATGAGTGACAAACCCACAAAAATTTTAGGTTCAGCCAAGCCTGAGGATTCACATTACTAACCCATAAGCACAGTGGAGTGGATTCTGTCTAAAATTTGGACAATGTAAACCTGGTTCAAGATACATATTAAGTACAATTTTAGCCAGAATTCTGATACGTTTAGTATTGTAAATTAATCTAAAATAATGAACGTCTTGTATAGTTGGCAGGATTTTGTTTTTTACATTTACGGAAGCATATGTTTAATTTGATCTAATTCCAAATACATTTTTATGATTCTTTGTTCATAGTACATAATAATTTACCATAAAAGCTTAAAACACTACATTAAAAATTGCATGTATTGTACAAAAAAGGAGAGAAAAATGTTCCTAATCTGTCTGCTTTACCTGACACATCTTGAACAGCCAAAGACAGAAATTAGTAATTACTCGCAATATGGCTCTGAACATGCATGTGATCCTAGTCATTTTCATCACCACATGAGCACATGTCATTTTTCTTCTACGCCTGACAAACCCCAAAGAAAATCTAAGAACAAGGTTGATTTTTGACTTTGATGCCGCAGAAGTACAGCAAGTATATTCAGTACTAATAATCTGCAACACATTTATAGAAAGAATCTGCACAGGTTTGGCAGCTGGTGGAATTTTTAGAAATCTACATTATAACCAATATAATTGTGCGATTCTTGACAACTATTGCAGAGGAAAATCACATATGCAATACCTGCTATATATGAATTTACATTTATCTGCAGCAAATCCACAATAAAAACTGCATCTAAAATCCAGCAAGGAAGGTTAGTTTTTTGCATGCATGCTGCACATTGCACTAGAACTTTGTAGCATTTTCAATAGTAAATTTGGCTCACTGGGGACGTTTAGGGACATATGTAAGGCTGGGTTCACAAAGAGTTTTTTGGCGAGGATTTTGGAGAGGAAAAAAATCTGCTTCAGGAATTAGGAAATGATTTTTTGAGGCCGGGTTCAGATGGGGATTTTTTGGTCCAGAATTTGACATGGAGGCCGCCTCAGATTCCGGAACAAAAAATGGCTAGCCACGCCTGGATGCCAGTGCAATGTACGGCATCCAGCCACAGCATTCCGCTCTGGATTAGGCCCAAATAAATGAGCCTAGTCAGGAGGGAGGTGTTGCGAGGTGGATGTCTGTGGCTGAATCAGCCGTGAAATCCGCTTGAAGAAAGGGCATGCTGCTTCTTTTTTCCGTGAACGGGAACAAACAGCTTGTGGAAAAATGAAATGATCGTCTCCCATTGATTTTTTTTGGTCAAGATTTTGACACGGATTCCATTTTTTGTAGCGTTTTTTTGTGGCGTTTTTAGTTTTTGTTTTTTTTCCTCTAACACAGTGTATGGAACTTGAAAAAAAACATAGTGGTTTTTGCAAAACAGTTTTTCCGCCTTTCATTGTCTCCCATTGGTTTATTCAGGCAGAATCCACCTGAAGAAAGGTCGTGTCACTTCTTTTTTCCGCTAGTGGAAAAAAAAACACGCTAGCAGATTACATAGGACTCTATTGTGAGGCGGCTTTTGGAGGCAGATTTTGAGGTGCATTCCTCGTCAAATTCCTGACCAGAAAACTCTGTGTGAACTCACCTTAGGGTAAGTTCACACAGTGGAAAATGAAGAGGAAATCCTCTTCAGGCTAAGGCCCCAAGTAGTGGGCCGCAGCAAAAAAGCACAGCATTAAAAACAGCAGCGGCATCGCATCGTGGATTTTCCAAGAGCGCTTTTCACAGAAAGTCTCAGGAAAAATGCTGGCAACTGTGACTTCTGAAACCCCAGCGTGTACGCTCCGTATATTTTTCCGTATGGTGTGGATGGGACATGTTTACGCTCCCTGGGGCTCCAGCCTCATTCTTCACCGATGTATTCAGTTGCGGGATTGGTAGATGAATGGGCTTAATGAGCAGCGACTTCTGCGACACAGCAAGTTTGAGCAGGAAGCTAACATTCTGTTGCAATCTCTGCCTTCCATTGAAAGCAATGGGAGGTAGATTCAGAGCGGAATCTTCACCAATTCCGCGGCAGATTCTTCCATGTGAATGTACCGTTTTACCGCGCCTTTATAGTCCATGTAAAAGTCAATGGTTGGTCACCAATTTTATTCAATAATGACCAGTAAGCATGACACTGGAGAAGTACAGCTTTATACACCATGACTGGTGGAAACTTCATCGTCCCCATCAGCGTTCATGAACACACATGGGTATAATAGAGATGCCACTTTCCGCACATGAACCCAGTGGCCATTTCTATTGTAGGGATTGTGCAGATTTGGGCATATGTCGGCAGTAGTGACAGTCCTCAATGCTCTTGCTAAGCTGGAATATTTGGTTATTTTGACTGGAGTCAATATCATTGGGAATCTGAGACTGGCATGAAAGGTGTTAGTGTTTACAATGAGATGCCGTAGATATCCCATGTGGATGTTATTTCTGGAAGCTGCAAACTAAACCACAAATTTTTAGGTCTTATGGCAGCCCTGCACTCATCTACAATATCATGCATCAGGAAAGGATTATGTTTGTTGTACCATAAAAAGAGATACCACTATTGCCATTTGAGAAAACACTGTATATACACAGGACTAATTTGTACCATAGGATGATAGCCATAGGATCAGCCATAGTTTCTATGCCCTATCCATAGTTTCCCCATGCTGGAGTGAGCACTGCAGTGGTAATCCCACTCAAGTCTATGGGTCCAATGCTGCCGTACTTACTACGCACAGGCATGGACAAACAACTGATCTGCGGAGGTACTGACAAAAGGAGCCCTACTGATCCTATGGATGGGACATCAATTTTGAAAAGTTGAATAACCCCTCTGAGGATCTTTAAGGTTCCCATAGATTAGACCAAGGGCATAGGTTTAGGGCAGGGGTGCCCAATACGTCGATCTACTGGTAGATCGCAAAGGATGTATGGGTCGATCGCGGGATGCAGGGATCCCCGGTGTCTGCTTGTTCACAGTGCAGGCTGAGTCATCTCCGGACACTGGCAGGAGGGGCTGCCGCAACCCCCCTGGGCGGCCACAGAATGCCGGTGTCTCCTGCTCTCACGATCCGTCCACATGCCGGGCCCCGCCCACAGACATGCCAATCCCGCCCACAAGCCTACCCGGCCCCGCCCACCCCACCCACAGGCCCGCCCCCGCCACGCCCTAGTAGATCTTTTGCCTTGGTCAGCTAATAAAGTAGCTCACATACTGAAAAAGTGTGAGCACCCCTGGTTTAGGGGCACTGCAGTAGCAATCACTATTGGGCTCCTGACCCTGATGGGTGCCAAAGTTCTCTGAGAGATAAAATATACCACTATTCTAAATGGCACAAGTTAGATATTGGGGCCCAGGAGCTTCAGGTTACACCTCTAGGTCATACTTCCGTGATAATATTCTCATAACATTAAAAGCTTATACCCCTTTAAATAACAAAGTCTCCCTGTATGGTATTTTACATGTATGTATCCCTAACTATCCTCATTTAGACCATATATAACGTATATTCTACATGGGGTGGGGAGTTATTAAAAAATCACAAAGAGGTATAACTCACCTCCAATGAAAGACAAGTTAGTGTGCACGAATAGGGTAGACAAAGAACATTCATTGTGCAGAAGACAATCGCAACGCTTTATGCTGTCACGGTGTAACAATGGGAGCCACAATAAGCGTACTTTATTTGAGATAGCGCTATCAAAGACCAGATTTGTTTCTCCGCAGAGTTACTGTACGTGCCTCGGCTCATGTAGTTTTATCAAAGGACACATCACCACTGCGAGAATCTATGGAAAATATCTGCCATTCATCAAAATTACTGAATGAGCATTTTCCTACACATCACGCGTGCCAATAAAAAGCAATGCAAAGTTAATTTCTTTCTAACTCCCGCTATGTTTCCTGGAAAAAAAAAAAAAAAAAACTCCCCAGTTCAGAGAATGAAAATGTGACATTTTAGTTATGTTATATTGTGGTAGGAGATTAATTGTTATTAATAGTGGTGGAGTCTGTTGGGGATGTGTATAAGTCATTACCAATGCATACATAATAAAACAGGTACGAAGGGATGGCTTGTGCTGTCTGGTCTAATAGAAGAGGATAAAGATGGTGCAGTCATATAGAAGATTATAGTAGGAATCATTATATACCAGTCCTCTAATACAGATATATTGGTTACATGTATATTTTCTTTTGGTGAAATTATTGGATTGAACGGGGTTAAAAAAACATGGCTGGTTGCTTTCAGAAGCAATGGCACACCTTTCCATGGTCAATGGCTAATAATACAGCTTAGTATGGGAATGGAACTGAGCTGCAATACCACATACAACCTGTGCACAGGTATGGCACTGTTTTCAGAATAGAGCACCTGTGTTTTTCTGATCCCTTTTATCAAGTACTTTCACTTTAATACTTATGCAGGAATATATTCCAGATTCTCCATCATTGCCATAGGAATCCATTATTAGAATATAGTTTGTTTTAATATTGATAGGTCATCAATATCAGATCGGCCCATGTATAGTACTATATGGGTGAGTTCTCACGGAGTAAAGTGCCGCGTGATGTGGCACGTATACGCCGTTTGAGCTTTTGCGGGCCGTATACGCTCCCATTGATTTCAATGGGAGCGTGGATCGTAAATGCCGCGTTATTTTGTGGCCGTGATTTTGCGGCCGCAAAATCATGGCCGCAAAATAGCGCCGTTTATATGATCCACGCTTCCATTGAAATCAATGGGAGTGTATATGGCCCGCAAAAGCTCATACGGCGTATACGTGCCACATCACGTGGCACGTTACTCTGTGTAAATTCTCCCTATAAATGTCTGTAGGCAACAGTAGGATTCACAGCTAATTCAATATCATCTCATCATTAGGGATGTGTACAGTCTAGAGGTTGGTTGAAAGATTTGGAAATCTGAAACCTTTTTTTTAAAGAGAGAGGTTTCTTGCAAATTTGAGGCAAATTTAGGTGTTTTGTCAGAATTCTTAGGCCGGGGTCCCATGGGCCAGAAATGCCGGGATTTGCCTGTGGCGGGAAAAATCACAGTGTTTTACAAAAACCCTGTGTGAATTTACCCTTAAGGCTAAGGCCTCATGAGATGACCCACAGCTATAAAGCGCTGTGGGAAAAACTGCGGTAGAAATGCATGCTTCTTCCCGCAGCACTTTAACAGAAAGTTTGTGGCGTTTTCCTCTGTGGACTTTCTATTACAATTATATCTATGTGGAAACCACTGGTGTTTCCGTAGGTATAACTGACATGCTGTAATTTCTGCTGTGTTTTTTTCCGCTGAGTTTTTTAAATGCATTCTTCGACGTGGGACCTTAGCCTAAGACTAGCACATGATAACCCTGTTTTAGGCAGGGCCCATGGTTATAAATGTGGTTTGGCCATGGTGTTCTACAGTCCTTACAAAGTAGATGGGATTCTAGAGGATCCTATTCACCCATTGTGGAAAAATATGTGCGGTGGACATGCTGCCATTTCTAAAACTATCTCAGTTTTAGAAATTGCAGCATGTCAATTATACCTACGGAAATGCCGGTGGTTTCCCTATAGGTATAAAGCAGAAGAAAGTCAGCAGAAGAAACCTCTGCAGACTTTCTGAGAATAGCGCTGCACAGCGCCACACCTCCCATGAGGTGACCTGAAGCGACCGCTTCAGGCGGCGCTATGCCGGGGCCCCGGGGGAGGGCGGCATCTTTGCTGACCTAAGCCAGTCCAGGATAAGCTGTCCTGGACTGGCTTAGCGTCACCGTCTCGGCAGCCCAGCACGGGAAGCGAGCGGTGGATTGGGGCAGGCCCTGTGGATGCAGCGCTGCTCCAGCGGCC
The DNA here is from genome assembly GCF_031893055.1 of Leptodactylus fuscus. Classification (NCBI taxonomy): domain Eukaryota; kingdom Metazoa; phylum Chordata; class Amphibia; order Anura; family Leptodactylidae; genus Leptodactylus; species Leptodactylus fuscus. The sequence continues at coordinate 45,532,499 of NC_134269.1, forward strand.
GCCCCTCACGCTTAGCAGAGAGCAGGTCCTCTCCCTGACGGCTCTCTGCCTGCTAACGACGCTCGCTCCGCTCGGCCCCGCTTCCTTCTCTCAGCTTCGGAGGGGAGTGGGGGGGGGGCTTTCTGATGTCCGCCTCAGCACAAACCCTAGGTTCACCCCTGGCACTGCAGGAAAAACCACTGCAGCTGTGTTTTTTCCGCCGTGCTTTTTTGCTATGGCCCGCTAGGTGGGGCCTTAGCCTTAGTAAGTATCTCCACCTATTATGTTGATCACCTTCTATACAAATTTCTCACCTTCAAAGGAAAGCTTTAATCGATGTGATTTAAAATATTAGTAACATTTAGTAACAAAATGAACAAAGAAGCATAAGAAAAATCCTAAAATCTAAATTCTGCATTGATATATTACATGGTGAAGATTAGGGGTCCTTATCAGAAGACCTTCCTTTATGCTTTTTTGATCTCCTGCTCCCAGCTTGCATAAGGCTTAGTCTCCGTATATCATGTGAATGAACATAAAAAAAATGAAATGCAAAATTAGAATCCCATATCTGACCAGCTGCTGAGAACACATTGTAGATAATTTTGATCAACAGAGCGTGATAAAAATGGTTGATGTTTTTAGTCAACAGCTTGTAATTGAAATCACCAAGGAATTGCGTGTGTTTATGGCCCCCACCTCGTACCCTTTCATTAATATTTTTTTTTTTCTATACATACTTGTTAGGTATTTCTTTTTTTTTGTGAATCTGTAGTCACAGAGGAGTCAAGAGTTCAAGGTTTTTTTTGTTTTTTTTTAGAAACTGGTTTATGCTGTTTGCTAGATATTCTGTTTACTGAAAAAGATGGCCATGGATAATTCAATATCATCTCATCATTAGGGATGTGTAAAGAAGTCTACAGGTTGGTCAAAAGATTTGGAAATCTGAAACCTTTTTTATAGAGATAGAACCAGGATTAAGTGCTATATATGTTATATTATAGCAGGTTTTATTAGATTTTTGATATGAAGCATATATAAGGTAGGAAAACTTATACCAACTCCAGTAGACTATCCCATGTCAACAATACTGTAAATATAAGATCAGTGGGGATTTCAATTTATTACCAAAATGGGGGTCTGGAACACCTCATTCTGGAGGAAAAGTAACAGAATGGGTGGTGGTCATGTATTCAAACTACTGCTCCACTCAAAATCTATGGGTTTGGGTCAGTGGCACAGACAATGAATCAAGCAGCAGATTGTATGTTTGGATCCAAATGAATAATGATACATGTATCACCTACCTCTTTAAGCAGGCTTTTGGTTGAGCAGGAATTCTCTATTCTAGTTTCTTCTAAAACACTAGGGCGGCCTGAGTTTGAATGTTAGTGTCAGCCAAAAAAAAAAGGAAATAAGTTACTATGTTAGAATTTCCCGAAGGTAATTCTCAATGAAAGCTGCTAGGGAAAGGGAAGACAGAGACAGTGAGCCCTAAAGCCAACCCGTTTCCCTACTTATTTGCTGCAAATGTCCTAATGACAGGGACAACTGGATGACAAACCCTACTCTAGATAAATGATACACAGAACAGGACAAGACGAAACAACACAGAAGAGGAGTCAGCAAGCCAATGGTCAGACCAGAGACACAAAACAGTACCAAATCACAATTTAAAAGAGTAGTCAAAAAGCCAAAAAAAAAAAAAAACAGAGGTCAGAAAATACAATATAAGAGCAAGGGAAATTCTTAGCAAAGTCAGAGACACAATAGCTAGCAACCATGTGTGGGCTAATGGCCAGTTTAAGGAAGTCCATGACCCGCCCAGGCTTGATCGGCAGATAAGCTGTCAATCATAAGCACACAAAAGTTAACCCTAACGGTGCCAACAGAGAAGGACATAAGCAGGTAATCATGAGCGGACACACTTCCGGGACCATACAATGAGGCCAGAGAACAGCACAGGGGTTCAAATGGGTGAGGACGTAACATACTGTTAGACAAAGCCAACCATGCTCATCTCCTGGCAGTAGAAAGGATTGGATATGTTCAAACTTTCAATGCCTTTTTGCTCTTCATGGCTAGGTTGCTTCCATATACTATAAATTGTTGTACAATGTTGGTTACTGCTCCTCCATGGTAACAGACTACAAACAAACCATGTGTAGCCTAATAAGTACTTTCTTCCATCTCTCCAATATGTCTTCAACATTTAATACTTTTACGTTAAAAAGACAAAATTATTGTAGGTATTATACCTTTTTTGGCAAAAAATTACGTTTGCAAGTTTTAAAAGCACAGGTTCCTTCTTCAGGCATTTCCAAATGAATGACTGAGAACACGACATTAGCAAGATGTGACACAGAGGCAAATAGTTCATGGGGTGATGTGTAGTATAATAGGATCACATGATTTCTACAAAGTGTGTATATTGAAACCCTATAGAAATATATAAAGGGATATTCCAATAATTAACCTGTATGACATGTCAATGAAGCGGTTGGACTCTCCGTGATTTTGGATTTCACTGGAAACAAAGGCATATGTAAGAGTAATGGAAACCAGGGTATGAGAATGATCATAGATTATGACCACTCTAATGACTTGGAATGGAATTGTGCATGTGTCCTGGCATGATTGAAATACCATAAAGGTCAGTCATAGGAAAGCCCTTTGAAGGATTTGAGCATTACGCCCTTCCCAATGGATTTTCTATAATTATGCACCAGTGAATGAATGCAAATAACTTGTAATTATCTCCTGATATCAGTCGCTGGATTCCATCATGGCTTGTCATAGTAATTGTAATGTATCCCAATGGCTAGTACAGGATATATAGTGAAGTTAATTATAGGAACACAACCCACCTCCTAATAGTCAGTGCCAGACATGTTCTTCTATACGTCAGTAAGGCAAGCTTTATTTAGTTGGCTTCACTTCTCTCTGACTCACTGTACATGGTACTGAAGCAATATCGTATGATCGAACCCTTATTCAATACTAATTGCACCTACCATTGGCACTTGGTTGTCAGGTATAGAAATGCCGTAGAGAACAAAGGTTACATTAAATCTATGCTTCTTGCTTCTCTTAGATAATATTGATTCATAGCTTGTCTATAAAAGTTATTACCGTTTGGTATTTCAGTCAACGGGGATGGTGGGTTAAGCCTAGAAACAAGAATGTAGAAATCGTTTTGAGTGTAGGGACTTTTTTTTAGCAGCTGAATTAATATATTTTATAGAAGTAACAAGAATTTAATGGTAAACTTTATAATGGGGTTCACTACAAAAGCCAGGCAATGCAATGACATAGGTATTGTGGTTTGAAAATATGTTGTGGATAGAAAACAAGACAAATTTAAAAAATATCAAAAACATTATAGTGTCACATAATACTGGCATGTAATTCTAAAATCATACTGACATATGGTTACAAACAACAGCTCTAAATAATGATATCTAAATAATAGTGCTGTATAACTAACATTAAATGTACTAGTGGTCACAAGCATTGACTGTCAAAACATTGATCAAGACTTTTAATCCCATACCCTTTAAGGTGGTCATATCTTCAATAGCTGCCAGGCTAATGTTTATTCAGCAACATATATTTCTCCATGCCAAGCATGTGTGCATCCTCCGTGGAGAGAGGGGAATATGGCTTCTAGTGGGGGCTTATTGCCAATGTTCCTTCTAAGCCTCAGAGTGTTTAGAGAGATGGGCAATATCCCATCAAAAGTGGACAAAATGGGTGAATAACAGATTTTTGCAGGTCATACCCGTTGATAAGATAATCCTTTAATAGTCCCACCATGGGGAAATTCAGTGAGTTACAGCAGCATGGATAATACAGTAATATATTACAAGAAAGAACACATACAAGCTCATAGCAGATAGAAAATATACTAGGAGTCATAGCAACTAGGAAGAAAAAAGAAAGACTTCAGGATCATTTAGTTCTCTGTGCGGAGTGATCTTCACTTAGCCTTCTCACACTTGGGGTGAAGAAGTCGGTCACTGACAGTACTGCCCAGTTGTTTTCCAGTATGGAGCTCACCATGGACAGTGGACAGAGGATTCCCCAACCAGTTCTATACTGTGCACTCTTTATATCACAGTAAAATGACCTCTTGTGCTCTCCACACAATAAACTCCCCCCTGTATAATTCAGACAATGTACAATTTGCCCTTGTACTCTTGACACAGTATATTACCCGCTCATGTTAAAAAAAACAAACAAACAAAAAAAAAACATTCATAATAACTTCCCATTACGTCTTTGGGCCTCCTTGCAGTGCCTGGCACTCTTCTGTGACGTTATCGGTTCTGGGGTCATGGCTGAGGTCTGCAATTGGGCCACCAGCGAACTCAAGGCCATGCCAGGGGTCATGACATTTTAGTTTGTACAAATCTCCATTTGTTTAGTTTCATAAAAAACAAACAATTTTGAACATCTGAACATTGAACTTGGCTCAGTATGAACCGATTTGTCAAACTCTACTCAGCACCATGAGCAAACTGGGAGTGGGGAGAAAAACACTAAGTGATGAATCCAGATCACTGTTCACTCCCCAGGGTGCCTGTAAATCAAATTAGTACTGATGATAGTGCTGAATGTACTTTTAATTTCTAAGGACAGCCTGTTTAGCCACTGGCGCAATTCCTAAAACATGCAGGAACCTGGAGATACCAGACAACAATAGAACAAGCTACAGTACCCAAATATCACACAATGCATGGAGATAGGACTTAGGCTACCCAAATGTCCTTGACGGAAGCCCACCATGAATTCGGTTGGACTTATGTTGAATTTGGACCCAGTCTCCAGAAATAGTGCAAGAAATAGGTGCTCTGCTATTTGAAATCAAACCAGAACTCACAGCAATTCCTACTATGTAGATGAAAACAGGAAAGCAGAATAAAAAGACTAAATGTATCCAGGCCAATGAGAGTTCACAGCCAACGGCAAAATCAGAAGACAAGGTGGCATCTGGAAAACTAGCCAAGGTCAGTGTAACAGCAAAACAAACAGGTATGCACAGAGCTCAAGAACCTAACTAGAGTTACTTAACTAATAGCAGGCACCTGGGGAGAACAGACCTTCAGTATCCCTCCTTAACTACTGGTTGGTTCAGTGTAACAGAGCTCTGACAGCAAGCTCTACATAAATCTTCATGTGCAGGTATTAAGGCAACAGCAGCAAGCAGTGCTGCACATTAAGATTCTTAACTCAAGCTTAAAATAAGGATGGTGCACATGGCTGTGCATGAGCATTCACCCGTACTGAGTGGAGCACTCAGATGTGCAGGTGCGAGGCTTATCAGAACCAATTCTTACAGGATATGGACCAATAATTTTGGAATGCCTTATTTATTACGATTAGGAATGCAGGTAGGGCACAACGCGTTTTAAACCCATACGGTCCTTTGTCAAGTGCACAGTTACAGCAGTCAGTGCTTTCCAGAGATGTGAGACATTCAACCCTATCCACAGGGTCCCCAATGATCAGGAGAAAGGGGGCCAAAAGACTCTCTAAGGCCTCCTTGTGAATGGAGTGTCAGTGTGCTTGAATGACTGGTTCTCCATTCACTTCTAAGTGGCTGCAGCTGCATTGCAGTCCCTTCAGCACCATAGAAGTGAATGCAGCGTTGGTCACAAAAGCGCTAAAGCACTCCATTAAGAAGGAGGCCTTAGGGGGACTTTCGGTTCCCCATCCTCCTGATCACTGGGAGCTCAACAATTGGACCCTCGTACACTTATCCTCTGTACTGTGGATAGGGGGAAAGTGTCCATAATGGAAAAACTCCTTTAAGGCTGGCTTTAAACAAGTTGGCTTTGGCATACAGATGTAGTAAGTGCCATCTGAGCGGATAGTGTGCTGTTATGAGTATTGCACCATGGCAAGCTAGGCTAATAACAATAATACATGTATTCTTAGAATAGTAAGCTATGCAAATTGTTTAGCGTGCTGTTGCCCACTGCTCAAGGTAATGCTTCTGTATATACTTCCAAAAATGCTATTAAATTAAAGCTTTAGATCTGAGACATTGCTTAAATATCGTAAATTCTAGACAAAGAGAAGACAAAACACATATTATTATTACCTGAGTGCATAAGTTGAATGTAGGCATGATCCAGAATATTATGACCATGTCTTCACAAGTCATTTCCCATCATGTCTAAATCGAGTAACAGCACCAGTTGAAGCCAGTTGCTATCTGCAGGTGCAGCTGTCAGTCAAGTGTCCTAAAACGAGGTTTCCTCGGGCTAGGTCTCATTATTATGGAGATTATAGTACTATGCAAAATATCCATGCAGTATAATAAATTATATTCAATAAAAAAGGTAAAGTCTCAGGGGGATTTATTTCAAGGTTTTGGCACTGGGACAAGAACATTTCATTTTTTTGCACCCCTATCCTATTGCTTTTTTCTAGAAGAGATCAGTTCTTTATGGCATTGTTTTCTAGCTTGTTGGTGCCATTGAAACTGTGCACCTGTAACATCTTTGCCCATTTGGGCTTTGATGCAATCCTCCGGCCGCATGCTATGGTGCAAAAGGTGTGTCCTGCTATGATTGCTTGTGTTAGGTTCTTCTGGCGCTGTTTGAACACTGTCCTATTCTCTCATCTCTGTAATTGATTTTCCACCATACTCATCTCTTTCACCTTGGTTTCCCTCTGCTCCTCTAATAGTTAATCTCAGCCTTGCCTGTGTGATTGACAGCCTATCTTCCTATCAGGTCTGGGGCGGGTTCTTCCTTCCTCATTATTGTTTGCTCACATTCACCTTGGAGCTTGCTATTGCCTTGGGTGTGCTGGCTTCTTACTCTTGCTGTTTCTTACCCCTATTCATATCTCTGACCTCTGGCTTTACGTTTGACTATTCTCTTGGATTTGGACACTGTACTGTGTTACTTGACTGTTAGCGAACCCTCGACTAGCTTACCTCCCTTGTTGTTTGTCTTGTTTGCATTCTGTGTTATCACTTATATCTTAAGAAGGGATTGCTGGCCAGTTGTCGACTGTCGCCTAGGGTAGTTCAGACAAGTAGGCAGGGACGGAGAGGGGGAGGGTCAGCTTAGGGATCACTGTCTTGTTGTGACTCTCCTCCCGGGGTTCATTAGCAGCTACTTGGGAATTTCTCTTTTAGTAATTCCGTTACAGCACCTGGGGCACATCCCATGAACAAGAGCTTTATTGTACGTCTAAGATGCACAAAATGCTTAACAGTCTCCATACTTAAGTGAGGCATAGTAATCTTGATGGTGTGAGTGTGCACAAGGTGGAAGCATTTCTTAACATTTCAGATCAAGCAAATTAAAAGAATGTTACAAATTCTGGTAGCTTCTGTTCTTTGGTAGCTGTTAATCTCACATAAGCAACAACCAGGCTATGATACTTCACAAAATTTCACACCAAGCTTTCAATGTCTGCTATGTGTCAGATGACATTTTCTCTATCAGGCAGACCCTGCTCTCAAGCGCTTTATCTCTCCACCAAAGTAACTGCAACTTAAGGGCTCTCTTTATACCTGTCACAGACCCAGCATCTCAAAGATTCAGTCCACTCATATGTTTACTCTAAGAATCACCATCCAGTAGACAACATCACTACAGGACAACCAGACTACACCATAAGTCCTCTCCACGTTTTTAGAAATAGGTAGCTTTAACATCAGGGTTTGACCTTCAATGCACCCACATTACTATGTAGGACACAAAAGGGGCAACAATTACTGCTTAGACCACCAGGGGTGTAAATATATTTTACAGAGAAGAATCATAGCAGGAAGTCATCTTGGGGGTTTGGGCCAGATGGAGAGCAAAAGGGAAAGTCATCAAACTTGTGAGTTCCTGTATGTAACTGAACTGTAATCACATAGATAGATAGATAGATAGATAGATAGATAGATAGATAGGAGACAGATATATAGATAGATAGATAGATAGATAGATAGATAGGAGATAGATAGATAGATAGATAGATAGATAGATAGATAGGAGACAGATATATAGATAGATAGATAGATAGATAGATAGATAGATAGATCCCTTTTGCTATTCGTAGAGCGTCTGTGTACAACTAAAATCTATCACAGTACTGTCATTTCATGGTTGTAATATTACCTCCCACAGAGACCTGATCTCAACATCATCCAGTCTGTCTGGGATTATATGAAGAGACAGAAGGATTGGAGCAAGCCTACATCCATAGAAAATCTGATGTTTGGAACAACCTCCCTGCTGAGATCCTTCAAAAACTTCAAGAGCTGATGGAAGGCAAAGGTCGGTCACACCAAATATTGATGGGATTTACATTTCTCTTTTGTTAATTTCTTTGTTGCGTTTTGTTAATAGACAAAAAATAAACTACTAACATTTCTATTACTCAAAGCATTCCCCCATATCTGCCTATGTATTTTCTATATATACAAATCTATTTAGCTGTATATTTGTACAATATTGTATACAGACACCAGCAGCATCCCTGGGACCATCAACATCCTATCAACATACTAATGCGCCCCAGAACGCTACTGCAAGGCATCAACGCCTGTCATTCAGCCGACCTACAAAACAGAAGAACATATATAAAGCAGCTTTAAAAGTTAGAAAGATAAATGCAAGTGTATCTATTTACATATGAATGTGGCAATGAATGGCAGAATGAAGATGAAAGGAACATTACCTGCCTGTATGAGTCCATTGTTGATAATCTTTGAAGAAACTTCATACTGACAATTTTTCTAACAATGTATCTGCATTCAGGAGCGAAATTGTAGAAAACAAAACCTAGTCTCGGTTTCTAGAAGCCCTTCAGAATTTAGAACCTAAACCCTGAATGCTCGAGAATTGCCGGAGATGAAATGTAGACGTCATACTTGGTAATTGTCGTGGCGTGTCATGTTCTAACTGATCTCTGAAATTTCCTAATGACAAACATAGCTGAACACTTTTTACTGACAAGTCTAGCGCTGTAGCTACCTACTTGGCAACATGACAGGTACTTAGGACCCAAGAAAATTGTCTGCCATGCATAATATCCATATTTTATTTTTAATAATGTCTTTTGTTCAGATTTTTTGACTGGCTGCTGTAAGTGAAGCAGAATCTGAGATTGTAGGCTGCAATTTATTCTGATGGCTATGCATATTATAGCTGAAGTGCAATGCAAGAGGCCGAGGTCCAGGTACTCACTTGAAGCAGTAGCCCTGCTAAAATTGTACCTTTAAGACAAAAGTACACATTGTACATTTGAGGTCCGATTTTTATGCATATTTATTCTTATGGCCATGCAGCTGTAATACAGGTTTTATATGTAGTACGGGATGGCATACAGTAATGATAAATTAGAGAAATCTTTCCCAAATAAAAACATTTTAAAAGGAATGTATTGCCATTTATTTATTAAAACCAAATACATAATATATAGAGATGAGCGAACAGTGTTCTATCGAACACATGTTCGATCGGATATCAGGGTGTTCGCCATGTTCGAATCGAATCGAACACCACATGGTAAAGTGCGCCAAAATTCGATTCCCCTCCCACCTTCCCTGGCGCCTTTTTTGCACCAATAACAGCGCAGGGGAGGTGGGACAGGAACTACGACACTGGGGGCATTGAAAAAAATTGGAAAAAGTCATTGGCTGCCGAAATCAGGTGACCTCCATTTTAGACGAATAGTGGATTTCAAATCCGGGTCATATGAGAATGTGAACTTTGTGACTATGAGACAGGGATAGCTGTACAGGCAGGGATAGCTAGGGATAACCTTTATTTAGGGGGGAATGTTATTAAAAATAACTTTTTGGGGCTCTATCGGGTGTGTAATTGTGATTTTTGTGAGATAAACTTTTTCCCATAGGGATGCATTGGCCAGCGCTGATTGGCCGAATTCCGTACTCTGGCCAATCAGTGCTGGCCAATGCATTCTATTAGCTTGATGAAGCAGAGTGTGCACAAGGGTTCAAGCGCACCCTCGGCTCTGATGTAGCAGAGCCGAGGGTGCACAAGGGTTCAAGCGCACCCTCGGCTCTGATGTAGGAGAGCCGAGGGTGCACTTGAACCCTTGTGCACCCTCAGCTCTGCTACATCAGAGCCGAGGGTGCGCTTGAACCCTTGTGCAAACTCTGCTTCATCAAGCTAATAGAATGCATTGGCCAGCGCTGATTGGCCAATGTATTCTATTAGCCTGATGAAGTAGAGCTGAATGTGTGTGCTAAGCACACACATTCAGCTCTACTTCATCGGGCTAATAGAATGCATTGGCCAGCGCTGATTGGCCAGAGTACGGAACTCGACCAATCAGCGCTGGCTCTGCTGGAGGAGGTGGAGTCTAAGATCGCTCCACACCAGTCTCCATTCAGGTCCGACCTTAGACTCCGCCTCCTCCGGCAGAGCCAGCGCTGATTGGCCGAAGGCTGGCCAATGCATTCCTATGCGAATGCAGAGACTTAGCAGTGCTGAGTCAGTTTTGCTCAACTACACATCTGATGCACACTCGGCACTGCTACATCAGATGTAGCAATCTGATGTAGCAGAGCCGAGGGTGCACTAGAACCCCTGTGCAAACTCAGTTCACGCTAATAGAATGCATTGGCCAGCGCTGATTGGCCAATGCATTCTATTAGCCCGATGAAGTAGAGCTGAATGTGTGTGCTAAGCACACACATTCAGCACTGCTTCATCACGCCAATACAATGCATTAGCCAGTGCTGATTGGCCAGAGTACGGAATTCGGCCAATCAGCGCTGGCTCTGCTGGAGGAGGCGGAGTCTAAGGTCGGACCTGAATGGAGACTGGTGTGGAGCGATCTTAGACTCCGCCTCCTCCAGCAGAGCCAGCGCTGATTGGTCGAGTTCCGTACTCTGGCCAATCAGCGCTGGCCAATGCATTCTATTAGCCCGATGAAGTAGAGCTGAATGTGTGTGCTTAGCACACACATTCAGCTCTACTTCATCAGGCTAATAGAATACATTGGCCAATCAGCGCTGGCCAATGCATTCTATTAGCTTGATGAAGCAGAGTGTGCACAAGGGTTCAAGCGCACCCTCGGCTCTGATGTAGCAGAGCTGAGGGTGCACAAGGGTTCAAGTGCACCCTCGGCTCTCCTACATCAGAGCCGAGGGTGCGCTTGAACCCTTGTGCAGCCTCGGCTCTGCTACATCAGAGCCGAGGGTGCGCTTGAACCCTTGTGCACACTCTGCTTCATCAAGCTAATAGAATGCATTGGCCAGCACTGATTGGCCAGAGTACGGAATTCGGCCAATCAGCGCTGGCCAATGCATTCTATTAGCCCGATGAAGTAGAGCTGAATGTGTGTGCTAAGCACACACATTCAGCACTGCTTCATCAAGCCAATACAATGCATTAGCCAGTGCTGATTGGCCAGAGTACGGAATTCGGCCAATCAGCGCTGACTCTGCTGGAGGAGGCGGAGTCTAAGATCGCTCCACACCAGTCTCCATTCAGGTCCGACCTTAGACTCCGCCTCCTCCAGCAGAGCCAGCGCTGATTGGCCGAATTCCGTACTCTGGCCAATCAGCACTGGCTAATGCATTGTATTGGCTTGATGAAGCAGTGCTGAATGTGTGTGCTTAGCACACACATTCAGCTCTACTTCATCGGGCTAATAGAATGCATTGGCCAGCGCTGATTGGCCGAATTCCGTACTCTGGCCAATCAGCACTGGCTAATGCATTGTATTGGCTTGATGAAGCAGTGCTGAATGTGTGTGCTTAGCACACACATTCAGCTCTACTTCATCGGGCTAATAGAATGCATTGGCCAATCAGCGCTGGCCAATGCATTCTATTAGCGTGAACTGAGTTTGCACAGGGGTTCTAGTGCACCCTCGGCTCTGCTACATCAGATTGCTACATCTGATGTAGCAGTGCCGAGTGTGCATCAGATGTGTAGTTGAGCAAAACTGACTCAGCACTGCTAAGTCTGCATTCGCATAGGAATGCATTGGCCAGCCTTCGGCCAATCAGCGCTGGCTCTGCCGGAGGAGGCGGAGTCTAAGGTCGGACCTGAATGGAGACTGGTGTGGAGCGATCTTAGACTCCGCCTCCTCCAGCAGAGCCAGCGCTGATTGGCCGAATTCCGTACTCTGGCCAATCAGCACTGGCTAATGCATTGTATTGGCGTGATGAAGCAGTGCTGAATGTGTGTGCTTAGCACACACATTCAGCTCTACTTCATCGGGCTAATAGAATGCATTGGCCAGCGCTGATTGGCCGAATTCCGTACTCTGGCCAATCAGCACTGGCTAATGCATTGTATTGGCTTGATGAAGCAGTGCTGAATGTGTGTGCTTAGCACACACATTCAGCTCTACTTCATCGGGCTAATAGAATGCATTGGCCAGCGCTGATTGGCCGAATTCCGTACTCTGGCCAATCAGCACTGGCTAATGCATTGTATTGGCTTGATGAAGCAGTGCTGAATGTGTGTGCTTAGCACTCACATTCAGCTCTACTTCATCGGGCTAATAGAATGCATTGGCCAATCAGCGCTGGCCAATGCATTCTATTAGCGTGAACTGAGTTTGCACAGGGGTTCTAGTGCACCCTCGGCTCTGCTACATCAGATTGCTACATCTGATGTAGCAGTGCCGAGTGTGCATCAGATGTGTAGTTGAGCAAAACTGACTCAGCACTGCTAAGTCTGCATTCGCATAGGAATGCATTGGCCAGCCTTCGGCCAATCAGCGCTGGCTCTGCCGGAGGAGGCGGAGTCTAAGGTCGGACCTGAATGGAGACTGGTGTGGAGCGATCTTAGACTCCGCCTCCTCCAGCAGAGCCAGCGCTGATTGGTCGAGTTCCGTACTCTGGCCAATCAGCACTGGCCAATGCATTTCTATGGGGAAAAGTTAGCTTGCGAAAATCGCAAACTGACAGGGATTTCCATGAAATAAAGTGACTTTTATGCCCCCAGACATGCTTCCCCTGCTGTCCCAGTGTCATTCCAGGGTGTTGGTATCATTTCCTGGGGTGTCATAGTGGACTTGGTGACCCTCCAGACACGAATTTGGGTTTCCCCCTTAACGAGTTTATGTTCCCCATAGACTATAATGGGGTTCGAAACCCATTCGAACACTCGAACAGTGAGCGGCTGTTCGAATCGAATTTCGAACCTCGAACATTTTAGTGTTCGCTCATCTCTAATAATGTACAAATAGATAATGTACTTTTTGATTGTAGTTTTTTGTATTCTAATTTTTTTGTACATGTTTATGGGGGCTGCCATTTTGCCTGAGCTTCTCATCTGCCTAGTTAACAGCATTTAGTGATATACTTTACTACATACTGTCAGGGTCTGGGGTTGCTAGGTGGGGTGGCATAGACACCAAAAGTCCAGATTCTTTAGTCCAAAACAAAGGTAGAGTTTATTTTCACTCAAAAAGGTAGTGCAACAATAAAAGGAAACAATACAAAAATAAATCCCTGCCCGGCTAGGCTCTAACTAAACATAGAATAGGTTACCTCACCTAGAATAACAGAAATCAAAAGCCAGTAGAATTACTCAGGACACAGCTCCAAAAATATGACATCTTTATTTAGCTCTCCAGCCAAGTTCTGCCGAAAGTCTACTGCTGGAGCTTAAGCCTCCTTGATGAGCAGACTCTCTGCAGCTGAGTCACTGCCGGAACATCCCCAAAGTGTGGACTGGAGGAGGGTGGAATGACAGGTCCCACTACCAACCTACCTGCCATTCCTAAAAATCCAGCCCAGTAACTCGAACTCTGAAATAACCCTCAGCAGACAATAGTTATCTGCTGAGAAACATTCTTTCTGGAGTTTTCTCATCTCACCCACATTAGTAGTCTGCGTGAGATGTACACCCTCTCCTTTACCTTACCAGCCATTGGCTTACTATAGTCATGGCCATAAGTCTATAGGATAGCTTTGTACACATGCTCTGTGCAAGAATAGGGAGTAGATAAGCCGTGATGTCAAATGTGTTATCTATATAGATGTAAACGTCATGTCTGTGATGTAAATGCCATGACTGCTGCAAAGAAAATCCCTACATAATTGGCAGGTGTCAGTCAAATATTAGGCTTAGTGGCCAGTGTAAAAATTTCAGTACGTAGATATTGCTTAATATAGATAGTGGCAGGGAAAATTAAAAAAAAAAAATTATCAAAAATTCTTAAAAAACAAAATGTGTTTAAAAAAATAGGATTTTTTTTGTGACACATTCATTTTAAGGAGGCTTTCCTGATTTGTCCTATGGGATCCCATCACATTCTTACTATTCAGCTTATATACATAGTCCTACATTATAATACAGCCAAGCTCTGGACAGACTGTAATTCACAACCCAGCCTCATGGTGGCCACATGTACATGCTTCGGATAGACAATTTCTGGCACATTATTAAAAGTGTGTTGTTTTGAAAAGCTGTTTATCTCATAAAACACATATCTGGAATGTCTATTGTGTCTATGTATCTACGTGTTCAGCTAAGACAAGAAGTAAAGAAGGACCCATTTGTAGAAAGCTCTGATTGCAATGAAGCATTGCTATACAGTAGACATGTGTATTAAAGAATACAACAACTTTTAATAATGAATAGTACAATTGTATATAAAAGATTTTTTAATATATCTTACTAAAGAAAACTAGCAGTTTCTCTACTTGCAATACTATTCTCCATCTTCACCTTTATCACCTTTATTTTCCTTTCACTCATATAGCTAATAGCACATGTATACATCTTCCCATACAGAAGTCTATGGAGTGGGGAAGGAGGATGTTTCCGGATGGTAGCTGATTTATTGCCTAATTCTCTACAGCGGTAGAACATTATCTTACATGATATAGTAGAGTTAAAACTGTAATAGATTTTACCTGATGAGGAGTATGTGGGTCTTTCCAGTACCCTCTTCCTCCTCCTTTCTTCTCTGTAGGCTTTTATGTTAATCGTAGCTCAGCCTGAAACAGAACAAAACGTGTTTCTTTAATAAGATATATTACATAGTTTCTTATATTCCCTTGTACTAATGAAAAATTCCCTTTCATTAATGGAAAATTGCTTTCTAATTGGAGGTACACTTTATCTGATCTAATGGTTTAATATATCGGTCTCCGTTGTCAGGCATGCAATATCTTCATTAGAATATGACCGCTCCATTGACTCCAGTTTACCAACCTAATTTTACTTAGCAATAACCTTATCTTTGCTGTGTTTGTAGTCTCAGGGGATGTACGGTAAGTTCAGGAACATGGATTTACACCATGTCCGCACCAGACTTGACATCACAATAAATGGTAGATTCTTTAAAGCCATATCCACATTTACTAACTTTACTTGTGTTACTTCTGATTGGATTACACAACACAATAGCTTTGTTGTGTACAAGAATCCAGGACATGATTCAGCTTTAAGTTTTTCCGCCCTATCAACACCGCAGCACCGTAACAATAAACATATCTGTTACAGGACGTTCCACTCGGCTGACTCTGCACAAATCACCTGGAGAGTAATTGCTACAAGTTCTCTTTCCAATACACCCCAGAGGTTTTTTTTTTTGTGTATTTATTTTATACAATGTGTGTGACCGTTCTTCCATGTAACAATTTAATGTCCCCTTCAGGATCCCTGACCTTTGTGTCCGTTCAAATTTCCTGAACCGCGAATAACCAAATAAAGAATATTTCACGGGGTTTCGGAGGAACATGAACGGCACCGTTTGACACAAACGATGATTTCCCTCGTTTGCAACATTTCAAAATTCCAAGACTCATGCTAAATAATACTTCTAAGATTTGGTCTTTGGTCAGAGTCAACCACATGTAGTGTAGGTTGTGAATATCGGTGCCCCAGGGAGACTTGTCACAGTCTTTATATTGACTTCCTACCGCAAATATTTCTATGACGTGGAAGTGTGTCTATCTGATCAACTATGTCTATGATAAATATAGGAACATATTTGCTAATGTTTCAGTGTTTAATACAATAAGATAAGATAATTCTTTAATAGTCCCACCATGGGGAAATTTCAGACCTTGGTATACTCTCGAATAGACCTAAACAGTTTGAGTGTCCAACCAATACAGTGTCAAAAAGGGCTCATGGTTGCAAATATGAGGAATAAAATAGAGGACTGGTGATCCCTAAGGTAGAACAAAGTCGCAACTAGGAGCACAAGTTAAAAGGGTTAGGGGTGAGAGGTTGCATGAATGGACTGGTTGTGGACTATCATGGAAGAACATTCTCTGTAAGATAAAGGCAAAACTGGACCATATTACATATATCAGAGATTGCAAAAATTGCACAAAGATTCTCCATCTGTGGGTGATCATTGCTTTGCCAGCTAGTATAACATGTCCTAGTACTACTCACTGGTGGAACCTTTTAACAGCTACCCAACTATGGTCTCCTCCTTCTCCATAATACTTCACTAATTCTGGGAAATAACCGGCAAGTAAATGAATAGCAAACACTGCAGAAAACTTATAAAAACATTACACTCAATAGAATTGAGATCTGGAGAGGTCGAAGGCCAGTACAACACATTCAACTCCTGGGTGCGTTCCTCAAACCATTCCAGAACAACTGTTGCTCTGTCATAGTACCTATTATCCTGTTGTAAGAGGTCACTGACAGAGGTGTAACATGAAGTTCATGGACCCCAGTGCAAAATCTATAATTTATGGGTCTCTTACCTACCTTGTACCTTTTAGAATGGTGATATATTTTATGTGGTAGAGGGGCCCCTTTAGGGTCCAGGGCCCAGTAGCGATTGTTACCTCTGTAGGTGAATCACAATGGTGCTTATTTTTTGTGGTACTGATCAGGATTCATGTTCGTCAAAAGAGAAGAGCGAGTAGTATTTGATCGAGTAGGTTTTTGATCGAATACTACGGTATTCGAAATACTCGTACTCGGTCGAATACCACGCAGTAAATGCCTTTACTGACTGAGTACGAGTATTTCGAATACCGTAGTATTCAATCAAAATCCTTCTCGATCAAATACTACTCGCTCTTCTCTATTTCTCAGCATACACAAAATCTAAATTTAAAGGGAATGTAACACCACAAAAACTACTTATACACCATTGTATGCTGTTGTAGAACTGGTTATTACATAGTAAACAAACCTTCCCTGTGTCAAAGTGAAATCTTTCTGCTGAGAAACTCAATTTTTATTCCATATGCAAATGAGCAACTTGGTGCACTGAGGGTTGGGACACATTTATAGAAGCACCCATTTCCTTTTGCCGTTACCACACATTGCCTCTCCCAAAACAGAATGATTGACAAGTCCCGTGGACAGTAACTTGTGGTGTCCACAAGATAAGTGTCCCACGCCCTCATTGCACCAAACAGGTCATTTGCATATGGAAAAAAAATTGATTTTCTCGGAAGCAAGATTGCACTTTGATACAAGAAAAGTATATTCGCTATGTCACAATCCAGTACTACAAGTGGTTTCAAAGCTGTTTTGGTGCCGGTAGACGCCCTCTAAATAAAATTATCCTTTAGGACTCTTAAATAAATTGACCCAATTACATTCTTACAATTCCTAAAAAACAAAAACAACTTGTCCATAAATCTCTGATCAGAATAATGGAGCTAAGAAAAGCAAAGCAGAGAAATATAATGGCTCTTTCTCCGAAATAAACACATTAAAGTAAGTGAACATTTCTGTTCTTGCCATAAAATGTATGCTTTTACTTTCATTAATACGGGCAGTTTTAATATTAATGATACTTCACACTATACAAAAACTGGATTAAACATTATCCCACACATATAAGATTACAATCTCAACAAGAAAAGAGAATTAACTGCATATTGCAAAGTAAGCGCCCGCCAATGCTTTAAGCAGCGTGTTAAGTGGGATTGTGCCAAATTAAGACTTTTCTCCTTTGCTAATGTAAAATGTATTAAATAATTTCCAATAATCTGTTAACAAATCCATTGTGAAAAACACAGTGAAATATCTTTGACAAAAAACACCAAGTATGGAGCAGAAAAGCAGCCATGTAAGGGGATGGTTTTCTCAAAGAAATTGGCCAGTATGAATAACATATGGTCTCCATCTGAAACAATGGTGGTCTGAATATGCAAGTGGTTTTCTTTAAGGAGTTGTCCAGGAAATTATATTTGACTTGGGTTCCGGCCTGGTTCTAAGCCCCAGATCAAGTGATTGGAACCAGCCAACAACCCCTAGGCTACTCACTAATACTGCATGTATCACGTAGACCATATCTACTTTCTTACCAACCTCAGATCTGACCTGTCACTGGTTGCAACACCCCGATGCCTTGTTCTATATGACAACCCAAGAGTGTCAACCCTTGTACCCTTAAAAAGTGGTTACCTATGGATACCATAGACTATAATTCGAACAAACTACTAAAGGCCTCCTCGCCAGAGTTTTCTCTTTGCCAATTTAAGGCGTAGTCTGGAGACTCCATCGCAGAGGTGAACCTTGGTTGGACATTTCAATTATGGGTATCACATGTGCTTTTCTCAACACAACATTGTTTTGTGACAAGCTATCATAAAGTGATATACCAACTATCCTATTATGTGTAGTGTGACCACTCATGTGGTAAATTGCAGCCTTTCAAGGATTTTGACATGATATTGTCTGGAACTGGTTTCAAGACAAATTGAAATATTTAAAGGGGTTGTCCATCATTTATAAACATACTTGCCTGCTCCAGGCATTCTGTTGTCTTCTCCCATTTTATTGTAGTGTGCCAGGGCTTGCACCATCAAAAGCCACAAACTTTACATGACTCCTAAGACCGAACAGTGGCCTCCATAATGTAGGGGTCAGGGGTCAGCAACCTTCGACACTCCAGATGTTGTAAAACTAAAACTCCCAACATGCTCCATTCATTTCCATGGGAGTTCCAAGAACAGCAGAGCAAGTATGCATGCTGGGAGTTGTAGTTTTACTGATGGAGTACCGAATGTTGTCTACACCTTCTGTAGAGGAACCATTGACATCACTCACCTACTTCAACCAATTCGGTACCAGCAACTGCTAGTCCACTGATTGACCGTAGTAGTCACTCAGTAGTCACCTGAGTCTTCCAGTGTTATTTTCCCATTGTGCAACTCAAAGTGAACAGTAGCTGACCACAAAGCACCTGGGATAGGTATGTATGTATTTTTTTCTTTCATGTTCTCTCCAGATGCCCCATGGGTTACTCCACCTTCTGGGCAACCTCTTTAGCCAAATTGGAGAGTTGAGTTGAGTGTGGACATATTGTTACCTCTCTTGAAAACAAAGCATATATTAAAAAAGTCCTCACCTGTATATTTTTCTGTGATATATGTTGGCTGAACATCCAATACACATTAGATGGTCACCAGTTCAGCCAAAATCGGGTTTGGTCAACCATGTACTGTATTTATGGCCAACTTTATTCTTGCATTCTTGTGTATTTTCATGTGTTAAGATAGTAAAATCCAATGAGCGACAATCTTCTTAACTCAGCTAAGTAAACCTAAGACCCTCTACATGATGATAGATAATTGCAGCAAGTCCTTTCCATTGTACAGTTGTTGTTCTTTTCCTTGGTAAGTTGGGAACACGGCCACCCACCATGATAAAGCTCATCATTACAGCTCACAAACAGCTGCCAGTGAGACTGCTACACTGATGTGTCATAGTAATATATAGTTATCACAGCATTGCTTGGGAACACAAGTGGGATTTTTATCAAAATGCTTTAATTTCCTTCAGTTTTGTCCCACCTAGACTATCGTCACATCTGCATCAGAGCAGCTTAGGTCTGAAGGTAAATGAGCCCTGTGTGCAGGAATTACAGGGGATGGGGCTTCCAACCATCTATTTAACTATAAAGGTATTAAAATATATAAAATCGGATGTGAATATCTTGTCACACTACTAACAGCTGACTATATCCTCAGATCGTAAATTAATTAATTTTTTTTTAAAGGGGTTTACTGGAACTTGAAAGCTAGGTACACCTTTACTCTGATTTTTTTTAATTTTTATTTTTTTAATATTCATTTGCATCCTAAATGCAATGCCGTAGTCTTCAAAAGAAGTCTCCTACCAGTTTGCTGTTTATGAGTCTATGTAACCCCTTCTCTTAGCCTGATGTCCTGCTGATTCTGACAGAGATCTAAAAGCAGATGTCTCCTGGATGTGTTAGTTCTCTGCTCCCTCCCTTCTCTCATTGGTATCAGTAACAGTGGGGAGGGGGAGAAAGTTGTAAATGGCTCATCAGAGTGTGGAGAGTGAGGAAAGTATTCATGTTTTCCGGGTGGGCAGATCACACAAGTCACATTGTATCAGAATACAGATGGTGAATAAAAAAAAGGTGCAGGTCGGAGACATTGCATTGACTTTGTATAAGTGTACAGAAAGAGTAGAGGACCCAGGAAGATAGATGTCTGTCAACAATGGCTTATAAAGTGCCTACATCCATGTTTTTCTACATCCAGGGGGTTTAAAGGGAATTCACCACCATCAAAACTGCATTCAAACCACCTATGCTAGGCTCACAACAACAACAACATCAACAACAACAAAGAAGCTTTATTGGCAAATTTATTTGTCCAAATAGGTATTTGGCATTGCCAAAGCAAGTAGAGTGGTTGGAGTTGGGGTGGGGGAGGGGGTGTGGGTGGGCGTGGAGTGGGTGGATGGGTGGGTGGTTTGGGGTACAATAGTCTTTGGCGGCTCATCGTTCTAGATGTTTGGTGGCAGGTGGACAATTGACATGTAGTGGGTATGGGGGAGCGTAGGGTAGGTGGGTGGTCTATTTGGGGTATGTTAGT
This sequence comes from Leptodactylus fuscus, assembly GCF_031893055.1. NCBI lineage: Eukaryota > Metazoa > Chordata > Amphibia > Anura > Leptodactylidae > Leptodactylus > Leptodactylus fuscus. The sequence continues at coordinate 45,553,266 of NC_134269.1, forward strand.
CCTTGGGGTCTCATCTTCCCCTCACACTAGCTTTTCAAAACATAATTTTCTTAAAAATCAGTTACCTGCAGAAACCAGCGCATCCCATAAACTTTAATGGTGTTTGATGGGTTTCTGTTCGGTTTTCACCCTGTTTTCGTCCTGCTTACCGAACTTTTCTCTCCGCATTTTTTCAAGTGAATTTTGGGACGAAAACCCTGAACCTAGATCAGGTGCAGGTGTAAACATAGCCGTATAATATATTGTGAGGCTGGTTTGTGCCATTGTGAACATACCACTCATGTGTTAAAGAGCAATTCAACTTTTATTCTATGTGCAAATAAGCTGGTTTGTGCACTCAGGGTGGGGCCGCACCTGCTTGAGCACCATCTTCTTTTACAATACCTAAAAATCACTGTCCATATTACATGTTAGCATTTCTATTTTAAAAAGGGCAATGGATGGCAACAAAAAAAAAAAGAAAAGAAAAAGAAAAAGAAATGGGTGTTCTGGTATGTGCAGCCTCACCCTAAGGGGGCGTTCACACTACCGTTGGTGTCCGACAGGTAGTGTCCGCTCCTAGTGTCCGCTCAAAATCTGTCACGGACATTAATATGTTCTGCATGCAGGGTTCCTCTGTCCACTTGAGAAGTCGGACATCTTCACTTGCGGACAGGAAAGGACGGGCACGGAGTGCAAAAGAACGCACCCGATGCCCATTGAAATAAATGACAGGTGTCACGGACACATCTAGTGTCCGCTCCTAATGTCCGTGACAGATTTTGAGCGGACACTAGGAGCGGACACTACCTGTCGGACACCGACGGTAGTGTGAACGCTCCCTTAGTGGACTGAACAGCTCATTTGGATATGGAATAAAAGTTGAATTTCTCAACAGCAAGATTGTACTTTGACACATGTACCTTAATTTTGGGGGAGATTTTGCTAACATAAATTCCTCCCAGGTTCACCCCCCATTTCCCTATATGCATGCACCCTTGGTTCTACCTATTCAAAAAGGAGTGTCGGAAGTTGGAGTCCCTCACATTTTATATTAAATACAGTAAACCAAATATAGTATCCATTGTAACCAAATACTTGTAAAATAATACACTGTCTACCAATAAGTATTAGGACACCTGGGGTAGAATACAAAAACTGCATTTCTTCATATCCAATAGTTTGTAGACCCCAGCAGATGCTTCCTTACGGATGGGATTGATCGAGACAATACTCCCGGATGCCTGGTGACACTCCTGGTGTATGTGAGCCATCGGTTGGGTGCGGTTTCTCTGGCCAGCACTCGTCGGTCTCTATCTCCCAGTTTCGAGGGTCTGCCAACTCGGAGAACATTCCGACAATCACCGTTCACCTTCCACTTCGTAATCACATAGGCCACTGTTGATTTTGGGTAATTCAGTTTGCTTGCTATGTCCCTCAAGGATCGACCATTTCTGTGGTACCCCACAATTACCCCTTTCTCGAAATCAGACAGCTCTGCACTTCGTGGCATCTTGCATGTGACTAATGCCAATGCTGTTTCCTATTTAACAGCAGAAGACGTTATATACATCACAACCGCAGATATCTTCATTTGCATGGGTATCCAAATACTTATTGGTAGACAGTGTACAAAGAAAACATATGCAATGAGTGCAATGCAACATGGTTTATAGAAAATGCTCATTTTAGGAAGTGCTGTTATAGAAAATAGTCTTTACAAGGCTGTTATAAGAAACCATTTTTTCTACTGACCATGTGATCAAGCTGCTTCCCCCGCTTAATACAAGGTGTTTGTAAAGTGTCAGCCTGAATTCCGACCGCGCTACCTCTCAGGCCGTCTATGCTAATGCTAAGTCATTATTAAAACATTAAAACAGAAGGGGGAAATGTTATTTTGTTAAGAATGTGATTCTGATAATGAAATGAAAATCATCTGTCTGGCTGGGCAGCTGCCGCGCTGTTTGTAAACAGGATTAATTAATATCATATTCTCAAGGACAATCTATGAATATTGGGATTATTAATGCCAGTATCAAAGTGGGGGGCACTGGGAGACAGGGATGTATGCTCATTAGTTTCAGAAAAATCATTTTAGCTAATTACACCTTTATAAAATAGGTAAAAATAGGAAAAAATAGGAATAAAACAATGTCTGCTTCCTCTCCATACTTACAGATCATCAACCTATAGGTTGTTTCTAATGGGCTTTCCAAAGCAGATATCCTCTTAAGGTTAAGACCATATACTGTATATATATATAGTCATGGCAGAATTGTCCTTAAAGGGGTTGATTCATTAGGATAATGAGGATCAATAAGCCTCCTTGTGAACAGAACACCAGTGCCTTGTGTGACAGATACTCCATTCACTGCTATAGGGCTGCTGGGACTGCAATGTTTGGCAGTGTCTGATGCCCCATTGGCCGTGAATGGAACACAATCACACAAGCTCATGGTCAAATACTGGTACTTAGAGATGAGCGAACAGTGTTCTATCAAACACATGTTCGATCGGATATCAGGGTGTTCGCCATGTTCGAATCGAATCGAACACCACGTGGTAAAGTGCGCCAAAATTCGATTCCCCTCCCACCTTCCCTGGCGCCTTTTTTGCACCAATAACAGCGCAGGGGAGGTGGGACAGGAACTACGACACCGGGGGCATTGAAAAAAATTGGAAAAAGTCATTGGCTGCCGAAATCAGGTGACCTCCATTTTAGACGAATAGTGGATTTCAAATCCGGGTCATATGAGAATGTGAACTTTGTGACTATGAGACAGGGATAGCTGTACAGGCAGGGATAGCTAGGGATAACCTTTATTTAGGGGGGAATGTTATTAAAAATAACTTTTTGGGGCTCTATCGGGTGTGTAATTGTGATTTTTGTGAGATAAACTTTTTCCCATAGGGATGCATTGGCCAGCGCTGATTGGCCGAATTCCGTACTCTGGCCAATCAGTGCTGGCCAATGCATTCTATTAGCTTGATGAAGCAGAGTGTGCACAAGGGTTCAAGCGCACCCTCGGCTCTGATGTAGCAGAGCCGAGGCTGCACAAGGGTTCAAGCGCACCCTCGGCTCTGATGTAGGAGAGCCGAGGGTGCACTTGAACCCTTGTGCACCCTCAGCTCTGCTACATCAGAGCCGAGGGTGCGCTTGAACCCTTGTGCACACTCTGCTTCATCAAGCTAATAGAATGCATTGGCCAGCGCTGATTGGCCAATGTATTCTATTAGCCTGATGAAGTAGAGCTGAATGTGTGTGCTAAGCACACACATTCAGCTCTACTTCATCGGGCTAATAGAATGCATTGGCCAGCGCTGATTGGCCAGAGTACGGAACTCGACCAATCAGCGCTGGCTCTGCTGGAGGAGGCGGAGTCTAAGATCGCTCCACACCAGTCTCCATTCAGGTCCGACCTTAGACTCCGCCTCCTCCGGCAGAGCCAGCGCTGATTGGCCGAAGGCTGGCCAATGCATTCCTATGCGAATGCAGACTTAGCAGTGCTGAGTCAGTTTTGCTCAACTACACATCTGATGCACACTCGGCACTGCTACATCAGATGTAGCAATCTGATGTAGCAGAGCCGAGGGTGCACTAGAACCCCTGTGCAAACTCAGTTCACGCTAATAGAATGCATTGGCCAGTGCTGATTGGCCAATGCATTCTATTAGCCCGATGAAGTAGAGCTGAATGTGTGTGCTAAGCACACACATTCAGCACTGCTTCATCACGCCAATACAATGCATTAGCCAGTGCTGATTGGCCAGAGTACGGAATTCGGCCAATCAGCGCTGGCTCTGCTGGAGGAGGCGGAGTCTAAGGTCGGACCTGAATGGAGACTGGTGTGGAGCGATCTTAGACTCCGCCTCCTCCAGCAGAGCCAGCGCTGATTGGTCGAGTTCCGTACTCTGGCCAATCAGCGCTGGCCAATGCATTCTATTAGCCCGATGAAGTAGAGCTGAATGTATGTCTCCTACATCAGAGCCGAGGGTGCGCTTGAACCCTTGTGCAGCCTCAGCTCTGCTACATCAGAGCCGAGGGTGCGCTTGAACCCTTGTGCACGCTCTGCTTCATCAAGCTAATAGAATGCATTGGCCAGCGCTGATTGGCCAGAGTACGGAACTCGACCAATCAGCGCTGGCTCTGCTGGAGGAGGCGGAGTCTAAGATCGCTCCACACCAGTCTCCATTCAGGTCCGACCTTAGACTCCGCCTCCTCCAGCAGAGCCAGCGCTGATTGGCCGAATTCCGTACTCTGGCCAATCAGCACTGGCTAATGCATTGTATTGGCGTGATGAAGCAGTGCTGAATGTGTGTGCTTAGCACACACATTCAGCTCTACTTCATCGGGCTAATAGAATGCATTGGCCAATCAGCGCTGGCCAATGCATTCTATTAGCGTGAACTGAGTTTGCACAGGGGTTCTAGTGCACCCTCGGCTCTGCTACATCAGATTGCTACATCTGATGTAGCAGTGCCGAGTGTGCATCAGATGTGTAGTTGAGCAAAACTGACTCAGCACTGCTAAGTCTGCATTCGCATAGGAATGCATTGGCCAGCCTTCGGCCAATCAGCGCTGGCTCTGCCGGAGGAGGCGGAGTCTAAGGTCGGACCTGAATGGAGACTGGTGTGGAGCGATCTTAGACTCCGCCTCCTCCAGCAGAGCCAGCGCTGATTGGCCGAATTCCGTACTCTGGCCAATCAGCACTGGCTAATGCATTGTATTGGCGTGATGAAGCAGTGCTGAATGTGTGTGCTTAGCACACACATTCAGCTCTACTTCATCGGGCTAATAGAATGCATTGGCCAGCGCTGATTGGCCGAATTCCGTACTCTGGCCAATCAGCACTGGCTAATGCATTGTATTGGCGTGATGAAGCAGTGCTGAATGAGTGTGCTTAGCACACACATTCAGCTCTACTTCATCGGGCTAATAGAATGCATTGGCCAATCAGCGCTGGCCAATGCATTCTATTAGCGTGAACTGAGTTTGCACAGGGGTTCTAGTGCACCCTCGGCTCTGCTACATCAGATTGCTACATCTGGTGTAGCAGTGCCGAGTGTGCATCAGATGTGTAGTTGAGCAAAACTGACTCAGCACTGCTAAGTCTGCATTCGCATAGGAATGCATTGGCCAGCCTTCGGCCAATCAGCGCTGGCTCTGCCGGAGGAGGCGGAGTCTAAGGTCGGACCTGAATGGAGACTGGTGTGGAGCTATCTTAGACTCCGCCTCCTCCAGCAGAGCCAGCGCTGATTGGTCGAGTTCCGTACTCTGGCCAATCAGCACTGGCCAATGCATTTCTATGGGGAAAAGTTAGCTTGCGAAAATCGCAAACTGACAGGGATTTCCATGAAATAAAGTGACTTTTATGCCCCCAGACATGCTTCCCCTGCTGTCCCAGTGTCATTCCAGGGTGTTGGTATCATTTCCTGGGGTGTCATAGTGGACTTGGTGACCCTCCAGACACGAATTTGGGTTTCCCCCTTAACGAGTTTATGTTCCCCATAGACTATAATGGGGTTCGAAACCCATTCGAACACTCGAACAGTGAGCGGCTGTTCGAATCGAATTTCGAACCTCGAACATTTTAGTGTTCGCTCATCTCTACTGGTACTCCATTCCAAAGAATGGAAATGTAAAGAATGGGATGCTTTTGGGCCCCTTTCTTCCCCTGTTGCACACGTGATTCTGGTTTCTAAGTGCTACTCTGTAAATGGATGGATGGATGGATGGATATAGATAGATAAATAGATAGTAGATAGATAGATAGATAGATAGATAGATAGATAGATAGATAGATAGGAGGTAGATAGATAGGAGATAGATAGATAGATAGATAGATAGATAGATAGATAGATGAGATAAATAGATAGATAGATATAGATGAATAGATAGATAGATAGATGGATAGATAGATAGATAGATAGATAGATAGAGATAGGAGGTAGATAGATAGATAGATAGATAGATAGATAGGAGATAGATAGATAGATAGATAGATAGATAGATAGATAGATAGATAGATAGATGAATAGATAGATAGATGAATAGATAGATAGATAGATAGATAGATAGATAGATAGATAGATAGATGAATAGATAGATAGATAGATAGATAGATAGATAGATAGATAGATAGATAGATAGATAGATAGATAGATAGATAAATAGATAGACGTGATTCTGGTTTCTAAGTGCTACTCTGTAAATGGATGGATGGATGGATGGATGGATATAGATAGATAAATAGATAGTAGATAGATAGATAGATAGATAGATAGATAGATAGGAGATAGATAGATAGATAGATAGATAGATAGATAGATAGATAGGTAGATAGATAGATAGATAGATAGATAG